>NW_019154098.1:26144258-26748866 GCF_002288905.1 Enhydra lutris kenyoni | reverse complement strand
AATTAAAAAAAGAAAACCAATAAAGAAAAATATATAAAAAGGAAAAATATATATATATTAGATAAACTAGTTAAAAAACGTTAAAAAAGAAAAGGGTAAAAGTTAAAAAAATTTAGCAGAAGAAGAAAAATAAATTGAAAAAGAAAAAAAATTAAATTAACTGCAAGGCTAAAGAATCATGGGGAGAAAGCCATGAGTTCCGTGCTTTGCTTTCTCCTCCTTTGGAATTCCGCTGCTCTCCTTGGTATTGAAACTGTCCTCCTTGGTAGGTGAACTTGATCCTGGCTGGGCTTCTTGTTGATCTTCTCGGGGAGGGGCCTTTTGTAGTGATTCTCAAGTGTCTTTGCCCCGGGCAGAGTTGCACCGCCCTTACCAGGGGCCGGTCTGAGTAATCCGCTCGGGTTTGCTTTCAGGAGCTTTTGTTCCCTGAGCGCTTTCCGTAGAGTCCGGAGGGCAGGAATGAAGATGGCGGCCTCCTAGTCTCCGGCCCGGAGGAGCCGAGAGCCCGGGGCCCCACTCCTCAGTGCGCCCTCAGAGAACAGCGCCGATTTACTCCCGTCACCCTGCCTCCGGCCGCGCTCCGAGCTGACCGAGCCTGCGACCGGTTCAAGGTAACCCCGAGCTTAGAGCTTACTCCTCGGCTCTGTCTCTGTAGCCGGCTTCCCTGTTCTAATACCTGTAAGCTCTGCGACACTCAGACACCCCCGATCCTTCTGTGACCCTGCGGGACCTGAGGCCACGCTGACCCTGCGTGGGCTTCACCCCGGTTAAGCCTCTGGAGCGATGTCCCTCAGCGGAACAGACTTTTAAAAGTCCCGATTTTGTGCTCCGTTGCTCCGCCGCTTGCCGGGAGCCGGCCCCTCCCCCCGCAGTCTATCTTCCCGTCGATTTGGATTCACTTCTCCACCAGTCCTACCTTTCCGAAAGTGGTTGATTTTCTGTTTCTAGAGTTGCTGTTCTTCTTCTCTTCGATCTCCCATTGGATTTGTAGGTGTTTGCAATCTTTAGATAAGCTATCTAGCTGATCTCCCGCTACCTGAAGTAGTCTCAGCCTGCTACTTCTCCGCCATCTTGACTCCTCCCCCCCTATTTATTTGATTTTTATCATTTTTATCATTTGAGATTGAAAGGTTATGATTTGAAGAGGCCCATTTAACTCAGACCTCAACAGCATGCTTTTCTCTAAAATACACTACAAATATATTATTTACTGATAACTTGGATAACAATATGTTTTATAATGTTAATGTTCTCTTAAGTGATATAATTTGAATAATTATAAAAATAATTCTGCATGTTTTACAATAAACTACAACAAATTAATTTTTTAAATTATATTTCCTGAACAAATTTTGAGCTGATATTTGAAAGTAAAACATTTTTTTGATCATGCAAAATGTAGCATACCAAATGCTATCATAAAACACATGAACTTGAACTGTCAGAACCCATAATAGATGAGATTAATTTAGTAGCTTTGAACCATGACAGTAGAGTGTTTCAGAAAAGTTGAACAAATATAGGCTTATGTTCTCAAGAGTTAACCTACCAATAAAACCTAAACACATTTCCTGAAATGTCTTTTTAAATGCCCATAGAAATAGTCATGAAATTACTGAACCTGCAAATTTTAATTGAGAGTTTGTTGATCTTTCCAGATAGTTAAGATAGCATAGTAATTGGAACCTAGAAGCATGCAGAAAACTACCTTAACCTGAAGGAAAAAGATTCAAATGAAAGTTTTTACAACCACTCTGGACAAGATGTAGAAATATGTATATGTCATAAATTTAGCCAATAATGTAACTACTAATTATAAATTCTATAATAGGCTGTCACAAAATGTAGCTCCTAAAGAAAGACAAAATTGCAAACTATATACTATAAGCTATATGAGAAAGAGTTCTGGTATTCTGGGGACAGTGTTGTGGACATATATCTGTTGTCCCTATGGATACTAGAGTTACTATAAACAAAATATAACCAAGTAGCAGTGAAAAATAGTGCCTTTCTCCTATATAAATTTTATCTGTAGAAAAAATAATATTTATGTGAGCTAAGTATCAGTCTTGTTTTTGCTGGAGGGCACTAGCAATTGATTATCCCTGGAATTAAGGAAAGAAAATCCCATTCCTTGTTTATTTAATTTGAGAAGCAGATATATCCATGAAGAGGGACCATGAAGCTTCTTTGAGCTTCACTGAAGTGGTAATATTTGGGAACTTCACATTAACCAGAGTCATAATATAATACAGTAATTAAAGGTGAGTCTAAAGTCAGAATACCTGGGTTCTCACTTGGGCTCTACCTACGTGACCTCAAGGAAGTTACTTAATCTCATGTGTCTTCATATATAAAATAAGTGTAGTACCAAATTTATGGTGGTTGTGAGGATTAACATGCAATGAATTTGGAACAAAGTCATGTACATTGTAAACACTCAACAAATGGTATCTTCTATTGTGTCAACTTATCCTCATGTATGATGTTGGTATTTTTTAGTGTTGTTCCATTGCAAAGATATGGAAATATATGACAGCAACATACACAGTTGAAAATGCCTGCTACATATATTCCTATGGCACAGTGGTCCTACCCTATAAGATAGATAACCTGTAGATATGTAATAGATGCTTGAATTCAGAGCATTGCTTTCATGAGTTATGGCTTTGTCAAGTGGTCAGGCAGTCCCTAGCAGCAGTGCAATAGCTAATAAAGGCACAAGGGTCACTTCTGTAGCTAATTGATTGGCTTGTCACTCTTCTATGGATCAGGCTATTAAGGAGACAGCAAGCCAAAATGGATTCAGCTCATGACTTACACAGACAGGAAATATAGGATTAGCATAATGCCATCTTCTTGTATGACTTGTCTCAGAGTATGACATCAAACCAAAGAGGCCAGATGACAGATGGCATGGGTTTTAGGTCACTCTGCCTTTGATAAGTCAACTCCAAATTAGAGCCAGGCAGTTTTAAAGGCTTTTAAAGGTTTTAAACTTTTAAACTTTTAAAGGTTTCTACAGGAGCTTGCAAATGTACTTTAAGGAGGGAGCAGCAAAAAGTCCTGGCACATGTGAAACTAGGGAGATGAATGAGAAATGGATGAGTGGCAACTCCTCATGGGCCTACTTATCTCTCCTGATTCCTGAAAGAGCCCCAGGACATTGTGCCAAGAGTCAGGTCAAACTGCAGATGACCTCACCCACATGACCCACACGAGAATGCGAGAGGTGTTCAGGGCACCTATGACATAGAACTTTTTTTGCAGTCTTCTTTACCTTAAAAAAAAAAAAAACAAGATAGTAATACATGCGTAAAATTTGACAACAAAATAATATAGATTAGGTAGAATTGGGTGAGGAGTAGATTAACAATAACATATAAATCTTGATCTTCCATGTTCCAGTACAAAGAGGAAATTATATTGATTTAGAATTTTTTTTTTTACTTTGGCAAAACGCTAACACCCATGTTAGAATAGAAGTCAGATAATTTAATTTTTTCACATTAAAAAAAAATGACCACTTTTCTAAACATGCACACTTCTGGCCTAGGCCATTATTAAAGGACTTAGGAGGTACGTGAACTAGTGTTTGAAGAACAAGTAAAGTCTTTTCAATTTTGGGTTAGATTATGTGTAAATAGCTGGGAAGAAAACAACTCACATAGCTAAAAATATTCAGGCTCATTAGTAAAGCACACAGCAGTTTCAAATCTGTAATTATCTCACTGAATAAAGAGCCTCTCTTTTTTGTTGTTGTTGTTTAAAAGGACACACTCCACATTGATCCTTGAAGGTTGAAAACTAAAAATGTCACATTATGTTAAACAAATTCCATGGCCAGGGAACATGTGGGTAATATATCCTTTCTCTAGCTTTCTATGAGTCAAATCCTGGGACCATTACATTGGCTGGTGGATTTCAATGATTGTGATTTTTATCATCTATCCCAACATAAACCAGGGATTCCTTTCTACTCCAATCTTCAGAATAAATAACTGATATGTGGAACAGGGGTTCACTAAAGAAAACTTAAGTATATGTCTCTACCAGGCCATTTCTGGGTCTTTAACTCAGATGTAGGGAGAACCTTCACTTTTCCTTCCCTTCAATACACATCTGCGCTGCCACTGGGAATGAGCAGACCCATTCCTTTGTGCTCCTCTTTATACACATGCATTTATTTAACAACAGAAGAAATTCCTGGGAGAAAAGTTCATGAAACCTGATAGTCATCAGCTCTCTATTCCGACTCTGCCTCTGAGGCTGACATATATAAAAATGCCTGATGAGGAGCACCTGGGTGGTTCAGAGGGTTAAAGCTTCAGCCTTTGGCTCAGGTCCTGGGATCGAGCCCCACATCAGGTTCTCTGCTCCACGGGGAGCCTGCTTCCCTCTCTCTCTGCCTGCCTCTCTGCCTACTTGTGATTTCTGTCAAATAAATAATTAAAATCTATTCTGAGCAACAGCTCAACATGAGCTTAAGAGGAGACAGGACCAGGGAACTAGAGACCAGAGAGGGGTACAGAATTGGGGCATTCCTTACTACTGCAGCTGCTGAAACCCAACAGAGCTCAGCTACCTTGGAGCAATGGGTTCATCTTGTGTACTTACTTGTGAATCTGGAGTGACTTCTTTTTTTTTTTTTTAAGATTTTATTTATTTATTTGACAGACAGAGATCACAAGTAGGCAGAGAAGCAGGCAGAGAGAGAGAGAGAGAGGAGGAAGCAGGCTCCCTGCTGAGCAGAGAGCCCGATGCGGGGCTCCATCCCAGGACCCTGGGACCATGACCTGAGCCGAAGGCAGAGGCTTTAACCCACTGAGCCACCCAGGTGCCCCTGGCGTGACTTCTGACAAAGAACTCTAATACTTAGGGTTCAGCGAGATTACCTGTAAAATACTTCTGGCAGAGTCACTACAAAGGTAATCACTGTCTTCCCTTTCAAGGAAAAGGGTTTTGTAGAAACATATAGTTCAGCTTTGTTTTTGAAGACTCTGGCTATAACTTTGGCTTACCCCCACCTACCAAGCAGTTTAATGGAGCAGCAGATCTGTGAGAAATTAATTACAGGAAAATTTTCATAGTCACACACACATACACACTTTTTTTTTTAAACACACTTTCTCATACAATATTCTCTCACAATGACTTTATCCCCATTTCAATTACAAGTTAGTTAGGCTAGACTATTAAGTGACTTGTTCAAGACATTAGCTGGTACTTAGTAAGTCAAGACTTAAATCCAAATTCTCAGACTTGAAATTTCCAAGTCTTCATACAATGACAATTACTTATAAGCAGGATCATGAAGTGATTAAATAGTAGTGACCAAGAAAGTAGGGAAGGAAAGTAGCCAATGTACAGATTAAGGGTGATAAGAAAAGGAAGACAGACCTCCTAACAAGAGAAAGTTAAGACTATCGAGGAAAGTGCTCTGGAGGAAGATAGAAGGGTCCCCTAGGTTAAAAACAAACAAACAATATAAAGATACTTCTTCTGGCCTAAAATCGTGACCTACAGTAAGATTCAGACTATGAAAGAATGGCTGTTGAGAGCAGACAGCTTTCACATTATAAAGGAATCACCCAGGGGACTTCCATTTCTTACAGCTCCAGAGTTAACTCAAATTGAGAAGTAGCAATTAGGAACAGAAATAGAAATAGAACAAAAAGTAGAAATACGGTTAGCAAAACCAAGTCAAAACAGAGGGCTTATATTTTAACGATTGGTGTTGTGTCTTTGAAAAAGGAGAAACTGCAACTTTTCTGTAATCAGAATAACATCAGGAATCATCCTCAGCCAAAGTTATTAAAGGAGCTTTAATTTCAGGACCTTTTATGGACACAGGTTCCTTCCAAAGCTCTGTGCTTAATTTTACATTAACAACTGCATTATTCTTCTTAAAAAGGTCTCCCAAAGTTTTTGAACTTTACCGCAAAGCCGAGATCTACTTCCAAAAGCAACAAATCCCATCTGGACCATTATGGAGTATAGACACACATGATCTGGATTGGCAACAGAACAAGGACCATAAAGAAAGATGGATGAAAAGGCATTAACTAAAGTTACTCCTGGCTGTAGGTTTTATCCTGGATAGCAGTGTTAATACGGAACCACTCTGTAATCATTCCTGCATCTATCACAAAATATATTCATGCGTAAGTTAATGCTTGCAACCAGCTCTTCTGGGGCTCAGTGCATTTCAAATAATTCTATTATTTGTATCTCTATTTGGTTCAGATCATCTTTATATAAAAAGGCAGCTGAATCAAAGTGGTGCCTGGGCCCTGGAATCAGATTGGGAGCTAAGATTTCTGATTCGTTATTTGCTGCATGACATTTTGTTTAACCTCCTCGTGCCTCAGCTTCTGAATCTACAAAGTGAGGATTATTATGGTGCCTACACAGGATTGCTGTGAGGATGACATATATGTGAAATCTTAGATCAATGCTTGGTGTGTTATTAAGGGCTCAAGAGCCGATATTCATTTTGTTGCTTTCTCTGCAGTCTTCTGAGGGAGCGGCCATTTTCCCTCCTGTACTCCAGTGCCTGGAGGTGCAGTAGGATTGCTTAATTCCCATCATTGCTTACTCCTTCCCTCATTCTAGGCTTCAAATCACACATTATCAGAATGTGGGTCTCTTGTGGGAACTATTCACTACTCCCTTCATTCCTGGACAGGTTTTAAGCTCGTGGTTTACTGTCATTCAAAATACAACTTCTGTCCTATTTGTTAGTGCTTTCAATATTTTCTTCTCTCTCTCTCTCTTTTTTTTTTTTTTTTTTTAAGAGAAAGAGAATGCATGCCTGTAATCTGATCTAGTTGGGGGTGGGGTAGGAGAGGGAGGGGCAGATGGAGTGGGAGAGAATATTAAGCAGGCTCCAAGCTCAGGGTGGAGCTCAAAGTGGGGCTCAGTCTCATGAACCTGAGATCATGACCTGAGCCAAAATCAAGAGCTGGATGCTTAACTGACTGAGCCATCCAGGTGCTCCAACTTTCAATATTTTCTAATACATTCAGTCTCCCACTCTTTTATGACTATTTTATAGCTTCATCTCTCTTCTTAAAGATGTAGTGTCCTCCTCTCAGCTAATAATCTTGTGTCCTACTTCACGGAGAACACTAAAGTAATCAAAAGAGAACTTTTTACAAGTTTCTGCCAACATGGCACAACATTGACCTCACCTACTTGCCTCTGTGCCCACATTCCCTGCTTTTCTCCTATGTTCCTTCACTTGGGGTGATCATTTGTGTTCCTAAGGTTTGTATGTTTACAGCCCCAGTACTGAAATATTATTCTTGCTTAGGCAAGAACAGCACTCTGTTAATTTGCCATCAATTTCTTCTCATTAGATCATTTTCATTAGTTTATAAACATGTATTTTTCTCTTATGAAAAACAAACCCAAACAAACAAACCTTTAATCATGGGATCAAATGTCATCCATAATACTGAGACAGCTAGATTTTATAGAGCATAAGCATGAAGCTTAATTTGGATTTTAATTTTGGAAGAGAAATAATTATAAAAGATTTGGGGAAAACAGGGAAATTTGAAGGTGTGCTTGATGTTAAATGATTCCAGTTATAGTAATGGTATTACAATTATGCAGGGCAAGGCACCTGGGTGGCTCAGTTGGTTAAGTGTCTGCCTTTGGCTCAGGTCATGATCCCTGGGTCCTGGGATCAAGTCCTGCATCCTGCTTCCTGCTCAGCAGGACCTTGCTTCTCCCTCTCCCTCTGCCTGCTGCTCCCTCTGTTTGTGCTCTCTCTCTGCCCAATAAATAAATACAATTTAAAAAAAAAATTATGTAGGACAATGATCAGATTTTTAGAAATGCCTATGAAAATATTCTGAGGAATATTATATATATTAAATATGGCAAAATTCAACAATTGTTAAATTTCAGTGGTATCTATATGAAAATCTTACCCTTTCATCTTTGGATCATATTTGAAAATTTTTATCATAAAAATTTTGAGGAGAAAAATTCTTGATCTAACCCTTCCCTCTAGCTACCACTTCACTATATAGATCTTCTCAGTGAAACCTCTCAGAAAAGTTGTCCAGATACACTCTGCAATTCCCCTCCCATTTTCTCAAACTTTCACCCGTGGACTTCACTGAAAATGCATTTGTCATGTTCACCAATGACTTCTACATAGTTACAAATATTTGGGCCTCTCATCTTACTTAAACCTTGGACAACATTTTGGGCAGGTTTACTCCTTTCTCCTTGAAATTCTTTCTTTACTTAACCTCTAGGACACCAGTCTCTATTTATTTTTCTATGTTACAGAGTTGTCTTTCTCAATATCCTTTGCTAGTTTTTATCTCCCATATTTCTAAACATTGGTGAGACCCAGGGTTTGGCTTCTTCTCAGTCTATGAGGGAGTCTATTACTCCTTTGCTTATCCCATCCAAACTCATGGGTTTCAGTAGAATCTATATGCAGAAAACCTGTAAATTGTTCTCAGCCTGGACCTCTCTCATGATTTCCAGATTGTGAATTCAGTTGGAATCTTCTCCTAGCTGGAGCCTGGAGACCATGCCATGGGAGTAGTGGGTCCTTATTCTCTCTCTGTGGTCTACTCAAGAGGAGGTTGTCTTTTGGAATAGCCTGCAGTCTGGCTATGATATAAAAGCAGTGGATGAGCATATAAAAGAGGAGTTCTGTGAATTCTGACTGGGAAGCCAAGAATCTGCCTCTGAATTGGAGATGTTATACTAAACTGATTCCAGGAATTGGGATCTTACTAGGCAGTAACTGCTGTTGCATGTAACTTGAACAAATTAAGGAGGAGTTTATCATCAAACATTCTGGAGATCTTTAACACAAATAATCTTTGGTTCTTACAACTGCCCCTTCCTCTCCAATTTTATTGTTTTTCTCCATAAACTTATGTAAAGGGTATTAAAACACTTTCCTAATAGATTTCCTTAATTTCAGTAGTGCAAACTCAAGCTAAGGAAACCCAGATCTGTCATCCATACATGTAAATATCTGAAAGATCTTGTAACATGTAAATTTGACTATGTTTTTCCTTTGCTTAAAACATCTTAATGGGTCTCAATTGCACCTTAACATAGCATATAAGATTCTCAAACTCTGTCTGCTTCTCATTTTGTCTAGCCCTGGTCTGTTGCACAAGCAATGAGGAATGCTGTTTTCAGCTTCAGATTTCTTGAAGACAGGCCTTCTAGTTTGGTCTGTATGCAAAAGAATGAATGTAAGCTCATTTATACTGAATTCATAGGGTCTCTTTATAACTATGTAAAAGTCAGGCAATAAGCATTGTGTTACCTTGGGCACACAGCTACCTGAGTGAAATAACTACTCTATATTTCATTGGTCTCACCTGTAAATGAAAGTGATATTAACGTATTTTTCTACATGATACTTATTGAGAAGATTGAATGAGTTAATACATATAAGTCACTTGGCACCATGTCTAGCCATAGTAAGAACTCCGTAAATCTAACATTTTTTTTTAATTGCCTCTCTCTTTTACATATGAGACAGAAAGGTTAAACACCTTGTCCAACTTGCCACAGATGGGGATCAGTGGGGCTAAACATCTTGCCCAACTTACCACAACCACTAGGCTGTGAAGCCATGATTTCATCTTAGGGTGTTTTTTTTTCCCCCAAGTCCAGACTCTGTACCCTATGGAATGTTACAGAGTTGTTACTTATTAATATATCAATTCTTATAAATATCAATTCAGGTTCCTGAAAACACAGAAAAATGTGTGAAATAAGAACTATCTACCATCGTAGGAAATGTGGCCTTCATGAATTGATTAAAAAGCAGAAAGAAGAAAGTGTTAGCTACATATTGACTACAGTTTTAATTGAACTGGGACTCAGGAAAGAGGTATGAAAAAGCCATTCAGACCCAAAACAGATTTGTAGACAAATTAATTTTACTTATTTGGCTTATGTTACATCCTTTGACTAGGGAGTCATCTCCACCTTTTCCACATGGTAAAATCTAGCTCATTTTCACAAATATAATATTTTTGAGAAGCTGTTGTCTATCCTTCCAGGAAAAAATAAGAAGTTATTCATGTCTGCTATATCATGGATTTTATTTACCATTTTCATCTCATGGTGTATAATTAGTCTTAAGTGTTTATTTCCCCTTACAAATAGAGTAGGAGATCCTTAACGAGAGAGCATATGTTATGTATTTTTACCTTTGCCAAACCCAACTCAGTCAGTGCTCACTAAATACTTGTTGGATTAATTTTTGTTGGGTGATAGAATAGATAATATACCAAATCTATCAATGTGTTCTTTTTTTTTTTTTTTTAAGAGGGTGGGGTGGGGTGGGGTGTGGCAGAGGGAGAGAATCTTAAGCAGGCTCCATGCCCAGCATGGAGTCCAATGTGGGGCTAAATCTCCTGACCCTGAGATCACAACCTGAGCCAAAATCAAGAGTCTGATGCTGAACTGACTGAGCCATCCAGGAGCCCCATCCCATCGATGTGTTCTAATAAAATAATTGCTAATATTATTTTTCTTATGTTATCATTACCGAGCACACCATGCCAACCATTATTGTCACTCAAGCTAAGTTTGGTAAATTTATGAATATATGGATGAATGAGTAAAAGAATGAGTGGAAACTAAATTCCAAAGGGCTGAGTTTTAGAGATGCCCAAAGGTAAGGTATCAGATAGCTTAATGACAGAAGAACCCTGATCCATTAATACAAACAACACTTATTTTGGGGAGTCGCAGAAACATATTGCTAAAGAAGAAAAAAATTTTGTGCAATAGATGTTAGGGGTTTTGGAAGTTTTCAATGTTATGTTATTATGTACAAAGAAAATAATAATTCTAACTCTAGCTAGGCCATATCACAGTATTTATTGAAATTTAATTCTTGTTTTTATTAACATTTCTATGGACAATGCTTGTAAATTGAATACCATGTCTTCAAATTTGGGAATGAGTTAAATATCATAGAAATACTTATCCTGAAAATTAAATAAACCAAATTCAAGGAAAACTTCCTTGGGAAATCCCATAATTTTATTTTTAGTCCCAAAACCATACACTTTTTCCCCTTGAAGAAAATAAAAACAAGTGATGTTCACAGAATGGCAATATGATTCTGCATCATTATTGCAATTCTGGAAAAATTCAAATAAACAAAGTATGAAGTAAAGAATTTGGACTACGAGATTTGGAAGATAGATGAATCTGAGTTTACTAGCTGTGACACCTAATGTGAACCACTTTGCCTCTCTAAGCATTGCATTCTCAATATGGGAAGTGGAAATATTAATACCTTCCTAATATGATTATTGTAAGAAGTAAATGAGAGAAAAACATCATAGTACCAGGCATGCTGCCATGTACATCATAAGCACTGAACAGCATCATTTCTCTTCTCTCTCCAATTATAGCTTTTGGCACACTACTAAAAGGCTGAAAATTCTTTAAAGATATGATTTCCATTTCTAGGGTATTTGGTTTTGACTAACCAACAACTCGTGGATCCCTTGATGTTCATTAAGTCTCAGCAATTTGCATGTTGTCTTTATTCCTATTTGATTCTCTTTAGTTATTTCTTTGTACATTTGTTTGTTGTTACTTTTATGGGAAAGGCATTGTGAGATCAATAAATGGAATATAATCAAATGAAGCTGTTACAGGGAGAGGGATCAGAAAAAAAGAAAAAAAAAGATTTCAAAACATCATAGAGTCAGTGATGATATCCTCAAAATTGTACCTGAAGAAAAAAAAACAGTAATGGCATGTTAATGTTTTTCCAAGGTCACAAGAAAATTCCCAGAACAAAGGAACCTCACTATATTATTCTCTTCATCCGTGGATCTCAACCTTTTGATTTAACTCACACACCTAGGATAATATAGAGCATCATTAGTGATCAGGGTGGATTATTGTAGTCATTTTGTTTCGTGGGCAGAGTGGTGCTGGAGTGGGTAGGAAAGGATAGGGTCTTAGCAGGAGAGTGGAAGGTTTTTCAGTTTTACAAAACTTACCAGATAGGTTTTATTGGTCCTTACATAGTAGGAAGAAGGCAGGGTGCCTTTTAAACTATCATGGAGTAATATCAGAAAAAAATACATATTGGATGAATAAAGAAATGTGGGATAAGGTGACATACACAGCCTAGACCCTCATCCAAAGTTTTTCTATTAAGTTGCCAAATATTAAAAGATATAACTTGGTTTTCCTTTTACAGATGGGGGCAATGATATGGTGGTGAATCCCTTGTATGTTGTTCCACCCAGGCAAGTGACATCAAGTGGTTTCAAATACCATGACCGAACACATGGGAAATTATCTTACATTATCAGAAAAAGAGAACAATATCTTTAAACAAATCTAAAGTTTCCCAGAACAAACAAAACCCAGGATTTCTTTTAGAAAGTCATGCTCAGATTCAGTTGCGATTCCAATTTTACAAGATTGGAAAAGGTTAATATTTTATACCCGCAGAACTCTGTAGCCAAGCATAATAAAACACTGAGTGCAAATTCAGAAAGGTATAGTAAAATGCATGAAATAAAAACTATCCATCACCTTTGAAACCCAGTCTTTGTAGACTGATTAAAACACATGAAGAGAAAAATGTTACCTATGCATTGAGCATACCAATAATTGAACTGGGATTCCAAGGGAGCTACCAAAAGTACTTGAGTATACAATGCAGAGACGTAAAAAGGCAGCCAGAAACTTAGTCTGTAGGAGGGTTAATAATCCCCTAACGTCTTTTCTCTAAAACACCTGCTTGAAGGGCAATATTTAAATTCTGCCAAAACCTTCCTAAAGCTCTAAGTTCATTTTTCTCTGTTTTCTCAGTAATTTACCTTGACATTTTTAAATGATTGCCAAGCTACTGTTTATTTAAATAAGCACACTCTCTCAAACCTGACTTATGTGTCCCTTCTTGATACTGGATTTAACTTATGATGCCTATTCTGTAACATTATATTATTTCCATGGCAACTGTCTTGGTATAATAAACAAAGGAAAATGACTTCAGCTGCTTTGTCCTGTGAAGGAGCTGGATTTGAGATTGGAAAGCTTTATCTGAAAACAGCTAAAAAACAGAAGTAATGATGAAAACAATGAAATTCATTTTATTGTATACCTTTGATTAGGGAGTGAATGCATTTACTCTGCAGAATAACCACAGTCCTACTCTCCTGGACTCACCCTAAACCTGTCCCAATTAGTGCCACTGAACTTCAGGCTGATTGGCTGCTTAGTAAAATGCACTGTTCCTAATTGATAGTTCTAGTCTGTTCCAGTGTTCTTTTGTCTGTTTTCAAAGCCCTAGGTACATCTGAATATATCTTAGCTAAATGCATTACCAGATGACAAATAATAAAACCATTTATTAGGACTCAACCTCTTTACTAATGGCATGCATATTTCTTGCTATTATTTTCATTACGAGGCTGAAATGGGGGGAAAAATCTATACACCAGATAGGCAAAATAAATAGACATGCAGACTTTATAAAAACATAGAATTAGAAGTAATTTTAAAATCTATTTGCCTAATGTGACAATGACCTTTCCTCCCAGTTTCAAAAGGCTTTTAGGTACTGTCGGTCTATTGCAACTTCAATTAAATCTTACCCTCTCCTGAGACATGGCATCAAAATCTAATTCAGTTACAAGTAGCAATAACATTTAATTATTTCCTCCAGTTATCTACACTGCCAAATGATAGTATTTCCTGAGAACCACAGATGTCACTGTTGTGAGCAAGAACCAGTTTAGAGATATGTACGGAATATTATCACACTGGCTTATTTAATGTTTTTATTCTTTATGGCTCATATTGACCCATAGCAAAAAAATCACTTCCAATGTAACCTGCTTCAAATAAAAATATTGTTAGTATATTCTCCTAGGGAAAATTACTTAACCTCCCTGTGCTTCAGTGTCTTTATTTAATCCTCATAAGACCATGCCAGGCATATGGTAAATACAGAGCAAATATTAGCTTTTATTATTATCTCGGGTAAAATATTTCTTATCTGGCACTGATATGTACTAGAGGCCACTCACCTTCTAATTAAGTAAAAATATAATAAGGTAAAAACCAAAATTAGTTTGTCTAATGACAAAGTGGATGAATTTCATACTTTTTAGTATGAAATTTTAACATTTAGTTTTCTTTAAAATGCTGTTCAGAGCTCTAACCATCTCCTTTTTAAAGAATGTTTCCCAAAGTGTCTAGGTTAGGTTTATTAGATAAAGATGAAAGAAGAATGTGCTTGAGGTATTTCTGAACTTGGGCATATTCTCAATGAAAACAGGGAGCGGTCACTTAGAGGTTGCAAAGAAAGCAAGTTCCTCTGGTACTTTTCTAATTCTTTCTGGTAGGAGACCCTCCCTTTTGCAATTGCCTTAAGTATAGGATCTTGAGACACAGATTCCAGTAAATACTCCACATTTGGCCCCTCTTCTACAACTCAACTCTCTTTAAAGAAGTCTCTATTTCTCTAAAGAAGTCCTCTATTTAATAGCAAACTAACATATCTTCTAAATTTCTAATTAGCAGGCAGATTTTGGCTAGCAACACGATTTATAGCCAGAGCATGAGGACATATAAGGGGAATAAAGTGTTTTTAAGAGTCTGCAATTTTAAGTCCTCATAAAAATAATTTAAAAAAAATGTCCAAAGAAATTTGAGACTCTAATAACACAGAAGTTCATTTCAAAGTCTTGAGTGAATCACCATTATGGGTAGATCACAGTCTATTCTGATTAATAGGTTCATGATCATCACATAGTGAATTAACTTTATACTGTCTTATAAAGACTGAATGAGCACCTGTGATATGCCCGAGTTTATGGTAGACACACATAAGGGCCAAAGATAACTAAGACAGCCTCCATCTTCAAGGGGTTCAGAGTGATCAGATGAAATGGTATGTAGTCACTTGCCAACTACAATATAATCAAGTAAGGTCAGACACCTATCTACTAACAGGCCAGTTGGATTATAATAGGCTCTCTGTAAAACTGTATGTTTACAAATCCCAAAAGAATTAGAAAAGTTTTAAGTTCACAGTCCTCTATGCAGTTCTGTTAAAGAGGACATGTGCATTGGTTCTTTTCATTCTTGTAGATGCTTAATTTCTATCAGGCACATTTTTTTCTGCCTTTTCATTTTGCTGAAAAAAAAATTGTCAGCTCCTTCCTTTCTTGAACTCTGAATTTCACCACATATTGAGGAATTATTTATTTCATATACACATACAAGATTCAACATTTCCTCCCATTTTCAATTTTTTGAATTTTTTGTTTGTTTCTATCATACTTATAAGACTCCCCTTAGTAGTCTTTTCAGGTACCCTCATTGTTGGTTGAATGGTTGATTTACTTATTAAACTTGAGGTGTTATGTGTTAATACCTGCATAGCAAATGATTTATAGACTAAAAACCAGTGTGATGGCCCAGGCTGAAATAGGAGTTATAGTCTGTTATTTGTGTTAGGCCAAATACAGTACCTCTGAAGTAGTACTTTCTTCATATAAATTAAAGTTGAAAATGTAAAAAAAAAAAAAAAAAAAAGGAGCTTTGGCTATTATATATTCATTTCTTTATCAACTCAACAAATTTACTGAAAGCTTTCTATATGCTAAACACTCTGTAGATTATAAAAGTAATTCAATACAACATTACGAAACCTAGAAAGGGGAAATGCAAGAAAAGCTCCTGAAACCTGTAGTGAGGGCATGTAACACACACTTTGAAGGTCAGGAAGGTTTCATATCAGGATAGAGAGATAAAGTGTATCTGAAGAATAAACTGGTTAGGCCAATGAGGGTAGGGGGAAGAGGGTAATATTCAGAATCTATTTTAAGGAGAATGGAGAACAATGGAAGAATTTTAAGTAAGAGAGTGACATTATCAATTTTGTATCATAGGAAGTTCATTCTGAATCTAATGTTTGGCTTGGGGAAGGGGGACAAGAATGGAGATTAGAGTCTGCTTGGGATGTTATAATGATTCAGGTAAGTGATGATAGATAATGATGTCTTGATTTATGGTAGGATGATAGGAATGGAAGCTCAACAGATTAAAATACAAAGCCTCTCCAGCTACTATAGAACACTTTCAGTGTTTTTTCATTATACCTTTGTACTTACCTTCTTAGAAATAAATTATTTCCTTGTGCCAATACAAGTGAAAGATTGGTGATTTGAATGCGTTAGAACCTTAACAGGTTTTTAACATCTTAAAGTGTAGAAAGTGCTTGTTATCTTTGGTAATGGCATGTAGCATTGTGTTGCTGTATTCTAGAATGCATACAGGGGATGAGTACAGGAGACACTAAGGCCAACCTAAGAAAGGATTTAAGGCATTTCAATTTCATCCGATAGGTGATAGGAAACTAGTTAGTGATTTAAGCAGGTAACAGACATGGTCTGGTGTTTCTAAGGATAACTGGTGTCAACAGACTTTACAATAAGCCTCCCTTTATACCCATCTTTTGGCATTGTTTGTGCTTTAGTGCAATTCCTTCCCTTGAGTTAAGTAGGAACTTGCTTCTCATTACTCCTGTGGCTATATTTCATTATGTAAAACTTAATCTTGCTAGGACTCACTGGAGGAATTGTCCTTGTTGACATGGCAAGGAACTATAGATAGCCTATAGAAACTGAGCAAAGAACTAAAACTTTCAGTTCGATATCTGCAATGAAATGTTTACATCCAGTAACCTTGTGGATTTGAAAAAGGGTCTTGAACCTCAGGTGAGAACTCAGTCAACACCATGAATGCAGCTTTTGAGACCTTAAGAAGAGGACCAATTCAGCTGTGCCAAGACTCCCCATCCACAGAAGCCATAAGAAAGCAAGTGTGTTGTTTTAAGCTGCTAAATTTGTGATAATATGTTATTCATCAGTAAAAAACAACTATAACTAGCATTGTTACTGAAGAACATTAGATGAAATTTGGAAACAGAAAATCCAACTAGAAGAAAGAAGATAATACAGTGTAATCACACATGTAATTGTGAAGACATGAGCACTGGAATCAGAAAGAGCTGATTTTAAGGTCTTTATCAAGTTAGGCAATTAATCTAGCTACTTTATAAAATGGGAAAATAAAACTCAAATGATTTTTAAAAGGAATTTGCGAAAGGAGAAAATATATATAGTTCAGCACACTGCCTAGCACACATTATTATCGTTATGCTATTATGCTAATCTGTATGAGGACCAATGAGAGCAGGGCAAACATAAAGGTAGTGAAAACAGAAATGGTGATAAATCTGAGCAGTAGCTTTAGGTGGTAGGTCTTTGTGACTATTTCAAAATGGATAGAGAGAAAGAGAGGGGGTGGTGAAAGATGACACAATTTCTAGCTTGGATGGTTGGCTGAGAATGATTCCATAACTGAAATAAAGAGTGCAGAAGGAAGAGCTGATTTGGCTGAGGAGATAATGAGTTCTGTTTGGCATGTGAAGTCGATGTGCCTGTGGGAGGACATCCATATGGAGAGGTCCAGTGTACAGCTGGGAATGCAGACTTGGTACACAGAAGAGATCTGGGTATCTGGAAGGTTTTGGAGATGGTCTTATGTTATCCAGAAATTACATCAGTGTTCACACACACACACCATCCTGATACTCTTTCTGTAAAAACATGAGAAATTTTTTCTCTTAGAAATAAGTTATGTGCTACTTTAATAAACAGAGCCCAATATTTAAAAAACTATAGAATAGGTAAAGATTTTTTTTTTTCTTTCCTTTGAGGTGAATGACTAGTAAATTTCCAAATGCAAAGGGGTTATGTAAGTTGACTAGGCTCGATTAGTCTGTTGCAAAGGTTAGCAAGCTATGGCCCTAGCAAACTAGGGCCACATTGAGCTTGTTGCCTTCTTTTGTAAATAAAGTTCTACTGGAACACAGACACAGCTGTTCACTCATATCTATTGTTGCTTTTAGGACACAATGGCAGTTTAGTAGTTGGGACCACAATCTATAAATCCCAAAATACTTACTGCCTGGACTTTATAGAAGAAAGTTTGCTCACCCCCAGTCTGTTCTATTAAAAAAAAAAAAAAAGAAAAAAAAAGAAAAAAAAAAAGGTCAGAGTCTAAACTAGTGCATCAGTAAATAAAATAATAAAGAAAGAAATTCCACCTGGAATATCACAGCACTGGTCTAAAAATTCAAGACTTGGTTTCTGGCATAATCTTCCACTCATTACTTACAATCTTTCCAAGCAGCATTTTCTTAGCTATTAAACAGCAATAATACCATCTTGGCTTACTTTGTAAGGTCACAAGCAAAAAACTCAAAAACCAACAAACAAAAACAAACTATAAAGCATGAGCAGGTATAAGTTAGTATTATGGATTTTTACACTGTCAAATCAAATCAATGCACCCAGTCATAATTATACAAGAAAAATATAAATATACATTTGTGTATATAATTTATTAGAGCACTTTTCTATCTAATATTTTCTGTTATCTTTACAAGAAATATTTGGGTTGAGTGGAACACATATTGGCACCATTCTTTCTAGAATAGAGAAGTACAGAAAATTAATAGTAGCATCTGGAGAGCAACGCAGGTCTCTTAACTAATTTGCTTTCTACATGATTATATATCTACAATCCTGACTAACTTGGTAATGATCTTTGATATATATAATTTTAGCATAGAAGCTTGGAGACTGACATGAAATATACAGAATTTGCTCAAAGATAAATTACCTCTTCAAATGCATTTTACTCTTTTATTTTTTTGATTTTTTATATTTTTTAATGTTAAGATTGTTCTAGATTTACAGAATTGTTACAGTGATAGTACAGAGGTTCTGTATATGCTGCCCCCTCTTTCCCTTATTGTTAACATTAATCTTTAAACTAAATAACAATCAGCATATATCATCTAAAAAGTCATAAAAGTGAGAAAAATGTGTAGAAGTATAATACAGAGTTATCATTTTTTCATTTGACTTATGATTAAAGATAGATGTTGTTACTTGTCCAAGGTTGGATAAAAAAATCAATGACATGTAAAATTAGAAACAGAAATAGATGTGTTAAATGGGGGACTACGAGGATGAATGAATTAATGTTTTTAAATCGACTTCAAAATGTGTGGGCTTCCTAAAATGTGTGGACTCCTGCCTAAAGACAAGTCATTACTAACACTGAACTTGCTAATCTACTTTCCAAAACAGTATGTTCTTTCATTAGCTCCTTGTTTATTTGCAACATGACCTGGCATGATTTCTGGTATATTTGGAGACTGAATACAGATATGCAAGTTTTTTCTTAATTTAGAAAGATGACAATGGGAATACCAATGTTTTTTGTAATGTAAACTTTAGTAAAGAAAATCAGGTACTGGGGCGCCTGGGTGGCTCAGTGGGTTAAGCCGCTGCCTTCGGCTCAGGTCATGATCTCAGGGTCCTGGGATCGAGCCCCGCATCGGGCTCTCTGCTCAGCAGGGAGCCTGCTTCCTCCTCTCTCTCTACCTGCCTCTCTGCCTGCTTGTGATCTCTCTCTGTCAAATAAATAAATAAAATCTTTAAAAAAAAAAAAGAAAATCAGGTACTCACTTCTTGGCCAAAAACAGAGCAGTGTTTCTTATTTTCAAGGTAATCAATTTATATATATGTGTGTGTGTGTGTGTGTGTGTGTGTGTGTGTGTATAGATAGATAGATATATAGATATATATAGATATATATTTGTTTGTTTTGTTTTGTTTTGCTTTTGGCCATTTAAAAAGATGACCAGATTATCCATTTCCATAGAAACACAGCTCTCCAGGATAATCACTTAAACATAGAATATCTTCACTGAAATATCATTTTATCTGCTGATTATTTTTATCTCTTCCAAAATGTAAAATGTAGTTATAGGTACATATTTGTTTTTAAGAGAAAACTTTCATCTTGATCATTAAGTAGGAAATAAGATTATATGTATAAATACTTAGCTACTGATAACACATTACACTTTTTCATCTCCTTCTCTTCTCTTTCCTCTCCTGCCGGTTGGTAAAAACCAATCCTCACATCTCTTAGCTGTCATAGTCCTTAAGATAACTGCATGTATGTTCAAGGAGAGAACTGCATGTATGAGAAAGAGACCGAGGTTTGTTGAGCAAATGTCTTGTGTTGAGCAGTGCATTAAGGTGATTTACATGTCTTTCATTGCTTAGAGCGATAAGTTATCTTGCACCATAAATATGATTATCAATATTTTAAGTTGGAGAAAACTTGGTAGGAAAGAGATCTGAACAACTTCGCAAAGGTTGGCTTAAGAAAGGCTGGAGTGTAAGCATTAACTATGTGCCTGCAATGGAGGCCACCTCTTGGGGAGAAAAATCCCTGCTTCTGAGATTTATGCTCTGAGTTTCTATCAAGATTCTTCTCTTGCTCGACAAATTTCCCTGCACTTAAGTAATCACTGATAAATGGGTAGTGGTCAAAGAAGTTTCCTCTGATTAAAATAGAGGACAACATAATGAGTTCTCTGAAGCCATGTATCAACTATAATGAAGACCAGATTTCCTCCCAACATTATTGAAACCTCCAGTCAAAGACAGCAGTGTGCTATTCTGAATGGAGAACAAGCCTGGGACTCAGAACATTGTGACAGTCATGGCTCTGCTCCTAAGTTTGTTTTTTTTTATAGACAGTGTCACTTCACTGATAAAACAGTTATGCTAAATCTACTTTCACAGTGTTGATGGATTTTTGGAATAAGACTCTACATGATACAATACTTTCTAGATTGTGAAGACTATATTCTGCTGATATAGTATTTTAATAGTTTGTTAAAATATTACCTTCAAACATAAATGTAGAAGTTACTCAGAAAAATTGTTTCAATGAAAATGTTATTTATTTCTTGTCTAACATCCAGAATTAAGATAGTTTTCACCAAATTCTACCAACAGAAACTGAAAGACACCAACCAATTTATATACTAAAGAGAATCAAAATTAAACATATATAAACAAAAAGTTTCTATAATTAGTTTTGATATCAGTTGCCTTATTGTCCAAAGAATCAGACACATTCTTATATAACCTATGTAAGAACCTATGTATACAAAACTTATTTTGGTAAATGTTAGTATTAGCTTTACACTTGACATAAAATTTAAAACCTCATCTATGGTTTGTTCTGGGAATGTATCCATCGTTTGCAACCTTGTGCCAGGGAAAGACCATCTAGATTCCAAAAAACTGAAACAGAAGCAAACTTTTGGAATACAATCTACTGATAATTTGGCCACTGTGTGTAACATAAGCTTTCTACAAAGTTGGTAATGCTAAGGGCTAAATGATGGTTTTTAAGCAAGTATGGACTAGAGAATTGTCATGAGAGATACATAAAGTGAAAAGTACAAAAAAATCTAAAAAGAAATTAAAACTGTCCAAATAAACTAGTATTGCTAAAATTGGGTCTGTTCATATGAATGCTTACAAATAATTTGCATTTTATATGACTAAAGATTGTGAACTTTGAAAAGATAACAAAATAAATATATACATATGCATACATGGAACCAGAAATACAAAAGGAACACATTTGTTTTAAAGCATAGGCAGAGTAGTGAAGAAAAGTTTAAAGGAAACTGGAGAGGTTAAGCGTCATTATATTTGAAAGAAT
Source organism: Enhydra lutris kenyoni (assembly GCF_002288905.1). NCBI lineage: Eukaryota > Metazoa > Chordata > Mammalia > Carnivora > Mustelidae > Enhydra > Enhydra lutris. The sequence continues at coordinate 26,727,209 of NW_019154098.1, read as the reverse complement.
ATTTCTCCGAATCTGGTCACTTAAATGTATACCTACAGTAGAATTTATTAAAGTCAAGAGCCTTAATTGTAAATTTCAATAAACTTGAAAGCAAGCACAGCTAATTTGAAAATGGGGAAAATATTCCCATGGCAATAATTTGCTTTCTAAATTTGCCCATGGGGTGATTTTATTTCATCCTTCTCATTAAAGATTTAGGTACAAATAAACCTAGTCTGAAAGAAATACTTTGATGAAAAAAAAAAAGAAAAACAAGAGGCTTTTTTTTTTCAGTCAGATTTTCATAAATCTATTAAAATTTATTTAAGAACTAAACCTTAAAAATCTACATGCAAACAATTTCTTAATCCATGTAACTGCCTGGTATGTATTTGGTACTTTGAGAGAAAATATTATCTTTCGAGATTCACCTTCCCTTAGACCTGAGATAAAAACCATCTAATGAGGAAAAGCTGTGTTTTAGAATATGAAAAACCTCATACAAATCATGGTTATGCCACTTATAACCTTCATGATCTTGGGCAAGTTATTTAAAATCTCTAAGGCTCAGATTCTTCTGATGAAAAATGATGGTTGTGGGGGGTAAAATAACAAGAGGATTAGAGTAAGGATTAAATGAGATAACTATATATGAGAGAACCTAGTAGATCCTCATCAGTGCTAGTGTTTTATAAAATAGAATTCATTCCCTACTATACTTATTTTTATAAACTAGATTGATAGGCTGGATAGATACCAGATTGTACTCATTATGAGTTTCAGTAACATCTAAATTCTGAATTCTTCCTATATTCCAGGGATTATATTAGGTCTGAAGGGCATGGCTAATTAGCTTAATCCTCATAACTAACTCATAACAATGAAGTAGGTACTACTACTGTAACCATTTTACAGATGAGAAAAGTAAAGTTTAGAAAAACAAATTAACGCAATAACAAGCATCCCCCATCTAAACCCAAACACTCAAAAGGCCTCCCTTGAACCACTCCCAAGGTTCTCATTAACTGGGCTTTGAAAATATGTACATCAAGCAAAAACGCAAATGGGGGCAATTCAGGGAAAGAGAGGAATTCAAAATTGGGCTATACAAAGAAAGAAAAAATACAAACAAAACAAAACAAAAATCCCAGAAAAATTGTGTTCTATATAGCTTCCTGAAAAAGATGCTCTGAGAGTGTGATTGCTCATCACCTCCCAACTTCAAGCCTCTGTGGTTGCTTGTGCTATTTCTATAAAAGCCTAGGATTTTAAAAAGAAATTTCATCTGTTATATATCATCCTGTCCATTATATAACCCACAGAGGCTGTGAAAACAATCTCATCACTATAAAAGCCTTCAGACCCACATTAACCTGAAAGATCATATTTTTTTACTTGATTTGGGGATCCACAGGAATACCCACATTTTATATACTGGATAATATATTGAATAAGTCACAGAGGGCATCCTGCTCATTCTCATTTTCATCTACAGGGCATATTGCCTCCATAGAAAAGACAAGGTCTTGAACCACAGATCAAATCTCTAACAATTTGCCTGATTTTGCAGCATATTAAACTTACACAGATTTGTGACCTATAATTACATTTACAATTAAAGTAAATTCAAATTAAATGTTTTTGAGAGTTTTAACAGCTTTATGAAATAATTATAAAATGACCATTTGTATCTTGTTCTGTCATAAAAACAAGTACTGACGACCACTGAATGGCTAACGACCTGAAGAAATTTTTGCCTCCTTATTTCCTACTTTGAATAGGAAATGACTTGAGTCCTAATCAAAAGTCCTTCATTTTTCTACAGAATTTTTTTTTTCTTTTTATCAGCTAAAACACTCTTTTCCAAAGGCTGGGTTGGTGGTTCCAAACTTGCAACACTTTAATTATTGCTATTCTTTAGTTCACATCATAAAATGGATTACCACCTTAATTCATCTATCATAATAGAACCATTTTTATTGATTATACATTTTGAGTCAATACATGCCTTGATAGCCTTTAAATTACCCATCATTTATTTGATACATTTTCTTTCATAGTCATCTTTCATAAATGTGAATCCTAAATTATAAAATATTCCTAAAACTTCAATCATAAGTCATGGGAAATCATCTACCAACAGAATATAAGAATATAACTTTCTGTAAGCTCTGAAAATATGATTATCTATCTATCTAGCTATCATCTATCTCATATATATATATATGTATATATATCTCTTATTCCCATCATCTGAAAAGAAATTTAGAAGCATGGTTGCTTAAATGGAGCAGTTGAAAAGTTAATTGAGGTACACCATATTGCCAAGTAGAAAAAAAAATTGAAATAACTAACGTGAAATAAATGAAGAAATTCAACAGATTATAAAAGAACAAGGGGTGTATAACCATGCAACTCCATGGACAGTGACTACACATACAAGCAAATGAAAGCAGCTGACCACGTACCCACACACCTTGGCAGAGGTGCACTCCACACTCGTCGGCCACCACCAAGACAGATGATCTCTGACGTCCCTTCTAGTCGATAACCTGATGAGCACGAGAAGGTCAGAGTGTCACCAACCCCAAAGTTGGACCCAATTCGGTTACCATATTGAGGAATTCCAGGGTCTTCACAAGGTTCGAGGTTATATTCTGTAAATGACATGGAGAAGAGGACAAAGAAAATGATAATATTCACTTTGAAGGGCATTTTGCTATTGTTTGCAAACTGGATGCTATTGGACTTAGACATTTAAAAGTTGACGATATTTATAATTATGGGAACATACTAATGACACAGATACTTTTCTTCTTTTGTGAAAGATGGAGTAACTTAATGAGTACTTTTACATATGAAATTCAATGTAGATGAGAAAATGTCACCTTCTGAGTGATAAATTGAAAATGTAGCTATTTATCTCATATTCTTTCTTCTGCTTTAGAAACATTTCCATTTCACCAATTTTGACTTATAATAATAGCATAAGAGATGCATATTTTCAAACACAAATAACATTGCAGATGAAATCATTTGCACTTTAGAAATGCATTTTACTTAATGGTTTTAATCTAAATGACAAAGGCTCTTATACCCCTCATCTAAAAGGAGTTCAATTAATCCATATTCTGAAAAACTCACGACTTCAAAGAATGGTTTATGTAAGACTGAAGTGCCCACACACTGAAAATTGTTACATGATAGATTTATACAAGAAAATTTCCCCAAGCAATGAATGAACACTATGAAAATGAACATTGAAACACCCTTCAGGGTGTAAGAGAGTATAGCTGATTAAACAACAATATTATGATTTATATGCCATCCTAAGAAGAAGTAGCTTAGGTAAAACTATTCTCAGAGCATGCACTTACCTTGTAATTGCAATGGAGGACAAAGGGATTGTTCCATTTGGATGAGCTATTATTTTATTGTTTAAAAAATTTATTTGGATATACTTTTAACATTCTAGGTTAAAACTGATTATGCTTATATGCTACTCACTTTTTAGAAGACAAGTATTTCCATGGAAATACTAGAGTAAGAACTGAAAACAACGGTAGCTTTTGTATGATTTTATACATATATGTATATATATATATATATGTTATACAGAAATAAATACATATAATTATAACATAATTTTAATGTTAGCAAGTGGGCATAAGATTTACTTATTAATTTGTTTCTGTTTATTAAGAAATAACTACTTGCCTATTACATTCATCTAGAAACCAGAACTCTAACTGACACAAAAACTTTTTATTCACTTTGGTTGTATAAATGTTTTTTCCCCTGGAATCCAAATTATAATGTTGTGTCTAGATGAAGTTATTCTAGAATAGAGGGATAACCACATTAATTTTTCCAGATCATCTATTTCCAAATTACTAAATTAAGTTTACCTTAATCTTGGCCTGTAAACTATGCTTTTTCCAAGACACATAAAGCTAGAATTTCACTAGGTCACATTCATTTGAGTTTAATTAAAACTTTAAAATACAGCTTTGAATTTCCATTTTAAGTTCAGTAAGCATTTTAGCTAGTTTTGCCCTCTGTTACTTAGAGTAGGTTTTTAACAAATTTGTTTATTTTTTGCTTTTGTTTAAAGCTTCCCTTTAATGTACTACTATAGACAGTCTTCAAGGTATTTCAAACTTTCCTTAAAATTGGTTAACAGGTATTTATTTTGGATAACAGGTTTTTTTTTTTTTCATCTTTTCTGTTATTTTTCTTTCTCTGTTTTGTCATACTTTAAAAACTGACCTTTTCTGGGATGCCTGGGTGGCTCGGTTGCCTGAGCATCTGCCTTTGGCTCAGGTCATGATCCCAAGTTCCTGGGATTGAGTCCCACATCAAGGAGCTGAGTAAGGAGCCTGCTTCTTTCTCTGCTCCTCCCCCTGTTTGTGCACGTGCCTGCACCAGCGCTGGCTCTCACTCTCCACCCCTCTCTCTGACAAATAAATAAAATCTTAAAAAAATAAAAAATTGGCTTTTTTTTAAACTAAAGCTTTTTTAATTTATTTTCTTACCAGAGAATGTAATATTGAATCCTTCATACGATATTGAAAAATCAGAAATGAAGCGCAGTTGAGCTCTGAAATTTCCATAGAGACCAGCATTGATTGTTGAAGGAAGTTCAGAACCCGTAAGTCGTGCCAGTGGTTGGGTAAAACTACCATTTTCAGTGATCAGTAAATAGTCGTGATGATCTTCCAAATGGAAGGTGTGAAAGTTGAACTGCACGCCTATTAAGAAAAAGAAAAAAATTAGACTCACAAAGTGTATCTGTAAAATACAGAAAGTTACCAAAGTAACTAAAACCAGAGCTCTCCTTGTAATTAAATTTTCTGGAAATGAAAAGCACTTCTATAAAATATTCCAAATGCGCCATCTAATAAAATCTTTTCTATTTTTTCCCCTCTGGCTTCCGTAGAAGTCACATAGCGAGTCATATTGTGGAAATGGGTTGGAAATAAAATTAAAAATCAATGCCTTAAAAGATGTCACCTGAGTTTTCTGAAAATTTCAAGGAAAATTCATATACTTTATTTATAATAATGGTGCAGCTTTCTGGCAAACATTTGACATGCTTTTTTCATTTCCTTCTGCAATCTCCTCAAATACAAAAACATTGCTTAGTAATAAAACAACCAACTTTCAAAAATGCTTAACTCTAGAAGAGATATATAAAGCAGGAATAGGGATGGACTTTTAAATAAATATAATGATTATTTTTCAGACGCTTCAACCTGTGTCTATATTGAAAATTGTGCATATAATTGTTCAGATTGCTGAAATTTCACAAAGAAAACTTATCTTTGCAAACAGAATCTGAATCAATAGATAAACATTACAGAGACCAGAGCCTCTTTTTTTAAACTTTTTTAACTTTCACTATGCCAAAGGTAACCACTTGCTCAAATTCTAGTAGCACAGGTTAATTTTTCTACCTTACGTAAATGTTTTGTAGTTTAAAAAATGGAATCATATAACATATGCTCTGTATGTTCTGAATTTTACTCAGAATTAGGTATGTGAGATCAATCTCTGTTTTTGTGTGTGGTTGTCAGTTGTTTATTTTCAGTGATACATAGTATAGCATTTCATTTTGTGAATACACCACATTCATGTATCTGTTCAACATTAGATGATCACTCAGGTACTTTGTGTTTTAGCATGAATATAGATGGTGCTGTGAGTATTCAAGTATGTCTTTTGAAGACTCTATATTTCTTTTTTGTTTTTTAAGATTTTATTTATTTATTTGACAGACATCACAAGTAGGCAGGGAGGCAGGCAGAGAGAGAGGGGGAAGCAGGCTCCTCGCTGAGCAGAGAGCCTGATGTGGGGCTCGATTCCAGGACCCGGGGATCATAACCTGAGCTGAAGGCAGAGATTTAATCCACTGAGCCACCCAGGCACCCCGAAGACTATATATTTCTGTTGGGGAATATCTAGGAGTGGAATTACTGGGTCATGACCGATTATAGGTCATTAACAGTTGTTTTAATAGATACTGCTTTACAAAGTGGCTGTGCCAGTTTACATTTCCATTGCAAAATCTAGTTGGTTTATATCTTTGTCAATTTTTTTAATTTTTAAAAAAATTTTTTTCATTTGTTCCATTCTGGTGAGTATGGTGTGGCACTGCATTGTGGTCTCCCATGAGGTGTTTTTTGTTTTGTTTTGTTTTTAAGATTTTATTTATTTATTTGAGAGAGAGAGTCTGTGAGCGAGAGAGAGCGAAAGAGAGGGGAGAGTCAGAGGGAGAAGTAGACTCTCCATTGAGTGGAGAGCCTGACATGGGGCTCAAAACCAGGTGTCCACAAACTCAGGATCATGACATGAGAATAAGGCAGACTCTTAACTGACTGAGCTACCCAGGTGCCCCATTTCATATGAGTTTTTAATGATGTTGTCTAGTACAGATGTTAAAGACTAACAATTACACACACATACACACACACACACACACACATGCACATACACCCCTCATACTGTAGACAAGTGAAATATAGTCTATATACAGACTACCACATTCATCTTTCCCTTGAGGTACTTTTTTTTTTAACGTAACAAAAAAAATCATTAAAATATTTATTAAATAAATAAGAAAGCCCAGAGCATAATAAGGAACATTCTTTAACATTATTCATTGAAATCTTTCAAATCGGCATTGTTTTTTTAAGAAGGAAGCAAACAGAAGACATAAAATGAAACCAAACAAATACACTGAAAACATAGGCAATCATAAGAAAAGATTATTACTGCAATAATGGACCAGTGATTTGGACTTGGGAAAGATTAGAAATGTACAAAAGTACTATTTTTCAAACTCTTTTTCAAAATGTGAGTTTTTTTTTTTCTTCTCCACAATGAGCAGGAATATAAGAGCCCTTTTGAAGGAGTCCAGAAATTGAGTCAGCCTTTCAAATGTTCTTCAGTATAAAAGTGGTAATTGACACTAGCCAGATGCAAATAAGAATGGGGTATAGAGATGGCAAAGAGAAGATGCTCTGTCATCTAGATTAACTGCTATCTAAGTTTACAAAGCAACATAAAAGTGGAAATTCAGGTAAGTCAATTTGATTTTTATTATATAATAAAGCAAACAGAAAGTAGAGAATAAGAGAGTAGATGGAAACAGATAAGAAAAATGTTGTTCTGCATATATTATATATATTTTTAGAAAAAATGTATTTATTCTGATATACATTGAATTAATATGTGGGGAAATTAAAAATTCTGTTAGATCATGGTGCTAAGAAGACCACTGTTGAATACAACACTGCCTTTCCAAGCCTTACTTTCTTCATTTGTAAAATGAGGTTCTAGGGGTGACTGTTAAGTTTAAATGAGATGATATATGGGGGGATGACTTGGCCCAGTGCTTTGCACAGAAGAAGCCCTCAGCAGCTGTTAGCTATTGTTATTGTCCAACATGCCTGGTGATTTTTTTTATTTCCATGTTACTCAGACCTAGCCAGCTACTTTACAAAAGCAAACTTCTGTTTATCAGATTATGGTTTAAACAATAAAAACTGTTTTCTCTACTTCACAACAGTGTGAGATCTTCAAATTCTGCTAAAGGTCAATGAATTTAAGTAAGGAAATAATACTAAGAACCTACTAAACTCTAGGCACTATGAATGTAAAGATTTAGAAGACTGTAAATAATTCCTATCCTATCTTAGGGAAAGCACACCTAAACCAACAGTTCAAACATTCTGCTAAGCGCTCTGAAAGTGATTAAGTCAGTATACCAGGCAATATATACAGGATATACAGACAAGACAGTACACAGAAGCATAGAAATAGAAGTAACCCACTTGTTAAAGGAGTCAGCAGAGGCTTCTGCCGGAAATGAGCTTCAAAACAGAGCAGAATTTTGTGGAGAAGCAGCTCCAGAATAGACATTTCAGGAAGAAGGGGCATATGGGAAAGGACACACAGTCTTAACAGGGCAGTGGGTATTTGAGGAATAGTGAGAAAAAGTCAGTGGTTTCAACATCACAGTATCTTCTCATAAAAACAATCATTCAGGAAGCCCTATGAAGGCAATTATTTTTCCAGATATATGTGAAAAGACTTGGGCTTAAATTAAAAAATATCCTGAACATCTAGGTTTCAGTTGTAATCAACTATGACACAGAGACTTGTGAGTCTTTTTTCTGATCTTTAAATTTATAGGATTGGACTAGACTATGCTTTATTTAAGGACAATTCCACCTTTAAAAGCCCAAGGTCTTTTGTTCTATTTTTAATGTAGTCCCCTCCACCCAGATATCTAGGAGACTCAAACATATGATTAACATCGTGATTTCTGCAATGTGTTTAAGGAAAATCTCTTCTGGTATCATCATAAACAAGGAGGGATATAGGCAGGATGATCCTATAGTTAATAGAATTTGAAACAACTGTATGCATTCAAACACCCTGATTTAAGGTTAAGGGCTGAAGAGGTTACTGATGGTTTATTTGAAGTTTCTTAGATCTTAAATACTTAAATATTTAGATTTGTTCTATTAATATTTTTATATACCCATAAAGTCTTAGTGATCATGCTTATTTAAGAAAATTCTGTTTGTTGGGGCGCCTGGGTGGCTCAGTGGTTTAAAGCCTCTGCCTTCGGCTCAGGTCATGATCCCAGCATCCTGGAATCAAACCCCCCATCTGGCTCTCTGCTCAGCAGGGAGCCTGCTTCCTCCTCTCTCTCTCTCTCTGCCTCTCTGCTTAGTTGTGATCTCCATCTGTCAAATAAATAGATGAAATCTTAAAAAAAAAAAAAAGAAAGAAAATTCTGTCTGTATATGTAAATATAAGTGAAATGTAAATCATTTCAAAATGATCTCACAAAAACTAAAGATAAAAATTAATAAGAGAAAATATAAAAGGGTTTAAATATAAAAACCTGAACTGTTCTATGGCTATTGAATCAGGATAAAGGTTAAAGTGTCAATTCAGGGGTAGGTAATTAGCAGAGATGTAAGCAAAATAAACAGCAAACAAAGAAGTAAAAAGCAGGATAATGGAGAATCATGATGAAGACACATACCTGACAATGAAATATGTAGATATAGGTAAGGAGGAAATGTGGTTTTAGAAAAAGAGTACTTGGTGTGTAGTCATAGGATGTAAATTCAAGTTCTTTGTCCAATCTTCACAGGTACTGTGACTTCGAGTGTAAATAAATAACCTCTAGTGACTTCAGATTCTTGTCCATAAAATGCAAGTAACACCTACACTACACAAGGCATTGGAAAGGTCTACTGATTCTTGATAACATCAACTCTCAAAAAAAAAAAATGTCTTGCACTGAAGATAGAAAAAAAAATCAACAGCATAAATACAGAATTGTAGGATTTGGGCTTACTGTTTTTAAATTAGTGCTACGACATGATGGCAAAAAAAGTTAATATGCACAGGCTTCACTAATAGAAATACTTTGTGGACTTAAATAATGCCATACTGTGTTTTGTGCTGGGAAAATACACTCTAGAAGGCTCTTGATATCCCTAGATATCAATACACTGGAATGCATCCAGAGAAAGGTGGTTAGAATGGAAATATCTTACAATAACGAACTGATGGAACTGAGGTGATCTGTCTGGGACAAAAACCAGGGATAAGGGACTGGAGGTAGCAGACATGAAAGGCACGATGGACACAGAGTAGTGACTTGGTACATTGCAGAGTTATAGTGGAGAAAGAATTAGGTTGTTTTTGTTTGTTTGTTTAGTCTAACTCCAGAGGGCAGAACAGGGATAATAGTTGCAGAATAATTTTCAAACAATTACAATCATATAAAAATTGAGCACGTTTTCCCAAGGAATAAGTTTGCCGTCAACACAAGTATCAATATCAGGTCAGTTTATTATATTTCTGGAACACTATAGAAAGAAACTGGTGTACTGGGTGAGGTTGGACTGTATTACCTTGACAATTTCTTCCAACTTTAAGAGATTATCTTTCACATAACTTTGGTTGTACTTTGGAACAGTTGTACTTCCAACAAATTTTGTTGGCTCTTAAAGAAAAGCATCTAAATCTGCATTTCTTGCCATGTAAATACAGATTTAATTAACACTTGCAACCTGTGAAGACGCAAAATCTTAAGTGTTAATTAAACCTCTATTTACATAGCAAGCAGTGTGTAGCCCTCCATTTTATTGTATAATACAAGAAAGCTTATTTTAAACTCCATTAATACACTGCACACTGGAATAATAAGTTGCTCTGGTTAACTTCCAGCAAAGAAGTCTTATATTATGGAGAAGAACAAAAACCACAGTTTAAAGTCTTCTACTTCATTCCTTCTGTTCAATACCAGAATATCCATTTTAACATTTTTTTCTTGATAATATTTAATTTCATTATAATAATAACTCCAATATAATCCTCACCCTCAATAAAATGATATATAATTTTAATAAACTTCATTTGCAGGAATGCAGTGACTTCAAGTGTATTAAACATAAGCTTTAATTTTAAAAATTGCAATAGCATCTTTTCCTTGCTAGGATCTTTTAAAACTTTTTCTATAGTAAAATCAGTAAGTACGATAGGATAGTAAAAAGTGACAGGAACGATTTAACAGCAAAGTTAAAAGAAAAACTACTTCTGGAAAGTTTTTAAAATGAATAAATTCACTCTTTTAAAAAAATTTTTTAACCTTTTTTTAAGATTTTATTTATTTATTTTACAGAGAGAGAGGGAAAGAGGGATCACACGTTGGCGGAGGCAGGCAGAGAGAGGGGGAAGCAGGCTCCCTGCTGAGCAGAAAGCTCAATGCAGGGCTTGATCCCAGGAAACTGAGATCATGACCTGAACTGAAGGCAGAGGCTTTACTCACTGAGCCACCCAGGTGCCCCTTAAATTCACTCTTTTTAAAAGATTAGCACAGGGGCGCCTGGGTGGCTCAATGGGTTAAAGCCGCTGCCTTCGGCTCCAGTCATGATCCCAGGGTTCTGGGATCGGGCCCCCGCATAGGGCTCTCTACTCAGCAGGGAGCCTGCTTCCCTTTCTCTCTCTGCCTGCCTCTCTGCCTACTTGTGATCTCTGTCTGTCAAATAAATAAATAAAATCTTTAAAAAAAATAAATAAAAGATTAGCACATAGAGATTTTTAGGTAAATAATTTTAATCCATTTTTGTTTTGATATGTTGGGATGACCATTTTCCCGCTAAGGTGCTGCCTTAATCACTTCTATTGCTCATTTATTAGTTTGGTTGTATCACATGAATGAACCGTATTTATTTCTACAGGCCCTTTCATTTAGTTGTTTAAAAGACATTTATTAACATCTACCCCATGCACAGTGTAATTTTATACTCTCAGTCAATTACGTGAGATATATCTGCAGTTCTGATAGAAAACCAAGACATGAGTATTTTTGGATGGTATACATTCATATGAAGAATATAATTATAATTAATAATCACAAACACGTTAAAAGCAATGTATATAAATATGTTATGTGTGCTTTACAATTGGCTCAGCACTTCAAATCATCTTCCTATTCTTTTATGAACTTTTGAAATCAACCTCTTAACATTAATACCGGAGACAAAAAGCCATCCTGTTTGAGATTTTGTTGATATGAAAATTCCACACAATGTTACTTTAATACATCAAAGGAAAACAAATATCTCTTGCATTACCCTTCTGTTAAAAAACATAAGCATATTATAATACTATGGAAAAGTAAATATAATCCTCTCCTGCTGTTACTCAGACTGGATTTTGTGTTAGCGTATTTTAGTACTGATCTGTTTTTGCTCATGCAAAATGACATTGTAAAGGACAATGAAATAAAAAATAGATGCAATGAAAATTCAGAGGATAATCCAATTATCATTGCATGAGGCAAATTACCTTTTCCATGAGTTACATCAACAGTCCATGTACAATTCAGAGAATTTGGATAAAATTCCGGGTAACCAGGTGATAAGATTGTTCCACTAGGCCCTCGAACATCTCCTCCACATAAAGCTGAAAATACAAAGAAGTACAGTCATATGATCATAGTTAGAGAGGCAGCGGCTGAACAAATCTCTCCTCTCTTGAAATAGAATGAATCTGATTTTCTTTGCTTAAGCTACTTCTTGGTAATAATAGGAGTTTGTAACAGACCTCCTCCAATACTAGAAAGTGGTTTCATCCACTGCAGCCCTAGAGAAGAAATAGGTATGTAACAGCCTCTGAGAATTAGCTGCACGATAACGCAGCTCATCTTCCCACATTTGAATTTGAAGTACATACTTATCTTATACATTTCTAATTATAAGTAACATTTGCATAAATTGGTCATAAATTAAACATGAGTAATTAATTGTTTAGTAGCTCCTCTTTTATTAAGCTTTAAGAAAATGAATTGTTAATTATACAAAATCATTTCATTTAGATTCCTAAAGGGGTATGTGTCATTCCACATATAATTCTTTTTTTTTTAAGATTTTATTTATTTATTTGACAGAGAGAGAGATCACAAGTAGGCAGAGAGGCAGGCAGAGAGAGGGGGAAGCAGGCTCCCTGCTGAGCAGAGAGCCCAATGCAGGGCTCAATCCCAGGACCCTGAGACCATGACCTGAGCCGAAGGCAGAGGCTTAACCTGCTGAGCCACCCAAGTGCCCTAATTATTTTTTTTAATTTAATTTAATTTTTGTGTGTGTGTGTTCCAAAATTCATTGTTTATGGACCACACCTAGTGCTCCATGCGACACGTGCTTTCCTTAATACCCACCACCAGGCTCACCCAAACCCCCACCCCACTCCCCTCCAAAACCCTCAGTTTGTTTTTCAGAGTCCACAGTCTCTCATGGTTTGTTTCCCCCTCCGATTTCCCCCAACTCACTTCTCCTCTCCCATCTACCAGTGTCCTCTGTGTTATTCCTTATGCTCCCCAAGAAAGTGAAACCATATGATAATTGACTCTGCTTGACTTATTTCACTCAGCATAATTTCCTTAAGTCCCTTCTATGTTGATACAAAAGTTGGGTATTCATCCTTTCTGATGGAGGCATAATACTCCATTGTACATATGGACCATATCTTCTTTATCCATTCGTCCGTTGAAGGGCATCTTGGTTCTTTCCACAGTTTGGTGACTGTGGCCATTGCTGCTATGAACATTGGGGTACAGATGGCCCTCCTTTTCACTACATCTGTATCTTTGGAGTAAATAGCCAGTAGTGCAATTGCTGGGTCTTGGGTAGCTCTATTTTTAATTTTTTTAAGGATTCTCCACACTGTTTTCCAAAGTGGCTACACCAACTTGCATTCCCACCAACAGTGTAAGAGGGTTCCCCTTTCTCCACATCCTCTCCAACACACATTTTTTACTGTCTTGTTAATTTTGGCCATTCTAACTGGTATAAGGTGGTATCTCAATGGGGTTTTGATTTGAATCTCCCTAATGGCTAATGATGATGAACATTTTTTCATGTGTCTGTTAGCCATTTGTATGTCTTCTTTGGAGAAGTATCTGTTCATGTCTTCTGCCCATTTTTTGATGTGATTATCTGTTCTGTGTGTGCTGAGTTTGAGGAGTTCTTTATAAATCCTGGATATTAGCCCTTTGTCTGTAGTGTCATTTGTGAATATCTTCTTCCATTCTGTGGGTTGCCTCTTTGTTTTGTTGACTGTTTCCTTTGCTGTGCAGAAATCTTTTATCTTGATGAAGTCCCAAAAGTTCATTTTTGCTTTTGTCTATACTGCCTGGAGCAATCTACACTTTCAGTGCCATCACGATCAAAATCTCACTGGTATTTTTCAAAGAGCTGGAACAAACAATTCTAAAATTTGTATGGAACCAGAAGAGACCTGGAATTGCCAAGGAAATGTTGAAAAAGAAAAACAAACCTGGGGGCATCATGTTGCCTGATTTCAAGCTTTACTACAAAGCTGTGATCACCAAGACTGCATGGTACTGGCACAAAAACAGACACATAGATCAGTGGAACAGAGTAGAGAGCTCAGATATGGACTCTCAACTCTATGGTCAACTAATCTTCAACAAAGCAGGAAAAAACATACAGTGGAAAAAAGACAGTCTCTTCAATAAATGGTATGGGGAAAATTGAACAGCTATGTATAGAAGAATGAAACTCGACCATTCTCTTACACCATACACAAAGACAAACTCAAAATGGATAAAAGACCTCAACATGAGGCAGGAATCTATCAAAATCATAGAGGAGAACATAGGCAGTAACCTCTTCAACATCAGCCACAGCAACTTCTTTTAAGACATGTCCCCAAAGGCAAAGGAAACAAAAGCAAAATGAACTTCATATAATTCTTTTTAAAACAGTGATTTAAGTGACAAAAAATCTATAAGGCTTCTTCTGTACTTCTCCATTTCTTTGGGAAATACCAGGAACAGACAGGAATGTTTGAAAAGCTATAACTTTTAAGTAAATACTCTGATATCATAAAAATAAATATATTTATGAACTAATAACAAATAAATTCAAATTTGATTCAATGTTCATTTTCTTCAGAACAAATCATCATTTACATTGTCTTTGCCCACATTCAAAAAACACCAGTGGCTCTGCTATAGCAGATAATTTCATCAGTATTAAAAATTAAGGGAAACAAAGATAAAAGCAGGTAAGAATGTATATTCTAATAGAAACAGAAAGTTATTGAATGCCTTATTCTATTCCATGTGGAGATGTCAGCTCTCTTGGACATGGCAAAAGCAATAAGAAATACGTGTTGTCTTGTCTGTTCTGATCCCTCACTTCCCCGGAACACAGAAAAGTGAGTTTTCGCCTTCTGTTTTTCCATGATTTCTTCCAAGTAATGATGCTGAGAAGAGTCAAGGCAATTTGGCTACTATTCTACACTGACCTGACTAGAAATAAGTTGTCTGCAATTCCTGTAAGTATTCAAAATGCAGGTTTGAACTTACACACACACACACACACACACACACACACACACACACACACACATATTTACATTTATACGCAAAATTAAAATCCACTTCTCCCTTTTTTATTTCTTTTACTCCAACCAGGAATAAAAGAAGCTCTTTTACAAATGGTTGTCTGGGAGTTGTCTTATAGATCACCTCCCTAAGACCAAATATAAGACTAAAATAAAGCCATGCTTCTGTTGCAATAATATTAATAACATCACTACATTGCAATAATATGCATGGTTTGCTACTGTAGGCTCCTATTTAGAGTCTGTACAGGGCTTGATTGCAACTATTATTATTGAAACTCTCAAATGTCCTTTCAATTTTTAAAAAAGTCTCAGTCTGTTTTTGTGATCAGTTGAAGAGCTAGTTATACCGTTTCATTGTACCTTGCTGGTAACGGTGGTGCTAAGTTGATCTGTTTTTACTTCCCTTATAATACATGCTACTTCTGGACAGGGGACTGTTTTTTTTTATTAGGCTATATTTATATATGTTAATTTATTCCTAATACACTATATTTCATTTTTTTCTCCATTGTGAGAGTCGGACAAAAAAACAACATGGTATGAATTTGTTGAATAAAATGTGATGAGTGAAGATGCTTTACCATTTGAAAGGACTATAGTGCATACAGTTAGAGTAAAACCCAGTGAACAGAAGGACTGAAATTAAGAGAGTTAATTAGTTAAACACAGAAAAAAGTTGTGAAATTTTTATTCAGTATGTCAGACATGTGTTCTTATGCATATGTGTGTGTAATCAGCATGTGTACAAGTTGTAGAGGGAAAACTTCTACATATCAGCATTCTTTTTTTTTAAGAATATAATGTATTATTCATTTCAGGGGTACAGGTCTGTGATCCAGCAGTTTTAGAAAATTCACAGCATTCACCATAGCACATACCATCCCCAATGTCCATCATCCAGCCATCCCATCCCTCCTATCACCCTCCCGTCCAGCAACCCTATTTGTTTCCTGAGATTAAGAGTCTCTTATGGTTTGTCTCCCTCTCTGGTTTCATCTTGTTTCATTTTTCCCTCCCTTCCCCTATAATCCTCTGAAATCATATGATAATTGTCTTTCTCTGATTGACTTATTTCACTTAGCATAATACCCTTTAGTTCCATCCACTAATGGCAAGATTTCAGGGGTTTTTTGATGGCTGCATAGTATTCATATATATCTATATACATATCACATATGTGATGTGTGTGTGTATATATACACACACACACAGACATATATATCACATCTTCTTTCATCTGTTGATGGACATAGGCTTTTTCCATAGTTTGGCTATTGTGGACATTTCAGCATTCCTTTTTTTTTTTTAAGATTTTATTTATTTATTTGACAGAGAAAGAGAGAGTACAAGCAGGGACAGCAGTAGGCAGAGGGAGAGAGAGAAGCAGACTCATTGCTGAGCAGGGAGCCTGACATGGGCCTCAAACCCAGGACCCTGGAATTATAACCTGAGCCGAAGACAGATGCTTAACTGACTGAACCACCCAGGTGCCCCTACCCAAGGGCATTCTTTTGAATAAAGCTACTCTGTCAAATTTCCCTTCTGTACTTGGAGAATTTCTTGAGAATTTTCCGTCTGCCAACTATACCTATCACATCTGAGTCAAAGGTGGGATGTTAAAGGGACATTTTGCAGATACATGAATAAAGTTAGGTAACTACAAACACATTAAAATATTTAGGAAGAATGGTCAATAACTATTATACTATTAATGACCATTTATGTTGTTACTTTGATTATAAGCAGATGATAAATATAGAGTGCATTTTTATGACACAGTGGAGGTTTTTGTTATTTGAGAATATTAGTAGTAGATAAAGGCCTTGAAAGGAACTGACTTAAAGATAGAATTTCACAGTAAATTATAGGGAAAGAATGTGATTCTTGTCCTTTTTTTTTTATTTGGAAGATGAAACTAAAAATAGGAAAATATGTGTGTTTTATATCTTAATAAAAATTGCAACTACTCACTAGTTCTTAGCAAAAGCATAACAATGACTCATACTGAACTTACAGCATGACAATGAATACTTTTATTTTTATTAACTCAATTAACCTCCATAACAACCCAATGAGAAAAGTACTGTAATTAATCACAGTTTATAGACGAGAAGGCAAATACAGAGGGAACTCTAGCAGTCTAGTTCCAGAGTCTGTGATCTTAAACTGACTCTTAAATCAAGTGTTAATTTTTTTCACAATTTCTACCCCAAAATTATAGCACACTATACTATGATGTCCTTCAGTTATGTTTACTTTGTAGCATTCCCTCTCAAATGATCAATCTATATGAAAATTATTAAAGGATATGGGGTGTCTGGATGGGTCAGTTGGTTGGGCATCCAACTTTTGATTTAGGCTGAGGTCATGATCTCAGGGTCACAAGATCCAGTCCCTACCCCTGTGTCAGACTTGGAGTCTTCTGGAGATTCTCTCTCTCCTTCTACCTCTGCATCTTTCCATACCCACCTGCCCCTCCCCATTTGCATGAGCATGCTCATTCTGTCCCTTTCTCTCAAAATAAATAAAATCTTTAAAAAAAAATATTCAAACGTGTCATTCATTTTCTCAGAGATTCATTTAATCTTTTCATATTTGAATCATTCTCTTTTTAAGCACCTAACACCTAAATGTGTCAGTATTCTTGTCTTTAATTGATTTATATATTATGAATTCTCATTTATCAATGGCTTTGTCTGTAATTGAACCAGTCTTCCATCATCAGCAGCCACCGCATCATTTTCATCAACCTAATGAAATCCTTCATCTTTCTAAATAAGATTATTTTACATTGCAAATATTTGGAATTGTGTTTGCTTTACATCACTGGCTTTTTGAACAATCACAAGAAATTACTTACATGTGCATTGATATAATGCATACTGATAAATGCTAATGCAGGCTGGAGTTGGATTAATTTTATAAGTGGTTAATTTATTACTGAATATTCTACCAATCTGACGATGTTTGCTTCCCTCAAAAGTTCCTTCCTATTGGAATGCTTAGAAAGTATAAGAGGAAATCAGCCTATTAAAATCAGTTATGAGAAGACTAAAATATTAAGATGAACAAAAGAAGGTAAATTTTATATGTGAATTTGTTTTTTACTTTAAGATAGAAAATGGAACTCAAATATATTGTAAAAGATACAGTGGTATACAGACTATTAAGAAAATTTTTCTGAAAATACTTTTTTTCACTTGGTTCAACAGAATATGTGGTCATTTATACAGTAAACTTCATTAGAATGAGAGTATCTAAAAAGGATGCCATGGATCTCCTGTCTTTTTTGTATGTCACCTCTTCTGAAGAAATCTCAGTTTATGCCAACAACCTTCCTAATGGATGCCATATGTCTTTAGGGATGCAAACATTTTTGTAACAGATATAATAGGTTTATATGTTCTTATCAATTTTGTATTAAGTAAAACACTAAAGAAAAATTAAGGAGTGATGAAATGTACATGAGAGACCCAGTAACTCTCTTTTAGAACAAATAGCTGGCAAAGAAAACATAAAATGACAGAAACCAGTAGCACAGCAAAGTTACAATGACAGTCCTAAATACGAGTTGAGGGCAATTAGCTAGATATACAATGATCTTGACTACTAAGGGTCTTTCTTTTTTTTCCCCCTTCTTGGATTTTTGCCACATATGATCACTACCTTGTCACATGATAAATATCAATTAAAGTTTTAAAATAGTAAAGTCTTCTCAAAAGCCAAACCCTTGAATGTTATTGTCCAGACCTATAAATTTTACAAATAGCAAAATTTTAGCAAACAATAGCAAAATTTTACTTTGCTATTTATAGTAATACACACCTGGCAAGTGCTCAACTCTCTACAACAACAGGCAATTTCTAACCCAAAATCCATCAAAATATTTTGAGTACTGCAATGGAGCACAGAAATAGCCATCTACTACAAATCCCATTAAGTTTTTTTGTTTGTTTGTTTTTAATCTCAAATTTGTTTTCTTCTATTTCTAGGTCTCCCCAATTTGAACTGTAAACCCATAGGAGAAACCCTTAAGTTCCATGCATCCTTGCTTATTTTGAACTCTTGTATCCTAAACATCAATCCATGTACTCTTTCACTAGGTTAGCCTATAGACTCAAATATTTTAAAAAGATAGGCGAAATAGGGAAATTATGAGTTTAAATACATCCAGTTCAACTTTGGGTTCTGCCTCTAATGACTTGAGTGATGCTGAGCTAGTTGTGTAATCTCGTTAGTTCAATTCTCCCTACCTTCCATAAAATGGCTATACTGTTTATCAAATAAAATGGGATAATTTTAGGGTGAAATTGGAGTGCCAAGACAAAAGGTGAAAACGGGCTTATCTTAGGCATTTCAGACTATGTGGCCCACCCAACTATCTATCAACTAGGGTAGCTATCTTAATTAACAATGCTTAGTTCCTAAAAGGTTGAGTCATATCTGGCATATGACCTCAAATTTACCACTAGTACTGATGACAACCACAATTACATCTTCAGTACACAGACAACATCAATTGGCTGTGATTTTTGACCTATATACTACTCTTTTGTTTTTTTTTAAGATTTTATTAATTTATTTGGCAGAAAGAAAGAGAGGGAGCTCAAGTAGGGGAAGTAGCAGGCAGAGGGAGAGGGAGAAGCAGGATCAGCAGGAAGCCCTATGTGGGGCTCGATCCCAGGACCCTGGAATCATGACCTGAACTGAAGGCAGACACTTAACTGACTGAGCTACCCAGGTGCCCCAATGTGTGTTTTAAGAAAATCTGTGATGGGTCAGAAGAGGTCTTTTAAAAAATATATGTTAAAGAAACAAGAAGATCATGTGGTTCTTGACCTCAAGAATATAATAAGGAAAATAAGAAAATGAGTATAACTATTATCTACTCCACTAGTTCAAGAATAGAAATAGTGCTTTTTCATGTTCAATAATATTTCTTTAGTACCTCTATAGTAAAATTAATGAATATTGATTTAGTGAATAAAAAGGTGGTTATAGGCTAGCAAAAGATGCTATAACAAGCAAAGAGCTACAGGGTCTAATAAAAGTAGAGATTTTGAGCGCCTGGGTGGCTCAGTGGGTTAAAGCCTCTGCCTTCAGCTCAGGTCATGATTCCGGGTCCTCATATTGAGCCCTGCACTGGGCTCTCTGCTCAGCAGGGAGCCTGCTTCCCTCTCTCTCTCTGCCTCCTGCTCTGCCTACTTGTGATCTCTCTCTCTCTGTCAAATACATGAATTTTTAAAAAGGGAAAAAAAAAAGAAAAGTAGAGATTTTTGCCCCAGATGCTTTATCCAAGGAAAGCATAATGAGTCAACAACTTTTAAAAATTGACTAAGATTTTGATTCAGGTGAGGTGGAGGTGGAGGACTTTCTAGTGTGAGGGGAATAAAAAGATGAATGAAGACAAAGGACAAGAAACTATATATGTAAAATAAAAATATAATAAGTATTCCCAAAAGACTGGGAAGTACATTTCATTTATTCTTTCATTCAATACAAATTTATTGAGTACCAGCTGTGTGACAGGATCTGCTCTTGTTACTGAGGACATAATAGTAAACTTAACAAACTTCCTGCCATATAGAACTGACATCCTGGTAGAAAAGTGAACAGTAAATATATAAAGGTATTAGGGAGTGGAAAATACTATAAGGAAAAGCATAAGTGGTATGAGAAGTGTTACTCTGTCACAAAAGATAGGGTATCAGGGGTGCCTGTGTGGCTTAGTAGGTTAAGGGTGGGACTCTTGGTTTCAGCTCAGGTCATGATCTCATGGGTCATGAGACTGAGCCTGCATTGAACTCCAAGCTCAGCATGGAGTCTGCTTAAGTTTCCTTCTCTCTCTCTCTCTCTCTCTTCCTCTCTCTCTTTGCCCCTCTCCCTGCTTACATGCACACACTCTCTTTCTCTCTCTCAAAATAAATAATTTTTTTTGAAGTGAAAAAAAAAAAAAAAAGAAAGATAGATCAAATTTACTAAATAGCACAGAATCTAACTGAACCATTTCTGACTTGAGGTTCAAGCTTCCTTGGTCAATAGTGAAACAAAATGAATTTAAATACTCAGAAACCTAAGTATACAGAAAAGAGAACTGAATTCAAAGCACTCCTTCCATCTGACGGAACTGGTAGCAAAAAGGATAATATATCATCTTTCAGTCACATATTCCAAGTAGCACAGAATATCCATTAACTAAACAGCTATACACCAACACTATCTTTAGTCTCAACATAGAAATGGATGGACATATGACCTGGACAAGGATAATTGTAATGGGCTGTTCTCCTTTACTACACTAACTGGTTCAGGTATGGACTAATCAGAAAAGCTTCCTGTGATTTTTCTACTTGGAACATGGAAGAACTCTAATTCTTATCTGAACCTGGAAATATGAGACAATAAGTCCATATGTTCCTACGAGTGTATTCTCCATTGCCTGGTGGAGAACCAGCCTGGCTGCAATTAAGAGAATTATGTCAAGACACAGAGAAAAGCCTAGGTAGAAAATGGATAGAGCCCTTAAAAGGTTTGAATTCATGTTATAATTAGCAATGAGAAGTACACCACCCCTGCCTTTTCTAAGGTTTGAATAAACAACAAATTCCTATTTTATTTTTTAAAACCAGTTACAGCTGGGATTCTGTCACAATCGCAAGAATGCTGACTATTATAAATAGTATTGTACCACATACAAGGAAGATGTGCTAATGATTCCTTTAAACCTTGTTATAAAAACAAATTGGCCTGAAGCTGAAAAAATGATGGCAATGACAGTATTTGAAAAATTAATCATAACATGGTCTTCCACTTTGAACAAGAATAAGTGCAGAACTTGGAAATAGTGTTATAACTAAAAAGTAAAGCCCAGGATTATATAATGCATAGACTTACATTGTGTGTGTTTTTTGATAAAGCAAGTATGAAAGCACTATTCAAACTTAGGGAAGCAGTTTTTCCCACTGTATTTTCACAAGAGTTTTCTGAAAAATGAAGGGTTTCTGACTTACTTTCCATTGAAACAAAGAAGAGGTAAGGACACTGGTAGAATATTCATCACAACCAAGAATTTGCCACCACAGGACCATCTGGGCACGTTGTCATAGTGCTATGTAGGTAGAATTTGGACTGATACATTTTGCCTTTCAATTTTGGAGGTAATGTTCTATCCCTTCTGTGCATTCCTTGACACCAGTTTGACATTTTTCAATCCTGCTTTGTCAAAGGTCCAAGTACACAATATGCACTTAAACTGGTTACCTCAGCACATTTTGAAAATATAGGTACCATCTTTAGGCATACGGTAAGATTGGCTGGTTATCAATCTTTTTTTTTTTTCTTTTTGAAGTATTGTTGACATATAATACATTTTTAAATTTTCTTTATTAATGGCCTAATAAGAAAATTACCAAAATTCAAGATAACCTTAAAATATGAAATATTTATAGTTGTATTAAGCCTCACATTTTATAAATACTACATTAACTTCTTTTTGGTTTACAAATCAGCTTATTTGCAAATTGAATTCATTCTTACCATCACAGGTTGGGAGTGGATGACTCCACCAGTGGTTTTTTTCACACAGAAGAGGCTCTTCATGGCTCAGCCTGTATCCTGGATCACAACTAAAGGAAACCGTAGAACCTATGGAGAAATCGTGACCGTAGCGACGGCCGTGTACAGGAATGCCAGGGTCCAAGCAAGAATAAGTGTTCACTGTAACACCTAGAAAACAAAGAGAATATGATAGAGAATAAGTTTGATGGATTCAAATTTGCCAAAATTGATTCCTATTTCTTGAAAGGACTGTGAGTTATGATTTTCACAAATAAATTAATGTGCCCATAGCTTTATTTAAACAACCAGCAATTGTCTAACAAATTTGTTTTGACATTTTTTACTCACAAAGCCCATGTTCAGATCACTTAGTTATGTAAGAACCTGATGAAAATGTATAATTATCTATCAAACTTTATACTGGTATAAATTATATAGATAAAGGGGCACCTGGGTGGCTGAGTCAGTTAAGTGGCTGACTTTTGACTTTGGCTCAGGTCATGATCTCAGGGTCCTGGGAGTGAGCCTCAGGTCAGGCTCTGGGCTCAATGGGGAGTCTGCTTGGGATTCTCTCCCTCCCTTTTCCTCTGCCCTGCGCCTTGTTCTCTCTCTCTCTCTCAAGTAAATAAATCTTTAAAAAACTGTGTAGGTATAAATAAGTACGGATATATGAAAGTATGAGTGTCAGTACCTTTCTAAGTAAAAGAGTACAACTACTCTAGTGGCTACTTGTCGGGATTTTCAACAGTCTGCCCTGTACCTGGTGTCTCCTGATGATAACCTTCCTTGTGACTTATAATGTCTAGCTGAAACCACACCGTGACAATGCTTTTCCCTTAATAAGACATGGTTTCCCAACATTGGCCCTGTTGAGTTTTTCTTTGCCCTGGGGCTGTCCTGTGCTTTGCAGTACATTTACCAGCATTCCTGACCTCTACCTTCTAGGGTCATGACAACCAAGTCTCCAGAAACTGCCAAATATTCCCTAGGATGCAAAACACCCTAAGTTAAGAACTGATGTATAAGGTAAAATAAATAATTACCTTCCTCTTCCTAAATGAAAGGCTTAAGCAATGAATTACTGTTGCTTTTATATTCCAAAAATATAATAATTAGCATTTTCACATTACATCTGAGTAAATCACATTCACAAGAGAAAGTATTTATTTGTATTTGCTATCCAATTTTAAAACAAAGCTAAATAAACTACTAAAAACATTGTAGTTCAATTTGTAAAGGGACAAATTATACATTTTTAAATATATTTATCAAACATATCCATTTCATTTAAGTGTTGTTTTTAATTAGAATCTAAAAAATAACAAAATCTTATCTTCAACACAATTACTTTATTTTTTTTTTAATTTTTTTTTCATCACAATTACTTTAATGTGCTATATTCTTCTTCTCAATGTGACCATTTGTCTTCTAGGTATCCAAGGCTTTGAGATCCTCGTTCATCTTTGAATCCCTTATATTGTGTTTTTCCCCCCACAAAATATGTCTGAAATCTGTCCTCATTGAAAAGCACCATGTCATTTATTACTTCTCTTACCCTACCCAAGGCCTTCATCACTTCAATTCTGTAATACAAACAATGATGTCTGCCCTCTCTTTAGTATCCTTCATCTCCAATCTATCTTGGATATAGTTTTGGACACATATATACCTAAAATATGTTATTTCATTGTTTTTGTACCCTACTTTTCATGGCGCCAAGTTCAAAGTTATCACCTAGAGATTTAAGACTTCCAAACTGAACTATAATTTGTAGTATTATAGTTTGTAATTTGTAATTTCCACTATTTCTCAGTAGTCATCTCTCCTACCAGTCAAGTTAAGTTTCCTTATTAGTTTTATATTTTATTTCACTGCCACAGATACACTCAATCAACCCTTTAATTTATAAAATATTCTCAATTTTTACCACACAAGCTTAGATGCCCTCTCCTTCAAGTCATGATGCTTGGCCCATAAATAACTTTTCTTTATTCCAAACTTTTATTTTGTTAGTGAAATCTTAAGAAATCAGGGAAGTGTGGGCTTGAAGAAGTCAAATAAAATATAAATCATGGTAAAAACAAAATCAAACAAATGTAATTCTCCAAAAGTGATTTTAATAGTTTCAGATTATTCAGAGTAAAGGTCAGTGAATAGTAGTAGTACAAGGTTAGTCATTCCATTTGTCCTTGTCTCTTCAACTGACAGATAAAGTAAGATAATGCTTTTCATCTCTCTTACTGTACTGTATCCATATAGCAGTCACAGAATAAGTCTATGGGGATATTTCATAATTATTGACAAGCAAATAAATCAAGGCAATGGAAATGCTTTTATTCCTCTACATCTCCCATATGTGTTGACTTTAAATACAACAACCATTATTCAAATAGTACATTCTCTTGGATGTCTTCCATTTCCCATAGTTGGAAAAAAAAATGTGTATATATGTACAAGAATTATATCTTTGGAGATGGGTATCTGTGTCTACAAATTTGTTCCATATCCATTTATAATTTTATTATTTTATATATTATTTACATTTCCAAGAAGACTTAACTATATTTGTATTTAAAAAAGCACAATATAATAAACAGAACTTTTTCTTGGGAGGGGGAGGGGAAAATAATTGTACTGAAACAAAAAATGGGTTATGTTCCTAAATTCTAGTCCATGTTGTTATTATCATTATTTCTAATATATTTTGAAAACTATGAATCTTATGTCATTGGTACAGTTTTTGCAATCTCCG
This sequence comes from Enhydra lutris kenyoni, assembly GCF_002288905.1. Taxonomy (NCBI): domain Eukaryota; kingdom Metazoa; phylum Chordata; class Mammalia; order Carnivora; family Mustelidae; genus Enhydra; species Enhydra lutris. The sequence goes on along the minus strand of NW_019154098.1, from coordinate 26,701,957 downwards.
TGTTTTGAGAGAAATTCGAGTTGGGTAAATAGCACCCCAGCAAAGGGTTGCAATGAAAATCTGGAGTGCAAGCACTGGTAGCCATGCAAATAATCCTTCCCATCTCATTTTGGTCTCCCAGAAAAATCAAGTTTTCTTTTTTAATGGATTTAATTTGAAAAAAAAAGTAAAAATTCACTAAATACCAAGTTCATATTTAAAGTTTTAATTAGTATAATAATTAAAATTTCATTCTACTGATTTTGGGGTTTGTGAATGGCTCATTTAAAAAAAGATAGTTTGGTTACCTCCAGCTGGGGAATTCACTAAGTAACAACAATAAAAAAGAGGTCTTTGCTTCTTTGTGTTCCTGAAAAGAAGGGACTTGTGATGTTAGAGATTATTTCACAGTAGTAATCAAACCACAATACTAAATAGAATAAAAATGAGAGGAAGCAATCTCTTATCATTGAATTTAAATAGAACTTTACTACCTTTGGGCCAGATTTGACCCAAACCAACATTCAGTGTGTCTTTGATCAACCACAGCCTCTCTACCTCTCAGCCTCCACTCTGCCTTTTTCATCATTAGCCTCCAATGGTAACTTCCACCATTACCAAAAGTCTATGGGTGACAAACTCTCTGACTGTGACAAAGACGCTCTGTCTTGAATAAACTTAGTCAGGCTCCTCTGAATCCTTTTAACTGGACCTCAGCTGTAGCCCATATAGTCCAGTTTTAGCAGCAATCCTTCTGGGTCAGTTTACTGGAAGTCCCCCTCCCTTGATATCTACTCAAATTCCTTATTCCCCACCCTCAATATCTTCTCACTCTAGCCTGCCTTCAGCAAAAATCCTGCCTGGTGGCTTTAGTTGATTCCCCCTACCTCTAATCTTCTGCTCCTCTTAGCAATTTCCCATCCACTGATTCTGCCACCCCTGACCCCCAGCACTCTGCTCCTTGGCTATAAAGTCCCACTTGTAGTCAAGAGCTGAGCTCAATCCTTCTCGCTTTATAGGAAACCCCATTATAGTAAAAGACTGATCTATTGTTTTAACAAGTGTCTGAATAATTTATTTTATAATAAAGATACATTTGAGCTTACTTCTCATTTTAATTCCTCATCCGATTAGTTTTCAAAAAAAAAAATATGAGCTATCATTCAATGATTACTTACTGCATGTTAACTATTATAAAAACACATTGCATGTGTGATTTTAACTTAATTCTTAAAATTGTCCTATGTCTGACATGTGATCAAGACCACACACCTTGGTTGGAGTGGGACTGAATGTGATTTGTTAGGTATAGAATATAGCAGTGGATTAAAGGAAAAGTGCCTGCCCTTCTGTAACATATTGATAAAAATTAATTGCTGATAAGAATTAATTTTGAAATACATTGCAAAAAATGACTACCTTGACTCAACTTCAACACATACATGTTAAACTAAAAATCTCAATTAAGGCCCTTCAGTTCATTTGAATTCCTGAGTACGTGTTAATCCTCTTGTTATATTTTATAATAATGTTTAGGAAATATACTCCCATGCCATAAAGCACTAACTAAAAGGAGAAGTTAATATAATTAAATAATATTATAGACAATACAATCTTTAAAAGAGTAATGAATATTTGTTTATTATGGTTTTAAAAGCCCATGAGCCCATTGATCAAATCTATTGAAAAAACACCAAATATGGAATATAAAGTTATAAATTTCAAATGCAGAAATTTTTCTTGAGGGGCCAATGGTGTAGGAGACTTGAATATAAGAAGTGATTTAATACCTAACTGTACTTGATATAAAGATGTCTTGCAGTAAACCTCTTAAATGTGCTATTAGATCCATTTCATCAAAACTGCTTTTCATGCAAAGATACATCCCAACGTACGTTGAGATGCAAATACATATGTGCATGAGTTTATATCTATATGTCAAATACAATATGCCCATACATGTATAAGTATGCCAAATGTTTGTAAATAAAAAACTTGTTTCTATGTATACACCAGAATCAGATTATTTTTAAATATCAGATGTATTTTAGATTTGTTTTAAATAAAACTATAACCTTTTAAGTGAGATTATTATAAGCACCTGGGTGACTCAGTGGGTTAAAGCCTCTGCCTTCGGCTCAGGTCATGATCCCAAGGCCCTGGGATCGAGCCCCACAGCAGGCTCTCTGCATAGCAGGGAGCCTGCTTCCCTTCCTCTCTCTCTGCCTGCCTCTCTGCCTACTTGTGATCTCTGTCAAATAAATTTTAAAAAACAAAACAAACAAACAAAAAAACTACTATATGAACTCATTGTTTAAAATTTGTTGTCTGCTACTTCTGAGATTTCCTTAGTATTTCCTTTCATGATGTTGTTAGATAGATATTGTTGAAAATCTTTTGCAGAATTTACTAAAACACATACCTTGCAAAACGTTAGCATTGTCACTGGTCAAGAAATTTTATCTTCTTAATAAATCTTGGAGTTCTTAATAAATCTTGATATAATTATAATACCAAATGTAGGGAAAAGATAATAGGGAATATTTTGTCTTTACTTACTTTCATAATGAATCTTGAAACCATTATTAGAACGGCTGTTGTCTGTTGTAAATAGAAGGTATATAAAATTACTGCTACTGAATAGAAACTGGGGCACTTGTGTACCATTGTAGGATCCAAGCAAGGGTGACAGAAGATTTGGTCCATCATGTACTTCCAGAACATCATAATTCAGTTCAGTCTGAAATCTAGGATTAAGAGACACATGTGAAAATATATTTATTAGGATAACATTATAAGAGAAATAATAATTTAGATTGCTATTTAAATGACTAAACTTTTTACAATTTTTATATTATAATTTTTCTTTAGCTTATCTAATATTATACATATCATATAAGACCTCATCATGTGCAAATACCTAAGTTGTAAGCTCTTATTCTTATGGAAAATTATCATTAAAGAGGTATGTATATATATTTGTTGTTTATAAATAAGATTTCTTTCAAATATGGAGTATCTTCAGTAAACAAGTGGTTTTTTCATTAACCAAGCATTTTGGGAGTCACCTTTCTTTTACCTTCTTCATTTTATGGAAAACTATGTGATTCATACTTATCTTTAATCTGTTAATCAGATTCTCATCTTACCTGTATATATATTTCAAATCTGACTTCTGCTTTATAATGTGGTCTTTTTTTTTTTTTTTTTTTTTTTTTTTTTTGAGAAATCTACTTTGGCCATTAAAAACTTGGTGCAGTTTCATTTCAAAACAGTGATCCTAATTATAAGTAGGTAATGATAATAACAATGATGTAGTTGATGTTCACTAAGTGCTTGCTCTGATAAATATTTTATCTATATTCATTTATCCAAAGCTCATACTAACCCAGTAAGTTAGCACCTAGTATCATACTCATTTTTCAGATAAGAAAACTGAGGCCTGAAGAACTTAAGCAGTTCAAATCAAGTCTTTCCATCTCTAACCACTATACTATGCTATGCTATGCTGTCTGGTTTTATTTTTAGATTTTTGGTGGTAGTTACTGCTAATGTTTTCAATTCTCTTAAAAGATGCATATTTTATAAATGCAGTCAACACAAAGCCACTTTTAACATGCATAAAATATTATTAATAAAATAGCATTTTAAATGCTATTTAAAATGTGCAATTGAAATATTTTTCAATCTGTACCACTTTTACACCCTGTTAAGCAATATACTTATTAAAATGAATGAATTTCATAAGCTTATCTTGGTTTTTATTTTGCAATATGGAATATATTGCATTGGTCTAAAAATAACTTTTCCAAAAATAAAATTTAGAATAGGAAATCTATAGGAACACATTATGTCCTTTAAGTAAATGATCAGACAATTGTACATTGTGAATCCATTATTTGGTTGTTTTGTAGTCAGTCTATTGTAGTATTAAAATTGGAGTTTCACTTGGATATTTAGTCAGCTGATAATAACCAAATTAAAATGCACAGATGAGTCAGAGATTACTTTGAATTGAAACATAAAGAGACAATTCTTAATAGAATAGCAACATTAACGGGTGATATAGAGAACACTGTTCAGTAGGAGTGAACCCTTAAAAAAAAAATGATCACAGATTTGCCCTAAGGAACTATAAAAATACATTAGAGTAACAAGGGAAATGAATTAGGTTTACACGATAATTTTAATTTCTTTCATTTTGTGTTTCAAGATAGTTATATACATCTCTCATAAACTGCCTCAATCTAGTATTCATTTGTTTATGACATTAAATTAATTGTTTATCATAAACAAATGCTGTGGAACCACTAGATGATATTAAAAATGAAATTGAGCCTAATCTTACTCAGTTTTTGTTGTCTCTTAAAAACATTCTTGATGTAATCCAAAGTCATTCTGACCAAATTGAAATAGTCCTCATTAATTTAAAAGTTAAAAAAAAAGTGGCTATCTGGAAGAGTGATACTGATAGTTATGGTCTAGGAGCTGAGGACAGGAAAGGGGATAAAAGGATGGGCTTAGGATGATTAATAGTAAATGAGTTCATTTAGAAACTGCCAAATATTGAGAAAATTGAGAAACTGTTGGAAGAAACAAAGCAAAATTCCTCTGCAGGTCTGAAAATAAGACTTGTAAACTTTTCAGCCATGTAAGAGATAAGCAGTTTAAAAACCACATATGTTCTTTGGCATTATTATTTTGCTTTGTGTTTGATAGGAAATTCAATTTCTTAAGATTTCATTGACTTAAGGTATTTGAGACAATTTCAAGGATCCAAATAGTGGCTAATATATTTGTGATGTTTTTTAGGTTTTGTTTTTGTTTTTGTTTTTTACCCCTGTAGATTAAATCTAGTCAACTGTTATATTTGAGAATATAGGAAAATGGCTATGCTATCATCTTCACTATAGTATTTACTTAAAATTTCATTTTAACCCAATTAGTTTAAATTATTCCTGGGTACAAGAAAGCAAGTGACATAATTCAGTAATAAACACAACTCATTATTTGGAACCAAATTCTATGAAAAAGTATTCTCAGAATGACAGAAACTATTAAAGAGCTGGCAACCAGTGTTCTTACAAGAGCTTGGTTGGAAATCAGAAGGGAATTAGGTTTTTCAAGACATACTTCTTATTCAATACTTCAGAAAGGATATCTTGTTTCTTAAAACAATCTTATAAGGGAAATGAAACACAAAGATATTATAGGGTCAGTAAACAAAGAAGTGATAGATGTGCATATTTCTAATTTCAAGGTGACTATTTTATGCCTCTAACCTAATGGATAAACCTCGTGTTTGTTTTTTAACTTGAGCAAGTTCCTTGCTCACTGCTTTGTGACTGAGCTACTCCTAACCATGTGATGGCTCTTTAAGAGGTGTATTATTTTAAAGGAATCAATTTTCTGACAAAACACATGGGATATGGACAAGCCTAAAGCAAAATCTCATACCCTTAAAGGATCTTTAGAAAAGGAGAAATGTAGGAGGGTATTTATATAACTTTCCTTTCAAATAGCTCCAACTCAAGAATCTTATGGGTATGTGTGTGTGTTATGTGTGTGTATATATAGGAGGGAAAGGTAGATAGAGGACTCAAGCCCCCAAACTTTTCCGTTTAGAACATTTTTTTAAGAACAGAGACTTCATTAATTTTAGTTATATAAAGTAGAATTCAAAAGAAATATACCGATATAGCTATGCCCTGTCTATTCTAAAATAGTGAAAATAACATCAATATAATTCTTAATGTATTTCTAACTCTTGATTCTTCCCGTGTTTGAGTTAATTAACAAGGAATAGTTTAATATATACATGTGTGTGTATGTATGTGTGTGTGTATATATATATATATATATACACATCAGTATCATTGGTATCAAGGAGGTGAAGGAGGTTCATAATTTGCTTCAGGGTGACTTAGGGATTAAGAAAAGAAGCACAGTTCACAAGTCTGGCTCAGTGGTGCTCACGGGAAGAAGACAAAATCTTTGGACTCTGGGAATCATTTCTCACCCAGGCCTGTTCTGACTGACCTACAGAACTGTTTATTGTGTTGCTGTGCACAAACCCTAGCATTGAAAATCACTTTTCAGTGTGACTCTTGCTTACATCCTATCTTAAAGGATTTGTGTCACAGTAGGCAGATAAGAGAATAAGAAAGTAGCAGCGTAAAAAGTGCTAAGTAACTATATTTATCAAAATTAAATTGGATTTTTGTCTATTTAACTGGCATTACAGTTTATAAAAATTGCTGAGTTTTGTTTGTTTGTTTGTTTGTTTAATCAGAAAGGGAAGTCTGGGATGGTTTAACTTAGAATACAGGCTATAGAATGTACATTAATTCACTTTGGAGAATTCTGAAGGTATCTGCCCGCGATCAGCAAGCAGCAAAGAGGCCCATGTAACTTCCTATTAGTAGGGATAGAACATACATGTTAAAAACTTTGGACAGAGAAAATGTGTCTTCAGACAGAAGTATAAAATCAAAAGTCACAAGTGCGGTGCTATGAATGATAAGCACTGCTTTGCAATCTGCTTCTCAAGTTGGCAACTCTAGATCGCCTACTTAGGGCTCAGAGATATCATGCGTTATTTATTTATTTCATGATGGTTAATGACTCTCATTAGCAAACCAGGAGATGCTTTTCATAAAACAATGCACTTTGTGTTAATAAAACTTAAACTAATTTTCTAGTGATACCATTTTATGCTTATGTGTGGCTTTAAATTGAATATAAAATAATGAAAATAAGCTATTTTTAAAGTTGTCTACCCCTTGAGTCAGCTGGGAGGTGGAGGAGAGTGAATTCTTAGGAGAACACTAATCTTTGATTAAGGAAAAAAATCTAAATTTGAAGGTTTGTAAAGAAAAACAAAATCCACCACCAGTCCCAACCCCAACATCACCCCTTGGAAGCTCACAGAAACAAACAGTTAAATTGCTCTGCATAATAAAGTAAGAGTAGAAGTTTACCCTGCTTTATACTGGAAGGAGTACTGAGAGGTAGAAGAAGAAGGGTTGAAGATCCTGGGTGTGGACAAGGCCAGAGGCAGTGAAGAGTCTGGGATAAGAGAGGGCACTGGAGAGATACACACAATCATTCCTGAGATGGGGATTACCAGGAAAAATTTAAGACAGTGCAGTAATCCTCTTTGGTTATCCCCTGTATTAAGGTTTTTGTGAGAAGGAAGGACAGTGATACAAATAAGGAGCAGTATAAGGAGTTGAGGGAGGGTAGCAGCCTCCAGAGCTCACAAGTGAGATGAGGCTAAGAGCAGGATTTCAGAGCCAGAAGTAAACAAATGCAGCCCAGAAGTTCTGAAATTTAAGGAAAGCCCACACTTTCCTCTGCATATAAGATGAGGCTCAAGTATTTTTATTTAGATATTGAAGGGTAATGATATGGTAAGAAATATATGGGTGACAGATGTTATAAACTATGGGAGTGTAATACATTTTCTATTGTCTTAATATCATAAAACCTCATACAGAATAATGTTATGTCCAAAACAGGAAGTATTAAAATTATGTACTTGTACCTATAATAATGTACTTATTTAAGATGAATCAGTTATGATAGAAAAATATGCTAATCCTTCAAGTGTGATGCTAAATTTAACAAATTAAATATGCAATAAATGTCTCATTGACATGAATAAATATAATTTTTTAAATTATTAAATGATATCAATATTATTATGTTATATTACATAATCCAAACTAAATAGAATTAAATTAAGTTTGGTTAATTTGGGTCCCACATTCATGGAACACTGTTATTTGATGAAGATTTTATTCTGAATACATCATATGCTTTTCACTAAAATTGCTATGGCAACACAGGCTATATCATTGAATAAAGGGTATGATTTCAACATCATAACAAAAAATTCTGCCAAAGTATTCTGAATATAAACTTAAAAAAATGTGTAAGTCATTGTTATGGGCTGAATTATATCCCTCTAAAATTCATATGTGAAGTCCTAACCCCTAGTACCTCAGAATGTGCCTATATTTAGAGAAGTGTCCTTTAAAGATATAATTAAGGTAAAATGAGAACATACAGGTGGTCCAGCATGACTGATCTCCTTATAAGAAGAGAAAATTCAGCAACAGACACATACTGAGAGAAGACCAGGTGAAGACATAGGGAAAAGACAGCCAACTACAAGTCAAGGAAAAAGGCCTCAGAAGAAACAACCCTGTTGACACCTTGATCTCACACATCCAACCTCCTGAACTGTGAGGAAATAGATTTCTGTTGGTTAAGCCACTTGGTCTGTGGTATCTTATTAGACAGCCATAGCAAACTAATTCAGTTGTAGTAAAGTTGTATAGGCCACAGTAAGGTAGGGTGGCCTCATGTGAAATGTTTAATACTTTACAGCTGTCAAATAGAATTTGTTTTCTTCTCGAATTTTAACACTAGTATGGATAGATTAATGCAATGAAGAACTTCTTGAATTAGGGATGAATCATGTTATATTTGTAAAATTCAATCATCAGTATAATTCTGCTATGTTTATATTTTCTATGTGAATATAATGCTTACAAAGTTTCCTTTTTTAAAATAAAGGGATTGAAAGATGATGGGAGTTGACAATATAATTGGGAAATTATATACATACTTCCATTTCAATTTGTAAATAGTGATCCAATCACAGACCGGAAGCTTCAGTCTTTTAACTTTTTAATATTTAATATTGTAATCTTTCGTGGCATAGATTATTTGATCACAATACTATTTTTCCTAGGAAAAAAATGCTCAACTGGCCAATCATTAACACACATTAATTTGACATAGCCATTTTTCTGAAGGATTTGAGGGTATAGATATGCAGGTGGTGTGCTTAAGTGTTTTAGGCTGTATTACAGTATAAATGCAAATGTGTTTATAGCACTTTGCCATTCAAAATACAGCAGGACACATAGGCCCTTTAAAATCAGGACAAGTAAACTCATTAAGTTAAAGGTCACATGTTCTTATCTCAGTAGTGCATATATGTATATAAAGCATACACATATAAAGCATATGTATATAAAGCAAAAAAGGTCCATTTTGCATATCTCAATAGTATTGACAGAACATTAAACAAATAGAAAATTAACTTGAAAGCAGCCTGAAAGTTTAAAAGGGACAAACCGAAGCATTCAAGGCACAGAAATCAACGATTGCATTAAAATTTTACATTGATTTGGTAAATAAAATGGATAATGCCAACTATTCTTTCAGATAATCTGTAGTTTTTTAAAGGTAGAAAAATATTTGTAGAGACCTTTCAAATGTAATTTTGATAGAGTGTCCAGGTTCAGCTTCAATCACCCACTCACAATTCAAGGAGTCTTTGTAGTATCCTGGCCATCCTGGGGAGAGAATCAATCCACTGGGAGCTGAAAAATGGCCACCACATGGAGCTGAAAATATGAAATCAGAGAACGAGTAAGAACAGAAGTTTTAGAACAAGTAGTAGAGATTATTATTAGTACCAACTATAATTTTTATTTTTTTATTTTTTATTTTTTAAGATTTTATTTATTTATTTGACAGATAGAGATAACATGTAGGTAGAGAGGCAGACAGAGAGAGAAAAAGAGGAGGAAGCAGGCTCCCCGCTGAGCAGAGAGCTGGATGCGGGGCTCGATCCCAGGACCCTGGGATCATGACCTGAGCCGAAGACAGAGGCTTTAACCCACTGAGCCACCCAGGTGCCCCTCCAACCATAATTTTTAAATGAATTTCTGCACGTACTTTTAAAACGTTATTTAATAATGTTTTGAAGGTAAAGCTACATCTGGTCCTATTACTGAGTGATAATTTTCCTTAGAAAGAGTAATTTACTTTCTGGAATATGGCATTGCTACACACACAGCATGTCAGATAAACTGATCATCTTCAAGTGTCCTAAAATATCCCTTACATGCATTCTTGTGTCTCCATTTTCATTTTCAAGGCTTGAAAACAATGTAAAATGTCAGTTTTAGTTTCTCTCTTTTATTTTCTGACTTACATTAGCAGATATTGCTAATTCATTCTACACACTGTCTAAAACTCTAATCTTCCTCATTCTAGAGTCCCTACTACAATTTGGGCCTTCATTGATTCAGCCTCTTTCCTGATTTCCCATCCGCTGATTTCTCTCCTGCTTCAGTCCAGCTGTCAGAATAATATCCTTCAAATTACAGTTTCATTATACCATTCCCTTTCCTAGACATCTATTTTGATCCCTTTTCCTTTAACATTAGATTCAAATCTTCAGCTTATCGCTTCCAGTATATAATTTTCTGCTTTTCTCTAAATATACACACAATTGAAATCATAATGACAATATTGTAATTCCAGTAGGTACTGATTAGGTCTTTTGGTGTAAACACCTCATTTTGGAGATGAATAAACCAAGTCCAGAGAAGAGCAATTCCCCAAAGCTCACAAGGCTTACTAAATTTTAAAAGTACTTTCAAGTTATTTTTTACAAAACAGGACAAAACAGGTCTTCTCCCATTATTTCCCAGTATTGGTAAATGAAATCACCATCCATGGAGTTACATAAGCCAGGAAGCTAGAGGTAAGCATCTTTCATATTTCCATAATCTTTTTCATGTACTCCCATATCCAGGCCATCCTCAAGCTCACTCTTGTTTCTCTATCTCTATAGCCACCATCTTAGTTTAAATTATATCATCATCTCACCCTTCCAACAAACCTTCCTAACTCATCTTTCCTTTTTTTATTTTTATTTTTTTTTAAGATTTTGTTTATTTATTTGAAGGTAGGGGGAGGGAGGGAGAATGAGAGGGAGAAGCTGACTCCCACTGAGCAGAGGACCTGATGTGAGACTCGATTCTAGGACCCTGAGATCATGACCTGAGCTGAAGGCAGATGCTTCATTGACTGAGTCACCCAGGTGACCCACTAACTGACCCTTTTAACTGGTCTTTTCATCCACACTAACTATCCTTCATGCTATAGCCAGAGTACTTTTTTTTCCCAACCACAAATCAGACCATACCCTTCAATGGCTTCTTTCTGTGTTGACTAATAAGGTCCTGCATAATCTAGTTTCAATTCTAGGGTAGACTCTGAACTTACCTATTTGACTCTGCAGCCCAGCTACCTTAGCCTACTCTGTACCTTCAGGAAGTACACACGGAAAACAAAAATGGAGCAAAGAGTATTTAATTACTGAAAATTATTCAGGAAAGAAAAAAGAAAAAGATCAAATATATACTGTATTAACTTTCCAACATAATAGAGACCATTCCTGATGATTTCCTGTTATATTTTTATTTTCTCTAAATCACTCCATTTAAACTTTATCCCATGTGTTTATATTCTGTGTTGATTACTTGTTTCTTTCTGTTTTACCTTGCAAAATTTTTAAAAGCTATTGCTCCAGACACTATTTTTACTCATTGGCATTTTTAAAATAATTTGATGTAACCCAAATAGAATAGGAAATATTTATAAATTGGCCTAGGAATTACACATTACTACAAATATCCAGTTAAGAAAAATATCTTTATGTGAAATTGCCAAAATTTGTTATTTGCATGCAAAAAAAACTCTGTCATATAAAATTAGATTTTCTTCCTTCGTAGAATTTAATTTTCTTTCCTAAAAAGCTTTCAAAGGAGACCATTTTCATGTGGATTATTTACTCCTCTTTGTTACAATGACTCATAATTAGGTTTCCTGTAGGGTTATTATGTATTTCAAAAATAAAATTATGTGCATAATAGCCACTTAAATTACCATATTTTAAAAGAGAGAGTAAAGTATCTTAGAGAAGGTCCCGGAAATATGGAAAATCTCTGACAGAAATCCTTAATATGTCATGGACTCATATTGTTTTAGACAAGTATTTGTGCACTTCAGTCTAATTATCATTAAAAGAGGTAATCAGTCATAAAATTAACAACTGAGTAACAGACCATAAAGGATTAAAAAGTAAAGTACCCAGAAGCATTTTAGTTGGTTCCTCCATCTGAAGTGTGAGGGAGGCAGTTAGGAGGGGCCCTTAGAACAAAGGAGAACATAAAAATGTGGTTACTGATTGTTCTCTGAAAGGACTTCCCTGAAGGTGACCCTACTTATAACATATTCTGAAGCAGCTTCTTTCTCTCTCATATAGGGTTGAAACTGTCCAAATTTATCATTCCAAAAGTATGGGAACAGACTCCCCAACAGGGTGCGAAACCTAAGAGAAGAGACAGATGGTCAGTGGAGGTCAGTCGGGAAAAGCCTCGTGGTCACAGCGACTAGGAGGCACATGGCAGGGAATTGTGCACAGGGACAAGCCATAGTGTAGCAACAGCAGCAGAGTATGGAGTGGCCAAAATGCAAGAAAAAAATAAGGCGAGGTCAAATGTAGAGAAAAGAGATGTAGAAATCTGCCCAAAGCAGAAAGCAGTATAGAATACAGGAAAAAGACAGAGAAAGAGCATGAGCTTTTGAACAAAGAACTACTGACTGGGACAGAAGGCAAGCTGAGGCCAAAGCAGAAGCTGACACCCTACAATATCCCACCACCCCTTCACTCCTGGGTGGGACAGGTGTGACATTCTTCCGGGAATCTCCCATCTTATGTTAATACCTTGCTAGAGGGGATAAACAATCTTAACCCGATAATGGCAAGGCCTCAAGGCCTCAGGGATCTTGTAGGTCCTCTTCAGCATATGAAAGTTCTTTTTGAAACCTCCCTTTTTCCTTACCTCCCCTAACCTCACAGTATATAACCCGCTGCCCCTCACAAGCCCAATGCAGCATCTCTTTCTGCCCATGGGTCCTGTCCCTGCGCTTTAATAAACCACCATTTTGCACCAAAGATGTCTCAAGAATTCTTTCTTGGTCATGGGCTCCAAACCTCACCCCACTGAACCTCATTTATATTCTAAAACTTCAACACTAATAATAATATTAGTAGCAAATGTTTGAAATTATAAAGAGAAATTTAACTGTAAAAGGAATAAAAAGTTAGTGGCTTAAACCTTACAACTTTGTCATATCCATATACTTCTTAAATTAATAATGTTCTTAAATAGATTCACTTATATTTTAACTTCAATGACTTTTTTAAACTTACTCTAAATAAAAATGTCTGTGAAATCATAGTGCTTATGTATGACTTATATTTTTCCCCAAATGCCTAAAAATAAATATGCAGCTATTAAAATGTAATAAATACTTAAACATTTAACAACTAAAATAACATTATGTACCTCCAGGTATAAAGGCGACACAGTTTAACAGAGTTCTGTAAAAGACAATAACTAAGCTTGCCTGAATAAGGGAAACTGGAATATATACAAAACAGAAAGAAGATCAAGACCAAACAAGGTACTTTCAAAATCCCATTCATTCATTCATTCATTCACTTATTCATCATTTACTCATTTGTATGTCAGTCATGCAGTAAACAATTGTGTGTCAGGTATGTGTCTATGTGGTATTTGTATTACTTTAACCAATTAACATTTTTTGAATATTTCCTATGTGCCAGGAACTATGTGAACAGTCCCTTGGATTATTTTATATAATGCTCCAAAAAAAAAAAAAAATCCAGCCACTTTCATACTATTATTATAGATAAGAACATCAATGTGTAGAGAATTTAAATAATTTGCATAGGTGGGGCCAAGGCCAGCCTCCCCAAGATGGACCACTTTGCATATTGATTATTTTAAATAAATGTTACTTAAGAGAAAACCTGTACAAAAAGGGCATCCAGATCCTTCTCTGTCCCCTTGAAAGCAGGAAATAAATCTCTCACATGAAAGGTACCTTTCCTGTACCAGGAGGTAGAGAGATATCCTTAACACCAGAGATGGGAAATTTAGAGCCAAGAAGGCTGAGTAAAAAACCCTTGTTATTTCATTTGCTGACTTACTATTGTGGTCTAAAATCTGGTTAGAATTTCATACCAATTGAAGCTCCCAAGCTTTTCTTTGTCCTGTCAATTCCTCAAAGAATCTTTGCATAAAAAGTACATAATCTGTCTTGCTCATTTCTTTAGGGCCTTCTTGAGAATATAATAAAACTTTGTTTTATTTCCTTCTGTTAATCCATCTCATATATAGTTTCTGCTATATATAAGATACTCTGCTAGGTCCTGAAATTAAAAAAATAAACCTATATGACATTTTTTCTGCCCTCAAGAGACACACACTCTACACAGAAGATAGGCATAGCTAATATGCAGAACAAGTACATGCTTGAGCTTGGTAGGCCGTCTGGAAACACAGGGAAGTCACAGGTAACATCCTAGAGACATTAGGAAGGAGTTCTTGGAGGTGATTTTGTCAGAAGTAAATTTAAATTAAAAAAAAAATGAATAGAAGATAAGAGGAGTTGGACAGAGAGCAGAGACAGGAAGTGAGAAACACTAACGAGTAGGAGGGAAAGTCAAGTAGTTCTTTGTTTTGGAAGCTTATAATTTGTGGAGGAAGGAGAGGACTTTTTGGTTTTATGCAATCATAACTGCTTTTGAAGACTTTTAAACCTTAGTGAGCATCTGGGAACTTGCTAAAATGCAGATTTCCAGAATGTACTTCTAGTAGTTATAAGGTGGGATCCAGAAAGCTGCACTGTTAACAAACCCTCACCCACCCTGACCTCACAGGCCATTTTGATGCTGTTAGCCCATAGACCACACTGACAAAACCTAAGATATGGCTGGTCTGTAGCTTCAAGATTCTCCTGGATAATATCTCAGGTTCCTGAGATAAAGACATGATTTGCATCTGTTAGTGAAATACAGATTGTTGTCTTTAAACTACTCACCCCCCCATTTTTAACAATAAAAAGAGGGCATACCTGATAAATATAAAGTAGACATAGTTCATTTATCTATTTTTATTTTTCTAAGGTCTGAAGAAAGTCTGTTATAAATAATTTGCGTTGGAGTGCTGACTCATTTCTGTGTTACTTTAAGTAGAAGGGACAAATTCAAAATACCCAGTATGTTTTAAGACCTGTATGAAAGAGTCAAAAGTGCTTCAGACTGTATTCAGATAAAATTCCCTTGAATAAAAATGCTATGGAATTCTAGTGTTCCACAGTGGGAGATGCTCTTTCATCTGAGAAGTGGCAGTTAGGTGCTCAGAGGGGAGTTGGGGATGAGAAGAGCTGAGTTTGATCTCAGGGGTTTGGCTGTAAGTGAATTTAAAAAGTGAGCATTCTAACATTTCGTCTGATAGATAGCCTTTCTGGGGAGCTGAGCATGATAAAATCCAGATATCTCAGGGATTATCAAACAAGGAGGGTTCTATCCTTGTCCCTCTTTTTTGAACTTGCTTTATGGATAGGTGTGGTAAGTAATCACAGACTCTCTTTAACCTTAGCACACTGGATGATTTTTCAAAGAAAATTATGAGAAATGTGTCAGATCTGAATCTAGGATAAAAAGAGGAAGCCAGAAACACACAAATTAAAGGGCCAGGGTTACAGAGAAATGATCACAGCTCTGCGCCATCTTTCATCTCCATAACCTCTTCATCCCTTCTCCCAGACTCAGCTCTGCAGAGAGTGGGAGCAAAACCCCGCAGATTGCTACTGTATCAGTTTCCCTATGGTAGCCCTCCAGGAGAATGGAATTTAATACTACATAAACATGGGGTCTATTTTTAGATGCATACACATTTTCTCAATGAGAACCACAAATAAATTCTGATCTATGCATCAGACTGTTACTTTAATTGCTCCCTCAGAAGAACTGCCTCCAAAGAGAATGCAATGTCTGTGAATGAGAAGGGTTTCCAATCCTTTGAGGTTAACTGAGTTCAAGAGAAAACCCCTTATCCCCAAAGGTAAAGTTCATCAGGCATGTTGATCCAGCCTTGTCTCCAAGGAGTTCTCCAGGGACTTCAGTCCTATCCCATTCACTCAAGGAATTTTCTCAGATATCCCATTAGAGAGGTAGGAAAAAGAATTAGCCATGGTTATGCAGAGAGTTCTCTGCTGAGGGCAAAGAAATTCTTGCTTGAGTACACATTTTATGTACATTCTGAAATTGATGGAACAAAAACAGAAATGGGTTTCTTTTTATCATTTCCTTCTTTTATTCCTTCCCGCCTGCCTACCTGCCTTCCTTCCTCCCTTCCTTTCTTCTTTCCTTCCCTCCCTCCCTCCCTCTCTTCCTTCTTTCCTTCCCTTCTTTCCTTCCCCCTTCCTTTCCTTTCCCTTCCTTCCTTCCTTCCTTCCTTCCTTCCTTCCTTCCTTCCTTCCAATGATTGCCTTCAAAACTGCACTGCCAAATCTCCATCTCCTTAAATAAATGTTTAACAGATCCTCTAATCTTCTCATCACTTTCAGGACTAAAAAAACTTGGTCCAGTCCAAAACGAAATTTTTATCTTATTCTCTCCAAACATCTACCCAAGGTATCTCCTTAGCATTGGCTGGAGAGGCTTGGAGAATGGGGAGGAGTGTGCTGATGGAGGACTTGTACTTGTTGATTCATTCCACTATTCACTTCAGCATTTAGAATAGTCTCCCCCCATCTTATCTCCTTCTTCTTTCTTTTATGTCTTCTTGCCTGTGGTCTTTTAGGGCTGGGATGGGACGGATTGTGTTGTCAGTCCTTTCCTGGATATTGCTGTATCCCTCATTACCCCTGACTCTTCCCTAATGCTTTCCATTTGTTGGATATGGAAAATGTTTGTTCTCCATGATAATAAATGAGTCTTTTGGAAAGCCCAAGACCAGGTTAAGGGTGACTTCTCACTGCATAATTCCCTGATATAGGAGAAACTCAACCTTTTCCAGTCACCTCCTTACTCCTACCCCTGGAAGTATACCCTATGGTCTCAGGTTGTTGGCTTTCCTTCACTTGGTGGTCAAGCTCAGGTACCTTCTTTGGTATTCATTTGATGCATAGGAAATTCACATCACTGACT
Organism: Enhydra lutris kenyoni; assembly: GCF_002288905.1. NCBI lineage: Eukaryota > Metazoa > Chordata > Mammalia > Carnivora > Mustelidae > Enhydra > Enhydra lutris. Next base: position 26,685,081 of record NW_019154098.1, on the reverse strand, counting down.
TGCCAAATTGTTTGAATTAGACAGCTCTCCTTCTTTTCAATTTGTCAATTTTCACCGATTTTCTTCCTCTTGCTCAATCAGCACAGAAGACAGATCAGCAACTACTACACTGTATAATCAAATATCTACCTGGGGATTCTCATTCCTCTTTCTGCCAGACAACTCCATTTTCTTTGAGGGATTCTTCTGAAGCCCTCCCCCTCAGGTTGGCTTGCAGAGAAAAAGACTAGTATCCTCCTTCCTATAGGGAGATAAATGAAAAACTGAGCAACTTTGACTTCAATGGTTTCAGATAGATTAACAGGTAAGTAGATGATAGATGATAGGTAGATAGCTCTAGATCTTGATTTCCCTTTCTTTTTGCTGCTTATATAAATTGGAGGTGGGGTGCCTGAGATTATGATTGAGAGAGATGAATCAGTTAGAACACAATTAGCCATGAAAGGGGTATCTGGACTTCAATTTATTATTGTTATATTTTATAGATTGGGTATTGAGACTTTTTTCTCCTTAGCTGGGTATCTAAGTTACCAATACCAAAGCTATAAGAAAATTTTCCTCTATACTTTGTCAGTCATTTTGCTCCCAAAGTTTTTCATGTCAGCCCGGGAAGTTACAGTTATAATATTATTGGATATTATGAGTCTCCACAAGGAAGGGGAACTTCTCTTTCAGTTAGTCTTAACTTAGTGTCTTAATTAAATCAACAGCTTTGAGCCAATAGCATTCATCTGACTCTTCCAGTGCATTTCATTAAATGTAATCCTCTTTATCTATAAAGCAGTCCAATGAATGTATTATATCTTAATTATATTCAAGAACATGACCATGTAATCCAGAAGGCCAATATTCTATTTCCATTTTTGTTGAAGGGATTGCTTTAGATCAAAGAGGGCATTGCTAGCTATAGCAGAGAGAAAAATCTCAGGTAAAAATAAGGAGAGATACAGATAGTGTACATGCATCAGAACCCTTCTGAGTCTCAGTGGAGAAATGACTAAGAAGATATTAATCAATGGGCACAGGTGACTGGGACAACAAATTATTTCTATAGAACTGAATAGGGACAAGGGCAGAAACAGTGAGACCAGTTAGGTGGCTTTTGCAGTAATTTGGGCCAGAGAGGATGGTTGCTGGGACCAGGATGTCAGCAGTGGAGGAAGTAAGAACTAGATGAGTTCTGAATATATTTCAAAGGTAGAACTAACATGTTTTTTCCTGATGGACTGTGTATGGTTATAACAGAAAGAAAGGAATCAGAAATTACTCTAAGAGTTTTGGTCTGAATTACTAGAAGAATGGAGTGCTATTACTGATGATGGTGAAAGCCTGTGACAGTATCAAGTTTGGAGTGACAGAGGGAGAGCAGATCAGTTTTGGACAGGTTAGGTTTGAGATGCCTCTTAAACATCTATGGGGAGATGTTGAGTAGGAAGTTAAATATAAGACTCTGGACTTCAGGGCAAGGAACTAGACTGGTGATGTAAATTTGAGAGACATCAGCACACAGATATTATTTAATGTTAGAGACTGGGTGACAGTTACCCATAGAATGAGTGGAAATAGAGAGGGGGAAAATATTCAAGTCCTAGCTCTGGAATATACAGAGATCATTGAGGTGAGGAGAAACCAGGAAGAGAGATAAAAATGAGTCTGAGTCATATATTTAATAAAATGAAATTTAATAAAGCATACAATTTTTAGAATGTTTAACTTATTTTTCCATAAATAGTTAAATAATCATAATTTTAAAGTATTAAGAAACATTAGATTTTTAAAAGTAAATGGTATGTACTTATAAAAAAATATTGAATACATTTTAACCCAACTCTCATTTTTGGTCTGTAAATAAATCCTTCTCATCTTTCAGTCTATAAGAGTCGAGTTCAGTAGCTTTAAAAATGTGACATTCACCAATGAATAATAAATCCTCATACCCAGGAACAGTTTCTTTCTATGACTGCAACAAAGATAGGAGATTTAATTTATGTCCAACTGTCTTGCTTTCTAAAACAGAAAACTCTAGATGACTTAGCACTCACTTCTTGACATCTAGAAAGAGAACTTTCTTGTTTTATTCTAAGTCTCATGGCATGGTATTTTTTTCAAGTTCTTTTGGGATTTGGTGGCTGGTTTATTACTGGCAAATATGGAAGCCGGCATTTATAAAGTAGATATGCAACTCAGAGAATAGCTTGAAAAGATATGTCAAAAACTCGATCTTTCTCCTTATTCGTTTTTTTAAACTAATGCATAATTTCTTATAATGAGGTAGAGAACTGTATTTAACAACCTTCCAAGGAGAAAAAATCTCAACTGAAATTATTAGGATGGGATGAACTAATCTTTCCTGGGTGCAGAGTACAGTGGAATGAGTAGGTCTTGTGTTAGTCTAGGGGTTAAACGTGGAGGAAAGGGGCTACATACATGTAAGCAAGGGCATGGGGTTGAGACAGGGAAAATAGGAAGATGGAGAACAGCTTAGTCATGATAGGACTGTGACTGTAAGCATGAGAGAGAGATATGATGATGGTGGGGATGATTTTTACATGTAGCCATTCCCTCCAATGGGAGGATGAGGGAAGAGATGTCTTAGAAAGGTATTTGGGAAGCTTTCTATTTACTGTACTGCATAAAATTTTCATATCTTAACTCTTAAAAAAAAAAAGCAAACATCTCTCTTATTTATTAATGCTTCCTGAATAACTTGGATAGTTCCTGAGTCCACCTGAATCAAATCATACCACACAACTGAGCCATATGAGCAGCTAAATTATTAGAAAAAAAAAAATGTAGTGCCAAAAGGTGAAAAAGAATCAGACACGAACACAATACCAATGAAAACACAAAAGGACATTATAGACACTAGTCTAGACTGAAATGACAATCTGGGGAGAGTGCTTTATTCACAGAATAGGATGTACCAGCTTCTTTAGGTGCTAGAGGATTGGACTTGAAAAATGTTACACAAATTCACAAAAAAGGAGGAACTCAAAACACTTTTTCATGGTATAGCTATCTGGAAAGTGGTTCTTGGGTAAGTCCAAAGGCCACCCAATTTCCTGAGACACTGGAATCCTTTCTCAAAATGGAGAGGTTGATATATATCTTCTGACCTGCTCCATTGGCCTGGCACACTCCCAAAGGGATTGATTGCTATTGTTGGATTTCAAATTAAAGTGACCTTAGTAATCACTAGTTCAAGCCATTTTCCTCTTGGAAAATGTTCTTTTCTAGGGGGCATGAAGGAACTGTGAGGGCCAATGGGAATAATGTCATCAGTTGTCAATGATATCGTTCTTGTATTATTTATTATTATTATTATTATTATTATTGATATTAAATAGAGAAATATTTATTTGTAATCATGTTTCTATGAAAAGTGAGAAATCACACTTTGCCCTTAGGAGGGCAGTTTGTCCTATGTAGCCCATCTAATTTGCTTCTGTTATTGCATTGCTCTTGTAAGCATTTGAAGTTATGACTCTTGATCTATAGCAAAGGGCATTAGGTAATATTTGTTGACTCAGATCCATCAAAACCACCATCTAATGGCAGTCAAGCTCACCACCCTGGAGAACATGAATATACAAAAGAATCTGAGCTGAGTGCAAATGCCAGAATGGCATTTTCTAGGTATGTGGTAATCTCTTTATAAATGGTTAAAAACAAGACATCCAACGAACAGATGGCAGGATCAGAAGCACCTGTATATTACAAGCTCAGGTTATAGTGGACTTACATCCAATAGATCAAATGACCACACACATGAACCCTACTACAGAGATTCATGAACTCATGAATATATATCTATGTATATCTATCTCTACATATAGAGATAGATAAATATATAGTATATATATATAGCTATATAGTATATACATATTTATATAGTATATCTATATATAGATATGTATCTGTATCTTTTTTTTTTTTTTTTGAGAGAGAGAGAGAGAGAGAGATCATGAGTAGGGGGAGAGGGGTAGAAGGAGAAGCAGACTCCTCACTGAGCATGAAGCCTGAAGTGGGACTCAATACCAGGACCTTAAGATCATGACCTGAGCCGAAGGCAGACACTTAACCAGCTGAGTCACACAGGGACCCTGGGACTCATGAATCCAATGATGCTCAGATCATTTGAGGTACAGACAATAAGGCAGGCATGTCTCAACATTTTGGAGCTGGCATTTGGACCAGCAGAATATGGTGGCCAGAGACCAGGGAGTTTCCCAAAGCCCAATAAGGAAACCTCTCTGATTCAAATATTATACCTTGAATTTTGTCTTCTATATAGCAGAATATTCAGAATGTTCACAAGGAACATTCCAGAAACTAGAAATGTTCTGGGATTTTACTGAGAAAAAGGATTCTAGGATTTGAGTTTTAGGGATGGCTCCAGTTTGCATTGCTTTGTACAGTGAAGGAAATCTAGTCGCACACTACTCCCTTGAGAAAAAGAATGAAGGCAAAGCAACATCGGTCCCATATTTCAGAAGATACTTTCATGCAGGTGTAGAGAGAAATAAATCCAAACACAGTAATGTTGAGCTCCTTTTCCCCCTTTTTCAAATTTATAAGCACCTAGGCTTGTAGAAAGGACTTTGAAGGAAACAGAGTGAGACTCACAATGCCTTCAGGGGCCCCCGAGAGAAATTCTGATCACGTTAGAAAAAAGAAAGAGAGTATGGAAAGAAGAAAATCCAAGGGAAAATATTCTGAAAAGAAAACTGCACTTCCTGAGGGTTGAATTCAGTGAGGAGGCTCACAGGTACCCAACAGGGGTTTGGGCTATGTGGAAAAATAAATGAATGTGAGGCCAAGAGGGGTCTTAAGGGGACCACAGGGCAAAAGAGGGAGAGTGTTTATGCAGCTATTATGAGTGGGAAACTGGTGGAGACAGAGGAAGAGGATTTTTAGGAAGCTTTCATGACACATCATGAAAATCCCTATGTCAGACCATTAAAGTAGACCTATGATAACCATCTACACTATTCATGGCTGTAGGATATATCTTTGAAGGAGACACCATGCAGAGACTGGCCCTACATACAGCCAGTTATATTCAGGTGACAGTCTAAGTGTAAGTGAAGAAGTCATTGATTGTCACTAAATTGAGTTGGGGGAACAGTTTGTGGAATTCAAAGTGAATGATTTCAATGCTGATTACAGTAATTATAGTAGTTTGTTTTCCATTAGCAAAACTGAGAGACTGCAAGGCTTTAGATTGCCTCTAATCTTTCTTCCTCATGAGGAAATTTGATCAACCCATTCTAGAGAAAGAGGTTCAAATTTTCACAAAGATAGCCTAAATCTATCCTTAGTTAATGCAACAATGGTGAACTTCGGGTCAGTGAATAAAATGTATAACCCAATTCTGTTCAACAATTGCATTTAAGCTACCTGAAATGAATCCAAGTTCAGCTCTGGGATCATAGAACTGCAACACATTATGATCTCATTTCTCTCTTTCCTCTCACCAATCCTTATTCAAGGACCAAGATTGATAAAACATTTCCTTTCTTTTTTTTTTTTTTTTTTCAAAGATTTTCCAGTTTTAGGGTTGAAGACTGGTTGATGTGGGTGGATTACTAATTTGCCAATAGACCTAACCTTCTAAACAATTGAAGTAGACGGGGTGGGGTGTGGAGGGAGAGGAAAATCTTTAAAGAGGTTAAAGCATTGTGTTTTGTTATTGAAACACTTTATATGGACTTCCTTTGCTCTATAAATCCTGATTGAAACAAGCAACTACCACTTTCTAATTTTAACACAGCAATCCATACATCCGAGTAACTTTCAACAATGCATTTAATTTGGTAAGGTTTTGTGTTAATGGACTAAAATATAAATAGTTATCTGTATTAATCAGAACATATGCATGTAAGTATTTTATCCATATAAAATATTTAACATAATGATAAAAAAAATTCAGCTAAAACATGAAGCCTATATTGTAGGCTCTGATAGTGCCCTAAAAGATAAATTTCAATAAATAATAAGCAAAACTTTTCTGTCAAAGTATGCAAGTCTAAAGGACAAAGAAGACAGGCAGAGAGGGCTTCCAGACGTAGTTTTTTGTGTGTGTCAGTGGGAATGGCTGTGTGGCAGTTTGGGGAATGATGGAGGGAGAAGGGTGTTTAAAAACAGACCAACTGTAAGGGCCTATTTAGCCAAAGCGGTTCCATCCTGGTTGAACAACCATTTTGTTGTTTATGCAGTAAAACTTAAACCGCCCTCCCCCCCACCGCCAGGGGACTTACTTAATAGCAACTCCAGGAAACCAGTTCCAGGTAACAAAGCCCAAATACAAGGGTGGGTCAGGCCAGGTGGAGACATCCAATCAGTGGGGCACACATACTGTCTCCCTCGCTACCAAGGAGTGTGGGTCCTGCCTTTTGGAGGCCTTTTGGGTGCCAATTCTGACCAAGGTGATAGGCTCGTTCAAATATCTACTATAGGGTAAATTGTGATTCAATTGGTAACTTGTGCATGACCTAGCATGACTATGCAGCTTTCTCTGTGTATTGCAATCTCATTGGCCACCTGTCTGTGGCCAGGCTCAACCACATGGCCCTGGCCCTTTAAAAGTTAGTCAGTAAGGTAGGGAGGGGTCGCTCTCTCTGTAAGAGGCAGCCCCCGACGGGTGGGTTTGATTCTCAATGCTTGGCGCAAAATAAAGCTTTGCTTGACCTTCGCTTTGCATCAGTCTCGCTCCTTTGATTATGGACCCATCACAACAACAACCCCAAAAGGACACATTTGTGAAGAAGAAGCAGCAGCTTTTCTCAGCTAGTCTCAGGCTTTTGTTGTTTATGTCTAAGTAGAACTGAGGCAAAACTAAAACTAAAGGAAATCCTTACAAACCTTACTTAGAGTCTCAGAAATTAAACTCGCCAGAGTGAGTTATATAGGAGTTGACAATGGTCTGCTTTATTGGATGGAAACTGCCTTGCAACATGGCCTGGGATATGACAGGTGACCTGACAAGCACTACAGTAAGATGGCTTCCAGCCCACTTCGATTCTGCCTTCCCTGTCTCTAACCTCATCCTTAGCTAAGGACCCAGTTCCCACAGTGGGGTTAGATCCAGAAACTTGCAGGTGAGCCAAGTATATGTAACTTCACTCACACATCCAGAAGAAAAAAAAAAAAAAAAGAAATCTTTTCTCTTAGAAACTTCACAAAGCTCTCTTTAGGATCCCTTCAGAACTAAATCAACAAAATGATTTGTTGATGTCCAGTTTATTATTTTCACCTCCCCATTCAGCTAGGAAATAAGCTGCTTCTAAACCAACACCCAAATTAGGCAGGGGAGGATCCAACCAGATTCAACAATTCCTCAGAAATGGTCTCTGCATCTGCCCACGGGACTGTATAAAACTCCCAGGGGAGAGGCGGGAACACGTCACTTCTGAGCTGGAATGGCTTTCTGCTGGTCACAGGATAATTTTAATCCATTTAACATCATTTACAAAGCATGCTGTGCTCTGTGCCCCTCTGGTTATTCATCGAACCCCTGGCCCTCTATCCTCCACTCCAGCACATTAAACCAGTAACCTTCCCCCAAAGCAAAATTTCCCCCATCTCCTACTTTCCTTCAAATACTAATGTAGGCTTTCCTGACTGACTCCCCAAATTCGGGTCAGGAACTATGATTAAAAAAATTAGTGAGCTCAGGGGCAAAGTATAATGGGGAAAAAAAAAATGAACATTACTTTACATTTTTCTTTTTTATTATTTTAGCCCTTTACTGTGCAACTCCATTATTATTATTTTTTTAACATAATAGTACAGTCATAACCATGGCCAGGGTAGCCCATAACATTTAGGGTTTGGAAAAAAACCCCATGAAATCATCTAGTTCAGCCCCCTGATATTACAAATCAGAAAGTGATTAGTAGAGGAGGGAAGTGCTAATTGAAGGGGATAATAGGAAAACGTAATTGCATGGTCTGGGTTAGTTCATTACAGGACATTCTGAAAATGTTCAACTCAATGAATGGCAGCATTTATAGGTAATGGCTATATTAATCAATGAAGTCTGTTATATTTCTGAAAATTATATATTAAATATTCTCTATCACCTAGAAATTGAAAAAAAAACAACAACAAAAAAGTTTCCATTATGAGTTTAGACACAGGTAAAAAGAAAAATTGGGAAAGCAAGAAAAAGAAGAAACTATTTAAAAATCATCACCTAATTATTGCATGGTGATCTATTAAAGGGTTTCATGGCTCTGGTTCATCTATCTATTCCTTAGTAAAAGTTTTTCCATATCTCTTTAAATAAAAAAAATATGTAGTCTTAGGTACTGCTGTCGAAGGAGAAAAGCATAGTACAGAAAGTTAATTCTTATTGCGACAATTCTTTTTTTTTTTTTTTAAGATTTTATTTATTTGAGAGAGGGGGTTTAGAGTGAGCATGAGAGAGAGAAAGGGAGAGAGAAAGAAAGACAGAGAGAAAGAACTCACACCAGCGGAAGAGAGGCAGTGGGAGAAGCTGGCTCCCTGGTGATTAGGGAGCCCAATTTGGAGCTCAGTCCCAGGACTCTGGTATCATGACCTGAGCTGAAGGCATAAGTTTGTGACATTGTGACATTCTAAATTGAAGCTCCACACCCCATACACACATTCCTAAAGATTCTAAATTGAAATACTATACTTGAAATATTTTATTTTTAAGTAATATCATCTTTTCTTTTCCAATATAATTTGTGACTTTATATGAGTGTCTATATTCAAAGATATAAACTTTCAAACATTGCATACACACATACCCCACACAAACACATACACACATTACATACATGTATATATTGCCCTGAACTTTCTTAACTATATCTTATTGAACAAATCAAAACTGAAAAAAAGTGTTTAGCAAACTATGCCCACAAAAATTATACATTTTAAATAATGGTTGCTCTAGAATAAATTTATTTATTTCAATTAATCATTGTTAACTGTTGGAGGCCACGGCATGGTTGGAGTCAAGGATCAAACCAGGCCCTGACTTGTGTCTCCTTCAAAGTCCGGACACCTTGACAAGGTTAAGGACGGGAAAGTTGAGTACACTGAGAAAAGGGTCTGTGCTCTGTGTCGTGCGCTCGCCTACGTGACTTCCCACACACTCCCCCTACAGAAGGGAACAATGTGGTCAGGGTCATGAATTCTTAGTCGGTCCTTGTTGTTCTGTACCTCCCCTAACCCACTCCCTGGTTGATTGTCTTGCTAATGGCTTTAGCCGAAACTACCTGACATCACAAGGTTTGCTTGTAGTTAATGTAAACTTGTTATAGAAACTTGGGTCATCTGACTAGGTACCGATGTATTACTCCTCCTATTCTGGTCTGCCTTATAAATGATTGTAAGATGTGGAATAAAATTGGCACTGTTGGACATCCTCCTCAGTGTCCCTCCTGCCCCCATCTCTTTGTCTCTTAATTTCTTTTCACCATCCTCTTAGCCCTCACGTTTTCCTGGTCGATTTGTGGCGCTGACCGTGACAGTTAACACATTTTTTTAAAAGATTTATTTGAGAGAGAGAGAGAGAGAGAGAGAAAGCAAGTGAGTGCTGGAGAAAGGGGCAGAGAGAGAGAGAGAGAGAATCTCAGACAAAATTCCCACTGAATAAGAAGCCTGGCTCGGGCTTGATCTCACAACCCTGAGATCGTGACCTGAGCTGAAACCAAGAGTTGCACGCTCAACCGACTGAGCCACCCAGGTGCCCTGTTATTAACACATTTTTGAAAACTAAATGTTTAAACTGTGAATAGTTAAAATCCCATGAAAGAGGATGACTAGAAACTATAAAGCATACTAAACTATAACTCTATAAGGAGAATATCTACATACAACCACGATTTACCATTTATTAAAGTATATCTTTTGATAAGAGTTCCTTTTTTAAAAGGGGACTTCTAAAAAGATTTCTAAAATTTTATTTTAACATGAAACACTAAGTGTAATTTGCTTAACTGAATATGCCTAATGCACATTATTAGGTAATATTTTATGATAAAGATTACAATAGTCCTGGTAAATGGTGCATTCCCTGTGATGGTTTCTAGTGCACAATTATGATGGGGTTATAATTTTCCCTGGCCATTTCACTTACCTCCACATCTTGGAATGGGTCCACTCCACATTACTTTTCCATCCATAAGTATACATGTAATTGTTTCTGTTCCCTGGGTTTTAATAAATCCTTCTTCACAAATAACTGAAATTGAACTTCCTAATTGAAAGTTGTCCCCAAACCGCCGTGCATTGATTGGTATTCCGGGATCAGGACACTCATTATGTCCAAATGCTTGAGAAGAGCAAACAAACAAAAACACACAAACAAGCAGTGTGAGATGAACCCTTATATATTTGAATTGAGAAAAACTGATTTTGAGAAAGGTTATGCTTATTTCTAGAACAGCCTTTATTTATTAAAAAAAAAAAAAAAAAGAATTGGAGGCTCTCCTTTGACCCTACCTGTTTGCCTATGGTGTAAATAGGTGTGATTTTTAAATATGAATTATATTCTAGATATTCTAGATTACACTTCAAAATAGAACTGCTTCTGCCTATTTCTGGAGATCATTAGGCTTTGGCTGGGTAAAAATTACCACTATAAACCAGTCAGAATTCCAATTATTCTGAATACAGAGCAGGTTGACTACATCTCTTTGCAAACTTTTCTTATGATTCAATCTTTTGAATGGAGAGACAGTCTTGTGAAGTTATAGTGAAAAGTTTCAAACTGGTATGAAAGTCTTACAATTTCTTTGTAATTTTCCATTTGTCATCTATTTGCAGCCATCTAGAAAAAGGGAAGGGAGATAAATCTTGCAATTACCATGTTTGAGGCAGTGAAAGGAGCTTTGGAAATGTTATAATCTCATTTAACATTTCCAGCTGTAAAGAGTAATACGAGATTCATAAAAAGATAAGTAGCTGGTCTCAGGTCATAAAGATAGGATTGAAATGTATCCCTCACTCGGACTTCTAATTTTTCCTCAACAACACTGTAGCTTGGGTTTTTCATCTCAGGTCTCAAAAGAACGTGAGTTCTTGAGTTCAGGGCCACTTTATTTTATTTTGTGTCTCCCAGGATATATTTAGCCAAGCTTTAGCAAGTAGCAGAAGTATAGGGGCGATGTGCATATTTTAATCTTTCAAAATTATAGATTACATGAGCCTTCCAAATTGTTCTCTTTATTCATCTGGATGACCAAGTATGTACCATAAATGTTTAAATTATTATGAGATAAATGAAAGAACATTTAAAATAGCAAAGTCTGAATGTGTACAACATAGTTATGAGGTATTTACAATTATTACTATATTCATGCTACATAAGTACATGAAGTAATTTTAAATTCTCTCACTAATCATCCCTTTGATATTATTCATAAATTATATAACCTTTATTATTCATTCTCCTCATTTTTAAATTAAACAGTACAGAAGAACATTAAGGTAACTTCTAAAATATACAAAATATATTTTGTAGGTATACTGTTTTTTTTCTAATTATTATTTTTTTTTTGTATGCCAAAAAACTCAATTGATTAAGCTTTGTTGTTCCTATATATAATGCCTGGTAGGTATTTATTTCAGAAAAATATAATTTCAGTAGAAAACATTAAATATAAGAATTTGCATATGATTGATTATATTATTTACTGAGAAACAGAACAAGAAACAAGGAGGCATATTTCCATAATATCCTGAAGGCACCATAAACAATAAAGTTAAAAATTATATGTGTTCAAGATAAAATGAAAATTTAGATGGATAAGTGCATATATATATATGTATATATGTATACCTTTATACATATAAATGAAGTATTATTAAAAGGACTTTCAGATAAAGCAACTATTTTATACAACAGTCTGTATGACACATGTCACAGCTAATTTAACTTTAATGATGTGCAATTACATGTTGACAACTTCACCACCAGTAACACTTTGAAAAGGCAGTAACTGCTTTTTGTTACTAATTACCAAAGCTCAGCACTGAATGAGTGGGGGTGGAGGTTAGAGATGCCATTTTTTTTTTTTTAAGAGCAGGAAACTATAATCCTATTGTTATATGACACGAATATTAACTCATCAAGTTAGTCAATATCTGACAGTGTGGTAGCATCAAGGAATTAAAAAACAGAGTCACTAGTATTCATTCTATGGCTTTAGAAACATTTGCAAACAGAAGCATTAATATGTAAGGGTATAAACACACTAAGATATTTTCTCCTTCATGTGATTCCAATTTTTTTTTTTTGCTATATTCAAACCATTTTTTTCAGAAAAATACAAGGAATATGAGTGATAGATAAGAGTTATTTAACTCTTATCTGGATAAGGTTATTTAACTTAAAGAAATCTCAAAAGGAAGCAATATAATAAGCACAATTAAATAAGATGTTAAGGTGATAGTTCAAAAGGCAACTAAACAAATGACAGTTAATGCTTATTGAGCATTTACTAGGTATCAAATATTTTATGCTAAATTATTTAGATGCACCATCTAATTGATTCCTTACTAAAGCCTAAATATAGTTTTACTGACAGGAACACTGAGGCTCATTTATTAAACCTAAGAATGGAGCAGAGCCAAGATTTGAAGTTGCATAGGTTCAGTAGAGATGACACTCTTAATCTCTAAGGTACTTCTCTCTGGTGGTGGCCTTGCTAAATCAGCTCAGCGGTCTGCTGCCCCTAAGTTAATGACTGCCTGCTCTGTAATGTTTCTGTAGCCTTACGATTTTTTTCTTTGGAATTATAACTCTGTTCTGTCATTATTTGTTTTTAGGTTCCCCATGCGTTTATGAATATTTTGGTTTTTATTTTTTTTTAAGATTTTATTTTTAAGTAATCTCTACATCCAACATGGAGCTCGAAACTGCAACCCCAAGATCAAGAGTCCTGTGCCCCACTGACAGAGCTAGCCAGGTGCCCCAGTTTATGAATATTTTGAAAGAAAGATTTCTCCCATTTATATGTTTGCATACCAATAATGGAGCAAAGTATATGATATATAGTAGGTTTCCTTAATATCAGGCTTCTCACAAACAGAGAAATGACACAACTGGGAGTAAAATATGGTTGGAAATCAAGAACTAAATGACTCCCTGGCACAATTTTATATATATACGATTTGTTCAAGTTTCCTGTTCTGTGGAGGAAGAGAGCTGGTTTATGTGATTCCTTTCTAGCTCTACATTGTAGAAATATGTTTTATGGGAAAAATAAACTTACTGTTATAAGTGATGTTAAAGCCACGTCCCGACATTGAATGGTCCGCTTGAAATTCCAATCGCAGTATATGACTATTACTGGTAAGATGGGAAGGCACCTCAGCCCCAGTAAAGGTTCCAAGAATTGGGGAGTCTGGAGAGTCACCATCTTTAACAGCAAGGAAGTCAAACTGAGATTCCAGATCAAAGTCATTAAAAGAAAGATGAATCCGGCTCCCTGGATCAGAGATTATTGTCCAGATGCAGTTTAAATTATTTCCATACCCTTCTGGGTAATCAGGAGAAAGCACTGTTCCCATTGGTGCAGTAAAGTTAGACAGACAAGGAACTGTTAAAATAAGATTGTAAAATACAACAAATTTTCAAAAGTAATATTCTACCTTATTTTGCCATATCCTTATTAAACTTTATCCTTATTTACTTATTATACTTCATTCTTATTATACATTATTTTGCCACAACTATGGTAATCAATCAGCAGGTTGAAAAAAATAATATTAAAAATGTAAATTATAAAACAGAAAAAAATGTTACCATTTTCACATATTAGAAGAGGCAAACTGTTACTTTGGGTGACCGTATGCTTAAATATGCAAGAAAATGTCATGGGAATAATAAAGGCAATTTATTTTGACATTTATCATATTTGTGTTGGAGTTCTATACAAAGTTTTTGTTTCTGTGCTTAAGAAAGAAAATTGGTAAAATATTTAGAGATTTTCATATAAAGCAAGAATCCTCAGGAAATGATTGAAGACAAAAAATATTATGTGGATATTAACAGAACTAGGATGGTGTAGCCCAGACAAAACTTGGAGGGAGGTTGGTGATTAGGTGAGGTTCATTCCTGCCATGGCTCTCAGAGTTTAAAACACAGATAAGAAGACAAATTAGCTTTTACAGCTATCACCGCTAGTCGCTAACACCAGAAAGACAAACTTTCACATCTTCCTAAGATGAAGTCTCTCCCTGCCCCTCCTTGACACCTCCCCTCAGTTTTCTTTTAACTTTTAAAAACATCTGAGCGAAAGGATCACACAGAACATTTAGGAAGTAGAAAAAGGGTAAAAAACAAAGGTAATAGTCTTTTTACAGAGAGAACATCACAGTTAAAATAATGATGTGTTTTCTTCCAGTGGCTTTCATTACATAATTTGGAAAAAAAAAAATCCAATTCATTTAATTTTGGCCCAAATTTTATTTACAAAGAGTACAAAATTTAAGCCTGAAAAATATTTTGCTAAATTTCTGCCTGGAAAATTTGTATTCACTTATTCTGATACATATATATATCCTCTACCGGCATAAAATATTATGATTATTTAACCTTCCTTATTTGATAAGAGAAATGACATATTATTAATCTGCCTTTCTTTGCCTACTAGTAAAGTGGAAGATTTCTCCATTTTCTCTCTTTTTGGAATTATAAGCTCATGAACACTGATCATTTAAGATTATGAATACTTACTCTATAATACTCATTCAATATTACCATTCATATAATATTCATATATTATTTTAATAATGTTAGTATAAATAACTTTTTTGAATGTTAAAATAATAATTTCTTTGGTTTTTAATATTGTTTTTAAAATTTAGATCTTTTATTAACATTCAGAAATAAGACCAATATCTATTTCTCTAGCTACAGAAATATAAAGACAAAAATGTAACCATACCTATATATATGTGTGTAAAATATGTAATATATGTAAAAGAATGATAGGAATTATATATATAATCAGTTGTTTATTACTATATATGTATAATTTTTTATCATTTTAAATGTAATTTCTAACCTAAGTTTGCTTCTTCTGTATGGAATGATGTTAGGAGTTAACACCACGTCTTGGAAACTGATAGCCGTTGGGCTGGATCCAGACTGCAAATGTGTCTGGTATGATTTTTGCTTATGCCTGTACAAAAATTTGAAATCACATTTTTAAATCGTCCTACTTCACATTTGAGGGGAAAAAGTCAGGAATTCTAGCTTCTTTGAAAAAGTTAATGCACTCCAGTTCCCTACCACTTCCATCATGGGTGCAAATATACCTAGTCCTATTCCTTTCACACCTTTACCTGCCTGCATCCTGGAATCATTTGATTCTACTGCCCTTGACTTAAAGACAGGGTCAGCAAACCTTCCGTAAAGGAACCGATGGTAAATGCTTTGGCTTTAACAAACCACATCGTCTCTTTTGCAACTACTTAACACTGCCACAGTAGCAGGATATCAGCCATGTGCAATAGGTAAATGAAAACACACAGTTATGTTCCAATAAAACTTTACCAAACTAGGCTTCAGGCTAAATTTGTCCCAAAGACCTTATTTTGTTAATCTCTGATCTAAACCATCCCTATTCTGGCAAGTGATGACCAAGATCTATCATGCTAATCTTCCATCTCTAATAAATAGGTCAATGCCGATGTAATACTCTAAACCCTTAGTTATATTAGATGCAGTTTTTAATGACACTTCCTTTGATCCAGGGTTATATTTCTGTGAGTATCACACTAATTTTATGGTAGCAACTTAATATTATACTTTGAAGGTCACATAAGCACTTTCCTTTTAAAAAATTCTCACATCAATTCTACCGTTGCCTTTTTATTTTTTTAAACCTAGCGGCGTGTCAACACATTCCTAAAGAATGTGTGTCCCCAGATAAATTATGTTACGTATTTTTATTGAACTTTCAAAGCAATTTTCATACAATTCACATTTATTATAATGTAATAATATAATGTGTTCTTATTCAGGAACATGGCATCTATGTTTTTCTCATAAAATATTCTTTTCTGAATAAGTTTGTAATTTTCTACAGGTTATTTGGATTTATGCAAGAATTATTTCCACATATTTTACAATTTTACTTTTCTGAATAAATTAGCTTTCCATTACATTTTCAAAATAGCTATTGGTGTATAGAAAACTATTAATTGCTACATATTTATCATATAGCAAGTTGCAGGGCCTACTTTTAAAATAGTAAAAAAAAAAGTGTCTTCTAGATTTTCAGGAGTTTAAATTTGTTTTAGTCAACATTATTTTAAATATTGTATTAAATGTATTTTAATACCCCTTAAAATGACTTAAAAACAGTTTCCTGGTGGTGGGTATTAAGAAGGGAATGTATTTCATGGAGCACTGGCTGTGATATGTAAACAATGAATCTTGGAACACTGAAAAAATAAAATAAAATTTAAAAAAATCATTTCGTTTTTTTTTAAGATTTTATTTATTTATTTGACAGACAGAGATCACAAGTAGACAGAGAGGCAGGCAGAGAGAGAGAGGGAAGCAGGCTCCCTGCTGAGCAGAGAGCCCGATGCAGGACTCGATCCCAGGACCCTGAGATCATGACCTGAGCCGAAGGCAGTGGCTTAACCCACTGAGCCACCCAGGCGCCCAAAAATCATTTCTTTTTTGATGTGGTATATTGTATTAATAGATTCTCCAATATTACACAAAATTGTCTCCTTGGAAGAACACCTAGAATTAAGGATCTTTAAGTCTTTGGAAGTATTACTAATAGTTAATGCTAAGAGAATCCAATCAAACTCTCCTAATACATTTTCTTCTCTTACAGTAGGAACTTCACAAGGTGATCTTGGTTAGGGATGAACACTGGCCCTAAAAGGAGAGGGTTCTATTGAGGCGTTATATGCACTCTTCCTCTCCTACATTTTCTAAAGAGCTCACAAAACACATTTTAATTTGGGTAATTTCTGCCACATTCAAAAAATACTCACTTTGCTAAAACGTAAGATTAGGTATCGTTGCAATAAGTATCCAGACACTATCCTGAGAAACAATAGTGCTTACTCGGCATTTGATTCTTTTTTTCTCTTTTTAACTATGCAAAAATACCTATTAGAAAATGACCTCTAGTCTCTTTCAAAGTTCTGTTACTTTTAAAAGTGTTAAATAATTTTAAATTGTTAAATAAGCAACACTTCCAATAAAAGAAAATATATGTTTTGCAGCATATATTGTAACTCAGATGAAATGTAGGTCTTGAAAAATGCTACTTTAAAAAAAAAACAGTTAAATATTGAAGTAAAGTTTGTGCCTTTTAGGGAATGAAAGTTTTCACAAATGAAAAACATTGTGAGTTAGATACAGATGAAATATCTTAAATTTGTAAACCAGAAAATTATTTTTATTTTCATGAGTATTGGCTTTCTATGTTACCATTTGTGAATGGTCAAAGCCCAGATGCAAAATTTTCAATATTATACCCATATCTGATAAGTTGCATTTGTTGGTATTTAACTGAAATTGAAAACGTATCAATAGATAATATAAATTATATTTTTGTTGTAGTTAAACTGCAATGTTTTAATGTATTTGAAGAAATATATTCTTTTAATCCAAGCATACTGAATATCATAAACATTAATGAATTTTTCCCAGTGCAATATAAATAAATGGCACAGAGCAAGTATTAATGTGAGCATCTACAAGCAAAAAATAAATTAATGCATTATACATAGAATATAAGCTTTAAATATTTTAAGTGCTTTTGATCGAAAATAAGCATATACTATCTTGTTAAAATAAATAAATGAATCTACTAGAATTAGCTCAGATGTATAATTTCTGTAAGAAGTATGCTATCTATAAAGTATAAAATGCCACCAATAAAACATTATAAGAACACATGTAATATATACTTTGCAATTACCAAGTGAACTATGTTAACTTTATTTAAATCTTTAATGAAATTTATAATTTGGCATAAGCATACTTGTTAAAGATAGTATCACAAAGTGCTACTCATTCAAAAATAATTTCACGGTTCCAGCTCTTTGCAATTAATTACAAAAGCAATTATATGCAAGGACAGGGTAACATATGCTATCTGAAAGCAAAGCATTTGGTACTCACAGATACAGATGGGTATGTTTGCAGACCATTGGTTATTCTCTTGACAAACAATGGATTTCTCTCCAATTAATTCAAACCCAAACTGGCATTCGAACCTTAAAACATCACGATTAGAAAATCCATCGCCTTCTCTAATTCCATATAAGGGTGTACCAGGATCACCACAACTTTCTTTTTCAATTTCTGCAAAAATAGAAGATACAAGTCACCTTCCAGGGGTTTGAGGCACATGCTATCCATATGACCAACATGGTAGATGTACACTCTCTATATCTGAGATATTTCAGAACCAAAAAGATGAATATGTTTTCCAACCTTATTTTTTTTTTCTTTGTGCTACTCTTACGACTATAATTTGATGACATGATCTTTAGAAAACAATAAATGTAGTTCTCTCATTTTGTAGATGGGGAATCTGGGGTGATCAAAACACATGCTAGTGATTGTGCCTAACAGAAAATTTCAATTTTTTGTCTGCGCTATACACACACACACACACACACACACATATACACATCTCTGTATTTTCCCAAAACCCCCAAAACGTTTCTTATTTTTGTTATTTGTACATGATACAGTAAATCCTTAGGTCATGACCAGGATATGAGGTACTGTTGCTGTCTCAATGTTCCTACAGCAATCAGTGAATACCTTTCTTGTAGGATCTGCCAGTCTCCCTGACACTTGCTGGTTGAATTATTTCCCCAACTACACCTGTCAAAAAAACTTCTTAGGGCGGGAATCAATTTTGCATTCCAAATCACCCAGATATGTTCCTCCAAAAATGTTTCTATATGAGTTAAATTGAAGAAGGTTGAAAAAATTCTCTTAAAAGCACATGAAAGCACTCTTTCAGCTGACGTTCAAAGAAACTCCAAATGTCTAGGATCTTCATTGTGAAGCTAAGAATGTCAATAGCAAATTATTGTGGTAGTTGTTTTCATTTTTAAGTCACATGAAATCACATTGATTGTCTTCAAATGATGGAAAAACAACTTAAAAGATAAAACTTTGAGATAAAGTTATGGCTTCTATCCTGATATTCCAGCAATCACACATTCCTGATTTTTCTATAATCTACCAGCACCAATTTGAATGGTCTCTCCAGTTGTTTTCCTATGTTTTTATAATTATACATAGGCATATATCATATGAAATATTATAAACATCTATATTTATGTAAATATTAAACTCCTCTCTAAAACTATGTATTATAATACATACATTACATATGCATTATAATTTTATTGTAGTATACTGTGACTGTTATTCTATAACTTGCTCTTTTTCT
Organism: Enhydra lutris kenyoni; assembly: GCF_002288905.1. NCBI lineage: Eukaryota > Metazoa > Chordata > Mammalia > Carnivora > Mustelidae > Enhydra > Enhydra lutris. Next base: position 26,665,648 of record NW_019154098.1, on the reverse strand, counting down.
AACCAAACAATAATTTTGCATTTATTTTTGAACACCTGTGCATTTTTATCAGATGCCATAGATGGCTATAATGATTCCTTTAATACACTGGATTTGATATTTTATTTCTATCTATCCCAAGAAACTCAGATCAAGACCTGAGCTGAAACAGCCCTCGACCCACTATACCACCCAGAAGCCCCTAGACTTGCTGTTTTTAATGTCACTATCATTTACCTAGGTATTTTTATTTATTTATGATCTATTCATTTATTTAAAGCTTGGGGCTTGATAGATTTCTTCTGTCAAATAACTTGTAACTTTTTTTACATGCTGAGAAATTGTTACCATTATTTCCCTTAAAATATTTTTCCTTATGTACTTTCATCTCTCTAAAATTCATTTACATTGAATATTGGAATTTGGGGATTTAGCTTTCATGTTGCTCAATCTTTCAAATTCTTATTTTTGAAGTTCTCTATTCTGCATTCTTGAAGAAATATATATATATATGTTAATGTATGTATACATATTCTGATTTACTAATTCACTGTGCATGCTTATCTAATCCCAAATCAACCTAATACTGAAAAATCATGTCATTTTTTTGAATATTTAATGATTATTATTACTTTTTATTGTTTCGTAACCTCCTACTATTCTTTCATGAATGCAATTTCTCCCTTTATTTCTGAGGATATCTAATATACTTATTTAAAATAATTTTCTTAGTCCTCTTTCAACCGTTTCCTTGGGTATAAGCAGAAGAGTATGAAGAGAGCAGAATGAAAGTTCTAAAGCAGATTGTTTAAAGAGAATGTGGTAAATCATAATTGTTGTTGATCCTGTGATGAAGGCGTGGGAGGAGGTACTTGAGGAAAGAACAAGACTGCTGGTTTTGAGCAAGCTGTCAAATAACTGTTCTTATCTGATTGCTTTGCTGCAACTCTGCAGGTCCGGCACTCCCCATCTTCACCTTTACCATCTGCCACCTTCAGGCTTATTTCTTCTAATGTCAGAACCACCTTGTAGTTCTGGGTGTAAAACTTTTCCCTATGTTGAGCAGTGGTGCAGTTCACTTTTGTGGTCTTCATTTTGAGTTGGGGAGCCCTCCCTCTTGATAAGTGCACTGGACTCTCATTCCGTATCTGGGTATTTGGCTCTGTAGCTGAAATATTTTCCTCTGAGGTCATCACTGCAGTTTCTCAGAACTGCCCACAGACTCCTTCCTGGAGGCTTCTAGCCCCAAAGCCTGGTGTCTTCCTGTGCAGAAGCCATAGCAAGAGCCTCCCATGATGACACTGGCTTATGAAATTCTCCGCTTACCTCTATATTCTGTATATATTTTTACACATTTATTTATATACATTTTTGTTAGGGATACCCTATAGCCTCATAACAACTGACATTTCCTCTTTCTATTCTTAAGCATCAGTGAATTTTTAAAATATGTTTTCTAAAATCTTTGGGATAGAAGTGAGAGTAAGCGCTTACTCTAGTGTTTTGAAACCAACCATATGTTTTTTTTCTTTGTTCCTTGATTTGTGAAAATCAAAGATATATTTTCTTTTTTATTATTATTTAAATTCAGTTAGTCAACACAAAGTAATCATTAGTTTTGGATGTAGTGTTCAGCAATTCATCAGTTACGTACAACACCCAGTGTTCATCACATCTTGTGCTCTCCTTAATGCCCATCACCCAGTTCTGCATCCCCCACCCGCCTTCCGTTTAGCAATCCTCAGTTTGTTTCCCATATTTTCAGATCATAATGCTTTGAAACTGGAGCTCAATCATAAGAGGAAATTTGGAAGGAAATAAAACACTTGGAGGTTAAAGAGTATCCTGCTAAAAAATCAATGGGTCAACCAGAAAATTGAAGAAGAATTAAAAAAAAAATTCATGGGAACTAATGAGAATGAAAACACAACTCTTCATAACCTTTGCAATACAGCAAAGGTGGTCCTAAGAGGGAAGTACGTTGCAATATATGCCTTTCTCAAGAAATAAAGAAGGTCTCAAATACACAAGCTAACCTTACACCTAAAGGAACTGGAGAAAGAACTGCAAATAAAGCCTAAGCCAAGCAGGAGAAGAGAAATAATAACTGGAGCAGAAATCAATGAAATAGTAACCAGAATAACAGTAGAACAGATCAATGAATCTAGAAGCTGGTTTGCTGAAAGAATTAATAAGATTGATAAACCCATAGCCAGACTTATCAAAAAGAAAAGAGAAAGGACCCAAATTAATAAAATCATGAATGAAAGAGGAGAGATCATGACCAACCCCAAAGAAATACAACCAACTTTAAGAACATATTATGAGCGACTATATGCCAACATATTAGGCAATTTGGAAGAAATGGACGGACTCCTAGAGATATATAAGCTATCAAAACTGAAACAGTAAGAAATAGAAGATCTGAACAGACCTATAAACTGCAAGGAAATTGAAGCAGTAATCAAAAGCCTCCCCCAAAACAAGAATCCAGGGCCAGATGGCTTCCCAGGGGAATTCTACCAAACATTTAAAGAAGAACTAACACCTATTCTTCTGAAACAGTTTCAAAAAATAGAAATGGAGAGAAAACTTCCAAACTCATTCTATGAGGCCAGCGTTACCTTGATCCCAAAACCTGACAAAGACCACACCAAAAGGAATTATAGAGCAATAATGCTGATAAAAATGGATGCTAAAATACTCACCAAGATACTAGACAAAAGGATCCAACAGTACATTAAAAAGATTACTCACCACATGGGATTTATTCCTGGACTACAAGGGTGGTTCAACATTTGCAAATCAATCAATGTGACACATCACATTAATAAAAGAAAGGACAAGAATCATATGATCCTCTTGATGCAGAAAAAGCATTTGACAAAACATAGCATCCTTTCTTGATTAAAACTTTACACGTATAGGAATATAGGGAACATACCTCAATATCATAAAAGTCATCTATCAAAGATATATTTTCAACAAAGATGTAATTTTGTAGCCACAGTACTCTCATACTGAAAAATATGCAATAAGTACAATAAATACATACCTATTATATATCAGTGTCTTTGAAATTTTTTTTGTACCCAAGAGGTGAAACTAATATCTGAACAAATAGTTAATATGCAACAGATGACTATTACAGTAGAAACAGTTACAAACAATAACTAAAAATAGTGGCTATCATTTTTTGAGCATGAAAACTGTACTGGCACTGTGGAAATCTTTTTTCAACATTAATTATATAATTTAATCCTCGTAACAACTCTGTGATGGAATTAATTGTCATCTTTACAGATGAGAAAGCTGAGAATCAGAAAATGTAAGTATGGTGCTCGCTTCGTCAGCACATATACTAAAATTGGAACTATACAGAGAAGATTAGCATGGCCTTGGTGCAAGGATGACATGCAAATTCATGAAGAGTTCCATTAAAAAAAAAAAAAGATAAGCATAGCTATAGACTGAATAATTACCCTCCTCCACCCCCCCATTAATATGTTGAAACCTAATCCCCCATGTGATGGTGTTTTGAAGTAGAGTTTTGGGGAGGTGATTAGGTCATGAGGTTAGAAGCCTCATTATTTATAAGGGATTAGTGCCCTTATAAAAGAGGACTTTAAAAAGCTCCTTTGCCTCTTTTGCTGCGTGAGGACACAGAGAGAAGACAGTCATCTATGGATGAGGAAATGAGCCTTGATCTTGGACTTTCTAGTCTTCAAATATCTAGAGATATTTGTTATTATTCATCTAGTTTAGGGTATTTTTGTTGTAACAGCCCAAAGACACTAACTCAGATAATTTCACAAAACTTGTGTATAGCAGAGTCTATGTGCAAAACAAAGTCTGTTTTTCCTCTCTTTTTAGTAGGCTCCACAACCAGTGTGGAACTCACAACCCTGAAACCAAGAGCTGAACTGAGGTCAAGAGTCGGATACTTAACCAATCAAGCCATCCTGGTGCCCCACAAAGTCTAAATCAGTAAGTTATACTGGAGAAATTTTCATTCTTTAATTTCCCATTTATGAAATATTTGTTTTGTTTCTAATATGTATCAAAATGATACTAAGTATTAGGGATATAAAGATAAATAAGTTGTATCCTCTGCTCTTAAATGAGGGCACAAAGGAGGAATAGCTAAGCCCTCTTGGAGTTGGAGGTTGGCAAATAGGTAAAGGTGATCCTTGCGCTTTGAGTCATTTCATTGAGTGGATTGGAGAAGAGGAAAGAAGGGAAGGTATTTAGGTGGAAGATGAGCAGTAGCAGTAAAGATATGTAGTCTTTTTGCTTCTCTTTCCTTCTATAGGTGGTGACTTGGTTGGAAGCTGAGTCTATCAGGGTTACTTTAACAGAATACCATAGGCTGGGTTTATGAACAACAGAAATTTGTTTCTCCGGGTTGTAAGAGCTGGGAGGTCCAAGATCAAGTGTCTAGAGATTTGGTGTCTGGTGACATCCTATTTCCTCGTTCGCAGACAGCCTTTTATTGCTGTGATGGGGTCCAGGACAGGCCCTACCAGAGTGTGCCACTTTGATGTGTGGATTGTTTTGAGTTTAAGTCAATCAAGGCCCAAGGGACTCAGGAGTAGCTTTTTGCCTCCCTTTTAACTGCCTGAAAGCATTAGTTAGAGGGCCTGGCCTGGTAGACAGCTATCACCGAAAATAACTACAAAGAGTATGAGCTAGGTGTGGTAAGCCGGAAGGAATTCAGCAAGGCCTGTTTGTTCAAATTCCTCTTTGTGTCCCATTGTCTCTGCACAGCATGGCAAATATTTGTTTAGAAACATTAGCTTTCCCCATCTTCCTGTAAATTGTCTTCCTCCCCTTTGGGATCCCAGATCCTTCCCTCTTTCTCCTTAGCTCAGGATGGTATATAAACCTCAATTGCTTGTCTATTAAGGAGACTAATATCATGGGGGTTCTTATAAATATGAAATTAACATTTTCTCCTGTTAATCTGTCTTATGTCAACTTAATTATTAGACCAGCCAAAGAACCTAGAAGGGAAAAGTTTTCTTCTCCACTAGCTGCATCCTCACATGGTAGAATGGGTGAGGGAGCTCTCTGGTGCACTAATCCCATTCACTGGGATTCCACTCTGATAACCTAATCATCTCCCAAAGGCTCCATCTCCAAGTCCATCACACTGGCCATTAGATTTCAACATACGAATTTCCGGGGGCACAAATATTCAGCCTACAGCAAAGGCAGTGAATGTAGCACTAAGCATTGAAGGGTGGTGAGGTCAAGTAGTTGATGTGGCTGGGGGCCAAACAAGTAAAGGTAAGGCCAAGAAGGCAGCCAGTAAGTTTGGGAGATTGAGTATATATGAGGGGATAGTGAAAAGCATAAATTTGAGGATAAAGGTAACCAGAACTTTTATTATCAAAAAGGAGATGAAGAAAAAGGGAAGATTTCAAAGAATCCTGAGGGGAAATTGGAGTGGAGGAGTTGTGTGAATTTGCATTTAAAATATGGATATACACAGGTTAGATAGAGATGAAAATGTGTGTAGATAGATAGATATAGATAAAACTTTATATATATATAGATAAAACTATATATATGTCTATATATATAGATATAGATATATACATAGAGGGAGAGAGAGAGAAAACTCTGCATGTAGAATGGCAATTTAAAAAATGTAGAATTAATAAAAATAGAAGATCAATATTTGGTAGCCATGTTAATGATTTTGGATTCTGGGTGAATGTTCGATAAAAAAACAAGATAATAGTATAGTCTTGGGTTACCTCTCTTTGAAGCATGTATCAGTCACAAAGGTGAAAATGGTGATGTTACCATGGAAAAACCAGAAGACACAAATTTTACTAGGTGATCACAGTTCACATAAACAGTGTGGGAAATGTGGAAATTGTTTACCTCCTGATGTGACGCACTAAGACGCAGAATCATTTCTGTGGTATTCCTGTTAAGAATGCATGGGCTAAGTCTGGATAGGAGGAAAGACTGCCTGGACTCAGATTGAAGGACATGTTATTTATAACAAAAAGACATGACAAATAAATGCAATAGTTTGTGGGTTGACTCCTGAACAAGGAAGGGAAAAGAGACATTTTTTGGATCATTAGCGAGATTTGAATGGCATCCATGAATTATTTGATAGTGTTGTATCAAGGTTAACTTTCTAACCTGGTTGGTTATTTTGTGATTTTGTGGGACAGAGTCTCTGTTTTTATAAAACTCAAAGTATTTGGGAGTGATGAGGCATTATGTTTGCATCTTGCCTTCAAATGGTTCTGTGGTGGTTTTAAAACATGTCTGCAAATTCTTTGATGCTCCTCCTATCCAAAGGTGCAAGCAAATTCTCCTCTCTTTGATTATTGGACAGCATTAATGACTAGCTTCTAACAAATGGAATATGGCAGAATGGACATGGCCACTTCTCACAGCAGCTATCCTAACACTACCAGCTGCCTCAAGCCCATATATGTTTGGGGGCATGGAACAACCATCAACACACTCTACTTTAGCTTGTTCATTGCAGCAAAAACTAGAGAAGCTCCAGTACCAAGATTTGATCCAATAGGATTGCCAAAAGCTTAATTTTCCCAACAGCTCCCTTAAGGGTTTTCAGTGCCACCTGGAATTGTGGAGTACTTAACGCCTGAGGGATAAACTTTGACCAACAAGAGGCAGGAAATGGGAAGGAGACCAGTGGATTCATTGCTTACCTCCCTCTCCCCAGAAAGATGGCACCAAAACACAACTGGCCCACATGACCAAACACAGAGCTGTGTTTCTTGTGAGGCTGTGACAAACTCAGTAACAGCCAATAGTATATCACCCCATATTTGATTCCTCCATTTCCCTGTTATATCTTTTTCATCCCTCATCTTTGCTGTTTTGGAATTGCACTCCCTTTCTTCCCCCATAAAGTATTAATCCATAAGCTATGCCTAAGCCTCTGTTTTCTAGGGATAAAAAGCTAGGACCTGTGACTTATCACTGGCAACCAGTGAATGGACAAGGTAAGGGACTGGGCTATCTAATGGTTGTATAAACACAGATGTGGTTTCCAGGAAGATAGGATATTAGCTCCAATTATTGAGTGACTATTATTTGACAAGAGGGTTGCTAAATACTGTAACTGTTTTAAGTCATGCATTTCTATGAAACACTGAGAAAAAGGCATATTACTCCAGCTTAACAGATGAAAAAACAAGGTTCTGAGAGGTTGACCAAGCTCATATACACAGAAAGAGCTTAAATGAGATTCAACATCTATATGACTCCAGTAAGCACACTCTTTTCCACTCTTCCAAGCTGCTTGAGAGAAAGGATGCAGAGGATAATGTGGGCCAGATACTGAAAAATTGGGGAAAATAGATGAATTAACTTGACTCCCATATTGGGAACGATAGCAACATTTTATTTTTAAAAGAAATTATGTCTCGGGGCGCCTGGGTGGCTCAGTGGGTTGAGCCGCTGCCTTCGGCTCAGGTCATGATCTCAGAGTCCTGGGATCGAGCCCCGCATTGGGCTCTCTGCTCTCTAGGGGAGCCTGCTTCCTCCTCTCTCTCTGCCTGCCTCTCTGCCTGCTTGTGATCTCTCTGTCAAATAAATAAATAAAATCTTTAAAAAAAAAAAAAGAAATTATGTCTCCAATGCTTTAACACACTAATCCCACCTCTGCATGGCACCAGAGTAATTTTAAAAATTATTCAGATCCTTTCCAGTGGAAGGTCCTCATAATCTAAATCTTTCCTGTCTCTCCAGTCTTGTCTTCCATCATTTTCCTACAAGCAACCTAAATGTCATGCCTATTGAGACACCTACTGTTCCCTTTCACACCCACGTGACGTAGGAATGCCATCTTCTCTGACTAGAAATAAGGCATTCTTCTAGTATGCAAAACCTGGGGAAATTCCTGTGTATTTCTCAAGGTCAGGTTATACGTTTTCCATAAGTACTGCCTTGAGCTTAAAAACACAGTTAGTTTTTCCTTTCTTTGGGCTTCTATGGCATACTTATATTGACCTGTATATTTTGCTATAATTTATTTACTTATCTATCTCCTCCCGCAAGCTTTTAGTGATCTTTGTATTTCAGGTATCTATACACATGAGGGTAACAATAAATTATATATCATGTATATTCCAGGCAAAGTTCTATTTTTTAAATATTTTATTTATTTATCTGAGAGAAAGAGAGTAGGAGTGCGGGCAAGGCAGAATGAGAGGGAGAAGCAGACTCCCTGCTGGGTGTAGAGTCCTCTACCAGCTGGATCCCAGGACCCAGATCATGACCTGAGTTGAAGTCAGAGGCTTAACTGACTGACCCACTCAGGTGCCCCAATGCCAAGCAGTGTTCTAATTACTTGCTACATTTAGTCCTGATATACCCCTATGAAGATTCAAAGGGGTAAGTAGTTTGACTGAAGGCATACACATTTTATGTGGCAGAGCTTGGATTTGAACCCAGTTAGTTGTTATGGAATATGTGTTCTTCAGACTATATCCTCTCTCAGCATAATTTTCAAAGAATAGTTGTGGAATATGTAAAGAATGAAGAAAGGCAATGAGGAGCATACAAAAACATGTGGTTCTATTAGTAAACAATATATGCAATCACAAATTCCTACAGCTATGTAGAACTAAATATATAGAAAACCATGGAATGACATGTTCCTGTTAAGTCTTTTGGATAATTTAAATTCTATAGTTGTCTTATAATGGTAGAAGATGAGTGCTGAATATTTTCTAATTACCTCTCAAGAACCATTCACCATCTTTTTATTCTTGCTTTTTACCACTGGGTGTAGGAGTAGGAGTTGACCCACATGGACGCATAATAGAGAGGCTCTTGTGCTACCCAACCTTCTCTGTGTGCAATGGGTAGTCAAGAAACAAGTGGCACTAGCAGGAGATAGGATGAGGAGATTGAGAAGAGAGTTTCAGAGGGCATTTTTCTCCCAACTCCTCTGCCTAATTACCATGGAATGGCTGTAACCCTTGACTGAAAGCCAAGCTTATGTCAAGGTACCCTTTTCATATAGCTGTCCTCTGAGAGCTGTGGTTATCATTCCTGAAGATGATCATAGCTCCCTGTTATAGTGACAACAGCCAGAGACACTGTATAACATCTTCTAAATTTACTTAATTTCTGTCAACATATTTACACAGACTTAATGTGAAAGTGCCATTTGTTTCCTGCAGTATTTCTGACCGATACAGTGTAGCTTACCACTGAATGCTTAATGCAACACAGAAAGAATTGTTAGCATCCCACTTATAGGTGATTTCATTATCTTATAGTATTTTGTCTCCTAGAATACAAAATGGAGTTGGGGTTTCTTAACAAATGTTGCCTCCATTGGAGTCATAAATACTGTGTATCATTTACAACTCAAATTGGAAGGAGCAGTGAACATTCATTTGCAGTCAGAGGTTGGCATTCACAGAGTAGCACCTGGTTCTGCTCTTTCTCTTCCCTGCTGCGGAGGCAAAGAAATCAGAGGCTGGGGAAGAGGTGCTAAAGTAAATGAAGATGGGAGGTCAGAGGAAATAGAAGCAGAGCACTATGGAAAGCTCTTTTGCAATGAGTTGAGAACAAAATTGGAAATGTAGGTTTAAATGGCAGTGGCTGAAATTTGTAACAGGACTCTTTCAAGACCTTTTCTATAGTGACCAAGTAACTTTGATCCTTGATGCCTAAAGTAATAAACTCTAATTTTAAATTCAATCAGATTTCCAGCCAAAGACTAACATCTGGCCTCAAAGTGACATAGAAATTCTCATTGATCAATCTCTGACTTGACAACAGTTGACACTGTAATTCAAATACTTCACAGAGAAACTGTGTAGGTTAAAAGAAAGTGATCTGTAAAACTTGCAGTTTTGCTGATTCTTAATGTTAAGAAGCCTCTTGGGAATCTCATTACCTTAGCAACGGGTTTACAAAGGTTGTGAAATACGGAATCATGCAGCTAGAAAAGACCTTGTGAGTTAAATTCGGTCTCACCTTCAAGCATCTCGGACAAATGAGACTATAGTCAACTTCGAAAGATTTTTGAGAATACAATCTATAACTTCCCAGGCAAAGTAATAAAAGATGTATTTGAATAACAGATGTGTACTTTACAGTCATGATGGAAGCCCTGACTTTTTTTTTTTTTAAAGATTTTTATTTATTTATTTGTCAGAAAGAGAGAGAGAGCACAGGCAGACAGAGTGGCAGGCAGAGGCAGAGGGAGAAGCAGGCTCCCCACAGAACAAGGAGCCCGATGTGGGACTCGATCCCAGGATGCTGGGATCATGACCTGAGCCAAAGGCAGCTGCTCAACCAACTGAGCCACCCAGGCGTCCCGAAAGCCCTGACATTTAAAAAACTTCAGATTAGATAAAACCATTTAATAAAAAATAAATATGCAAACTTCAGAATGCTGTAAATATACCCTGAGACAAAGTTTACCTTTTCCAACAGAGCTAGTGTAAAAGAATATCTGTAGCCCATAGTTAAATCATACACTCTTTTGATATATAGCAAATAGAAGAATTTTAAAAAATTACTCAATTCTTAATCATATGTGACCTTAAGAAGTTATTGAATGCTTTAACACATTTCATAGAATTAAGAGCTCTTTATTGGTGATAAAAACAATGTGCTTTTCTTTGCTTCTAAATATGATTTTTTTTTGACATATCATTAATTTGGAGCTGTTTTTATGGTTGCATTGACATATTTATGACAAAACTATATTCCATCATCTCAGTCCCATGTTTCCTTTTTTTTTTTTTTTAAATTTTATTTATTTATTTGACAGACAGAGAGATCACAAGTAGGCAGAGAGCAGGCGGGGGGGTGGGGGAAGCAGGCTCCCTGCGGAGCAGAGAGCCCAATGCAGGGCTCCATCCCAGGATCATGGGATCATGACCTGAGCCGAAGGCAGAGCCTTTAACCCACTGAGCCACTCAGGCACCCCAGTCCCATGTTTCTAATTTAGAGGATACCAAGGAACTACAGTTAACATATGTGTAAACAAACAAGGAGTTTGCCAACCTTCGTAGGTGTCATGTCTGAAGGTGTCTCCTCAAAATTCAAAGATGAGTATTAGAAGATGGAACCTTTGGGGGTGATCATGTCAAGAGGGCTGAGACCTTAGGAATGAGATTAGTACTCTTATGAAAGAAGCTTCAGAAAAATACCTTGTCCCAGTGAGGACAGAGAGAAAAGGTGACAGCTATGACCTAAGGAGAAAACTCAACAAAAGGTCCCCATGCTAAAAACAAGCAAACAAACAGAAATAACACACACACACAAAATAAAACAAAAACAAACGTCTGGTACCTTGGTCTTGGACTTTCAGTCTTCAGAACTGTGAGAAACAAATTTCTTTTGTTTACAAACTACCTAGTGTGGTATTTTGTTGTAGCAGGGCAAAGGGACTAAGACAGTAAGGAAGGGGATCTATGAACTTGGGTTGTGTGGCATTTTCTTCCAACCCAGTGATTATCAGACTTTCTTCTGACAATGGGCTTCCTGGGGTTTTATGAAAAACATGGCCCAATGGAATGAGGTTATTTTTAGAGAAAAGACTAAGTATTCTCTGATTTAATTAAAAAGAAATAATATATGAAAGTAGGTATTTAAGTATTAACATATTTAGCAATATTAACATATTTCACAATAGTTCAAAATATTCCACAATGTAGTGATTCCAAAACTGAGAACCAATGTTAACTAAATAGTTCTTTGGTGTATAAATTTTATTGTCCAAACATTTTAATAGGGAAAGGTGAGAATCAATTAAATACACACATACACACAGATACACACACATACTTCTTGATATAGTCTCTTAGGTCAGAAAATCCAAAGTCTGGTCTTAACCAACTTCAAAGTATAACAAACTCATTTCAGTGCAATATTTGCTAAAGCATCCACTGTGTACCAAGAACTGTGCTAGGAACTATAGCCACAAAAGAGTGTGTGTCATAATCTTGGCCCTTAAAAAAACAGTCTGTAAGAGTCAGTCTGTCAAATAGATGTATTCAGTGTATATTTTTTAATTTCTTAGCACAGATTTTTTAAGAGAATGAAAACAAACTATGCTCTGGTTGACAGCTATGCCACAAACTGTAAATGTTTTAAAGCTCCAAGATGATTTGAGAAGTTAAGTGCATGCCCTATGTATTCTGATTTAAGCCTAAAGGTAAAATGTAAAGTGACAAGTGACTCCACTTCCCTGACTTGCCCTGAGGTAGTATTTTCTTTCTTTCTTTCTTTCTTTCTTTCTTTCTTTCTTTTTTTTTTTTTTAGGATTTTATTTATTTATTTGACAGATAAAGATCACAAGTAGGCAGAGAGAGAGAGAGAGAGAGGGGAGGAAGCGGGCTCCCTGCTGAGCAGAGAGCCCGATTCAGGGCTCGATCCCAGGACCCTGGGATCATGGCCGGAGCTGAAGGCAGAGGCTTTAACCCAGTGAGCCACGCAGGTGCCCCCTAAGGTAGGTAGTATTCTTAAAACCTGACCCATTCTTTATAGTCTTAATGTCCTTCAAAGGACTTCCTCAGCATTTGCTTTCCACCTGGGACTAGGTACAGTGTGTATGATAAAAGGGCAATGTGGCAGGCTGTTGGGATTAGGAAACCCAGGAATATGCTCAAGGTCATTCTCATTGTAGAAATTTCAGATCAGTTGATGCTGTCAAGTAGTAAACCATCTAACTATAGATAGATTCATTATAATTTTTTCAGGTACAGTGATATTCATTCACACATTCATTCATTCATCTATCCATTCAATCATCTCTTAGTATGTTCATTCAAGAAGAGTGTCTTGAAATTATACTTTCTCCTAAATTTTGGGATGTAGAGATGAATAAAACTTCATCTATTACTGCCCACCAAGAAACAAACAAACAAGTATGCGAATACATAAAAGTGTGATAAATAACGTTGTTTAATAATAATATAATGGAAGGCATGGGAAGAAAATTAACAATTCTGGTTAGGAGTGGAAAGATTCTAAAAACTGAAACACGGGGGGTGCCTGTCTGGCTCAGTCAGCACAGCCTACAACTCTTGATCTTGAGATTGTGAGTTTGAGCTCCACTTTGGGTATAGAGATTACTTAAAAATAAAATCTTTAAACAAAACAAAACAAAAAACTGAAACATAAACTAAGACTGGGCAGGTTTGCAAGGATGTGTGTGGTGGAGGGAGGTGTCGTAGTGTGTGTGGTAGTTTGTGACATTTCAGGCAAGGGGAAGAATTTGACCAAAGGATGATAGTCATCCTTTTGGAAAAATCCAAGCAGGTCCGTATGGCTGGGGTTACGGTACAAGGAAGAGTGAGGTAAGACATGAGGTTGGAAGCTACGGGGTAGCTCATGTGCACTAAGAAGCATCTCTGACTTTATTCTAAGTACAGACAAGTCTTTGGTAAAGTATCCTGATGATGCATACCCAACAAACACTTCACACATAGCAGTCATGCTCATCATCCATGAAATGAACTAAACATGATATAGAGTCAATTAAAGAGACACGACCCCACTCCTTTAGGAACTTAGAGTCTAATAATAGAACAGTTAAATGAAAGTATCAGGAAGCATTCTTTTTTATGAGAAGGAGTCAACACAGCATTGTTCACTTCAACCTCACTTAACCTGTCTATTCTTTAAATATTTTCCTTCAAAGTACCTTGAATGAAAGAACAAAGTGAAATATAGATTTTTGTCTAAATCTCTGTAGCTACCTGTTTAAAAGAGTTTGCAAGCAGGGGTAGATCAATATTTTTTGAACTATAATAGCAATCAAAGTAAATGGATTTTTCTTTTGCAAGAACCGTAACTGCTAGCAGCCTAACAGAAGCCATCAAAAACTTCTAAACATTATTTCTCTTACTATATCTACTGGATGGTGAAAAAACTTCTAATTATTTGGAGTTATATTTATAAAGCAAGTAAGAAGAATCAACCACTCTTATTTTTTACAAAAGACCAAATTAAGACAATCCAGAGTTCAAAAAAATGAGCAGAATAGGTCTTTTTTAAAAAATAACATGTTTTCTCCTAATCACCACAATTTCCACTCACCCAGAAGTGACCATTATCCCAACTTTTACAAAAACCAACTTAGTGTTTTTACTGGAAGAAGGTAAGGAGGAGAGTTTCTGGAATGCTGGCAATATTCACTTTCTTGCTCTGGGTGTTCATTTTGTCATAATCATGAGTTGTACATTCACATTATGTACCTTCATACATATTGCTATAATTTATTATTATTTTTTTTTAGTTCACCTTAAAGTAAGCAGTAATCTGATAGTAGTAACTATGACAAAACCTTTCTTTACAGAAAGGGAAAGACATTGCATGTTGCAACCCATTCCTGTCCTTTTCTTTCTCTTTTGAACACAGGAAGTGATAGCTCAAACTACCACAGTCATATTGCAACCATGAAGGGAAGGCCAAGAGACTTGCAAAGAAATTATCCCTGACTTGTTGAACTGCTAAACCAATATCTTCAATTGCCTGCCTCTGGACTTCCTGTTATGTGATAAAAATAAACCATCATTTTTTTTTTAAAGTAAGAGAAGGATGGGGGATGAGCTAGTGTGATATAATGAAGGTGCTTTTGATAATATGTCTAAATTTCTAAATATATCAGTTTTCTCACAAGAGTAAAACAAGAGTATTAATTATCGATTTATATGGTCATGATAAGGACTAAATTATAAGAAATGTAAGTAAAACACATAGCATAGTCCCTAACAGAGGATAGGTACAAAAACATTTTTTATTATTCAGAAACAATTATATTGAAGACTAGGGGCCTTCAATATCACTCATTCACACATAAAATGTCTTGCATGTTTCTGGGGTTTGTTGTTTAATTTAATTTTGTTTTTTGTTTTGGTATCCTTGATGTTGGTGACCATGGCTATCTGTATGACTGTATGTTGAAGATACTTAAATTTTATGTTGTATACTTCATATCAAGGATTTGGGCTAGATGAGACTTATTTTGTCCTATATTATGACAGAGAACAAGTCAAGCATTAAATGTAAATGCACTCCAAAAAAATAATGATGCTGATACAGTATTAGCTCTTTATGGAACTAAGTCCTAGAACTATCCACACAACTTCTTTCAATCTAAGAAATAGGTATCAAGCTCCCATATGCACTGAACTAGTCATTAGGAGAATCCTAAATGTACTGGACCAGGCATTTCCTGAAGGAGATAAACATAACATTTAATCAGGTATTTTGGAGCCCTGGTGATAAATATAGAAACAACAAGTACATGTAGTATTATTGGAACTGATTTCTTCATACAGTTTTGGTCTCTGAGACTACTAAAACAACTACTTTTCCATTATTTGTGTCTAACTTTCAGGCTCCAAGCTGTTTCTATTGTTTTCAGGAGAGATCATCTACATTTTAGTTTAAATTTGAATCATCATCTAACTTCTTGCAAGTTAGTTGCATTTTATTCTCAAATAGTAAGACGAATGGCTTTGCAATTTTAAAAGGATACTAAGTTGTATTTGGGATATACAGTAGCTCCCCATTAGCTATAGGGAAACATTCCAAGATCCCCAGTGGATGCCTAAAACTGCAGATAGTACTAAACCTTATATATACTATTTTTTCTATGCATACGTAATTATGACATATTTAATTAATAAATTTGGCACAGTAGATTAATAACAATAATAATAAAATAGAACAATTACACTGTAATAAAAGGTATGTGAATATGATCTCTCTCTCAAAAGATCTTATTGTATTGCCTTCACCCTTCTTGTGACAATGTGAGATGACATAGTGCCTACAGGATGAAATGATGTGAGGCATTATGACACAGCATGAGGCTAGAGTACCTTCTGACAATAGGTCAGAAGAAGAATCATCTGCTTCGGAACCAAGGATGACTGCAGATAACTCAAAGCTCAGAAAGCAAAATCACAGATAAGGAGGGATTAATTGTGATGTTTGAAGATGTGAGATTAGAAAAAATTCAGGTGTTTGGTTTATTCATTCAACATCATAGCATGTGCAAGACATGATATTTTGGGCTATAAAGGTTTAAAATGTTGAACAATGTATAGATTTTGTGTATGTGTAAGGACAGAAAATGATTAGTTACATAATATGAATACAAATAATTTTAACACAATGCAATATCTGAAAATGTGGTATTATTTATTCAAGGTGTTTTATTTTCTTTTGAAGATTTTATTTATTTATTGGAGAGAGAGAAACAAGGATGAGAGTGGGGGGGAGGGGCAGAGGGAGAAGCAGACTCTGCTGAGCAGGGAACCAGACATTCGGCTTAATTGCAGAACTCTGGGATCACGACCTGAGCTAAAGGCAGACGCATAAATGACTGAGCCACCCTGGCACCTCTTCAAGATGTTTTAGAAATATAGAGGAAGAAAAGCCAGAGGAAGAGATTCAAAAATTAGAATTTAGAAATTTGGAAGAAGGAAACAGTCTTCTATGTTTCCTATATAGAAAGAAGGAAAGTGTAGGGATGAACATAGAAGACTGTTTCAAAGAAGCTGAATTTTAAACAATTTTTTAAGGATTTTATTTATTTATTTGAGACAGAGAGATACAGAGAGAGAGAGAGAGAGCATGAGAAGGGGAGAGGCAGACTCCCTACTGAGCCAGGAGCCTTATGTGGAACTTGACCCCAGGATGCTGGGATCATGACCTGAGCTGAAGGCAGACTCTTAACCATCTGAGTCACCCCAGGACCCCAGAAGTTGAGTTTTATATGGTCCTTAACGAATGCAAAGGACTTTTATAGATGGAAATCAGAAAATACATTACAAAAGGACTGAGGGGCATAAACTTAAACAAGAAAAGGTTTTATAAGATATGAGTGGAAAAGCAAATTACAGCCAGAGTATGCATTTTCTTGTATCTGGTCAAAGCGGAATTGATTATATGAGAATGTAAAAGATTCTGTAAAGATTTTGGAGTCAAGTAACAGAGGTAAAACTAACCTGGAATCTATGAGAAGAACAGATTCAAGAAAGCAACCTGAAATTAGCTATTGGAATAATTCAAAAAAAAGCAAAATGAAAGATATTAGAATTGTAACCAAAACAGAGATGATAAATAATGGTAAAAGACAAATGATAAAACCTGCAACTTATTTGAAGTGGGAAGTACAGAAGGAAGACTAAAGTTGAAAATATATATATAAATTAAAAATAAATTTCCCAAAGTAACATAAGCTCCATGAATTAAGAGGGATTATGGAATAAAAGTGGGGCGAGATGGTCAAAATAATCTGTGATATGAATATACTCTAGAGAATGTTAAATTGATTTATGTAGCATTTTTTAATCCTTTAATGTATTCATTTCCACTGTGGAATTTTAAGTGAGGTATACAGTACATGATTATGGGTTTAAACTTTTATTATTTTTACTGATGGACCAAATATACATATGGAAAATGGCCATTCTACATATGACAACAGCTCTCACTCACATGAGAGGCCCAGGAAGCCAGACTACAACCTCTGTAGCAATCTCTTAAGAACAGTCAGATTGGGTTCATGACAGCCAATTTCCCTATCTTTTGTTCCCACTTCCAACTCAGGATCAATCAGAGGAAGCCAAATACAGTACCCAAACTAATCAGATAAGATGTTTTGCTTCTAGTTAGCCCACCTCCAGCCTCCCCATGAATAAATAATCTTTACTAGGGCATAATTGGAAATCCTCTTTCTTCCCTTCCTGCCTTCCCTCTTTCTTTTTTCACTGCAAAGATTTCCTACTCAACTGATTGCCTTTGAGTTTCTATGAAAGCAAGTGATGGTGGCTGATGCCCTTGCTATAGCAAGCTCTGAATAGTCTGTTTGTTCTCATTTCTATGGTTTTCATTCATTTATTTTCTAAACTCCAGTAAACAATTAAGTTTATATATACATACCAATACCACACAGGAAAATAAATGTGAAACATAATTCATAGAACAATGTATAACTCCATAATTGTACTGTGCCCCCTGATATTTTCTGTTCCATTCTATTCTTTTCATAAAAAAAAGGGGGGGGGAGTGGAACCCAACTCATTAAAATTATTTAATGGCCCTATTCAATATGACCTTTTTTAAAAAAAGATTTTATTTATTTATCAGAGAGAGAAAGAGAGTGAGCATAAGCAGGGGGAGAGACAGGCAGAGGGAGAAGCAGGATCCCCACTGAGCAAGGACCTTGATGAGGTACTTGATCCTGGGACCCCAGGATCATGACCTGAGTCAGAGGCAGATGCTTAACCAACTGAGCCACCCAAGCGTCCCTGACTTTTTTTTTTTTTGTTCCAAAGCAATTGCACACCGATTTTCTAAAGGTTATTTGCCCCTAGAGTCGTGTTCATGGAGCATCTCTTGGATCTTGTTTCTATAGATTACACGTAGTAAAGTGCGTATACATTTTGAGTAGGGATTACTGGAAGACTGGGGATGTGAATTGCAAATAAGGAAATCAGGATAAAGACAGTTTTTAATGACAACCATTTAATTCAAATTAAAGCATATCGATTTAGAAATTACAGCTCAAAGAAACAAAAAGAAAAATTACTGAAATCAAGAGTTTCATAACATTCCAGTCTTTTTTTCCTAAACCTTCTTTAACATTTAACCTGACTCTTAGATTTTTTTTTTCTTGTCCTATTACCTACTATTAAAGCAGTAGTATGCATTGGGCAGAGCAAACTTAATAAAGTAGAAGCCCTGTCTACCAGAAACTGAAGGGGCAGTGTAAAGATAAGTACAAATAGAGGCTTAGTTCTCCCTGCTGAAAATAGAAGACTCCCTCTCACCTCCCTTTATCTTAAAGTTTTCACTTTAGAAAACTTGTAATCATCAATTCTTTCTTTCTTTCTCAAGTGTATATAAATATTTTCAGACTCAAAACTTATAAAAGTTTTCCCAAACATCTGTAAACCATCTCTTTGGAATATAATCATCAGGAAGACGACACTCCTAGCTTCCTTTCTGTAGAAAGGGAGTATCCTAATTTCAATGGAGACCTCCCTCCAAGTTACAAAACTTATCTTTCTTATAAGAAATTTATGAGAAACTTATCTTTCCTATGGATAAAACCAGTTAGCTAACACAGATAGTCACCCCAACATCAGATCAATTCAGGATGAATTATTTGTGACAATAATGCTGTCTAGTCATCTTACCTGAGGGCTATTTGTCATTTATCTTTAGAACATGGATGTAACAGGTTGTATCTGCTTGACTATATAAAAGGTTAAAAATGTTTTTCTGCCTTTGCAATCTCTTTGGTGGATTGCTTATGATGCATATCATGTCCTTGTTTAATGCTTACTTAATCATAAAACAGATTTCTTTATCTGTTGCTTTTGTAAATAGGTTTTCTGGGTTAGGAAGATATTCCTTTTTTATTTTTATTTCCCCAAACAACAGCCATATACAGAAATTATAAACATTTTTTCTTAGTAGAAAGGATTTCTATTTTTGAGAGCTTTTGTTTCACTTTTATATTAAAGTTTGGAGTTGAAAGAATTAGGTATGGAGAAATATAAGAAAAGTCTGAGAAAAGTACAGTGGGCTAATCACAAAGGATATAGAGCCTAAAAATCCCTTATATCATGAGTATTTCTATATTACAACATTTAAAAATTTATTATTTCTTGTTTGGAGTGGCTAAAGTTCTTTATGCTATGACGTATACTGGACAAGCCATCAGTTTCCTTCTAACCTTACAATTCTACTTTTTCATAATCTATAAAGGAGAAGAAGGAGAAGGAGGTAGGGGAGAGGAAGGAAATCCATACAAACAGTTCCTTGATTTTTCCAAACGGCCTTTCAATCACCACATAATTGACTAAAAAACATATTTTTTAATTATAGAAGCTTAAATTATCCCTTCATTTAGAACTTAGATTCTCTTCTGAAATCAGCTTTTTACCTTCCCATAAACTAATCAAGAAAACATTTTTTAGCCCATTTACATAAATGACAAATAAATATTTAAAATTTTAAAATGAGGGGCGCCTGGGTGGCTCAGTGGGTTAAAGCCTCTGCCTTCTGCTCGGGTCATGATCCCAGGGTCCTGGGATTGAGCCCCACATCGGGCTCTCTGCTCCGCGGGGAGACTGCTTCCTCCTCTCTCTCTCTGCCTGCCTCTCTGCCTACTTGTGATCTCTGTTTGTCAAATAAATAAATAAAATCTTTTAAAAAAAATTTTTTTTTTTTTTTTAAGATTTATTTATTTGACAGAGAGAGATCACAAGCAGGCAGAGAGGCAGGCAGAGAGAGAGGAGGAAGCAGGCTCCCCGCTGAGCAGAGAGCCCAATGCGGGGCTCGATCCCAGGACCCTGAGATCATGACCTGAGCTGAAGGCAGCGGCTTAACCCACTGAGCCACCCAGGCGCCCCTAAAAAAAATTTTTAAATGATACAAACTTCACTTTTAGTTGGAAGTGTTCTTAAAAATCCAACATGATTTATACTTGACTTTTCAGGAATACATTGACAGTGTAATCAATGTACACTGCATAGGTATTATTCGCTTTATGAATTCTCATGTACATGTGGAAATTCAGTCATACATTAATACCAAGATAAATATGGACACCAACACTGACCCAAGTTTCTAATAACAGTGTTTCATACTTATTTTATAGGAGTATGTTAAAAATACATCTGGGATGTCTGGATGGCTCAGTCAGTTAAGCTTCTGACTCTTGGTTTCAGCTCCTATTATGATCTCATGAGTCATGGGATTGAACACTGCACTGAAGTCTACACTCAGTAGGGAGCTACTTGAAGATTTTCTCCTTCTGCTCCTCCCTCATTCATGTGCTCTCACTTTAAAATAAATAAATAGGGTGCCTGGGGGGTTCAGTCATTAAGCAGCTGCCTTCTGCTCAGATCATGATCTCAGGGTCCTGGGATCGAGGCCCATTTTGGACTCCCTGCTCAGCAGGAAGCCTCCTTCTCCCTCTTCTGCTCCCCTGCTTGTGTTCCCTCCCTCTCTGTCAAATAAACAAAATCTTTAAATCAATCAATCAATCAATCAATCTTAAAAATAAAATAAGACACGTCCAAAATGGAGTTGCTTGCACTAAGCCCTGAGAAGTATAGTTTCTGCTCTCCCAGAAATGGAATCTTAAACCAGTCAATCAGGAATTACCTGAACTGCACTAGTTAGGTAATGTGCTTGAGAAACCCCTAAGATCCCCTAAGGAAAGTGGCCTTTCTTAACCAATCCACTCTTTTGCCTAGTACAACTCCCTTATAGTTCCTGTTTTCTATTGCCTATAAATTCTTTCATTTTGTACAGCTTCTCTTTTTTTTTTTTAAAGATTTTATTTATTTATTTGACAGACAGAGATCACAAGTAGGCAGAGAGGCAGGCAAAGAGAGAGAAAGGAGGAAGCAGGCTCCCTGCTGAGCAGAGAGCCCGATGTGGGGCTCAATCCCAGGACCCTGGGATCATGACCTGAGCCGAAGGCAGAGGCTTTAACCCACTGAGCCACCCAGGCGCCCCATTTTGTACAGCTTCTTAAAGCTCCTTTTTATCTGCTAGATCAGATGTTACCCATTTCATGAATTGTTAAAACCAACACAGAGTTTAAAATTTATAGAGGAATGGATAAAGATTATATATATATAAAAACATAAATATATGTATTTATTTTTGTATGTTTTGATGTATATATGTATGTATTATGTACATATTTTTGTATATATGTATATATATACATTTTATTTTTACATATATTTATGTATATATGTATATGTAATAAATATATATTATATATATACACACCACACACATACACACATTATATTTATATATATATAATGGAATATATATATTAGAATGGAATATTGGAATATAGTATAATAGAATATTATTCAGTCATAAAAAATGAAATTTTGCCATTTACAACAACATGGATGGAACCACAGAGTATAATGCTAAGCAAAATAAGTCAGTCAGAGAAAGACAAATATAGGATTTCACTCATATGTGGAATTTAAGGAATAAAGTAAATGACTAAAGAAAAAAAAAAGAGAAAGAGGCAAACCAAGAAACAGATTCTTAACAACAGAGAACAAACTGGTGGTTACCAGAGGGATAGGTGAGTGGGGGGGGATCAGTGAAATGAGTAATGGGGATTAAAAAGTGCCCTTATCATGATGAGCACTGGGTAATGTACAGAATTGCTGAATCAGTATACTGAACACCTGAAACTAATATAACACTATATGTTAATTATACTGGTAAAAAAAAAAAAAAACTTTAAAAAATTTACTGGGTTGAGATTTGTTTTTTAACAGCATCACCATTCATAGTAGAATTTAATTGAATCTGATGTTTGAGTCTAATATGTATAAATATTTATAAAATATTTGCATGAGAGTTACTTAAGAACAGGACAAAAAAAATGTACGTAGAGTGGCAAGATTTTTTGTAGAATTTCATGCAAAAAAGAATTTTATAAATCATAGGGAATCTAGGGGTGCCTGGGTGGCTCAGTGGGTTAAGCCTCTGCCTTCGGCTCAGGTCATGGTCTCAGGGTCCTGGGATGGAGCCCCTCGTTGGCTCTCTGCTCAGCAGGGAGCCTGCTTTCCCCTCTCCTTCTGCCTGCCTCTCTGCCTCCTTGTGATCTCTCTCTCTGTGTCAAATAAAGAAAATAAAATTAGAAGAAAACATACTTGACTCTAAGCAGAACAGTTAATCTTTTGGGGGGCCCATTTTAGTATGCTCTTCCATTTTGCAGACTCTTTTCTGAGGCAAAAGGACTCTCATTTATTCTAATCATAATGAAATGGAAATTTCAAGACACCAAGCGTGTGGAAATTTTATGTATACCTTTTCACTTCATATTCAATGCAATGCCTAAAGAATGCTTCCATTTTACAGGCTTTACTCAAATGGAAAACTTTGCTGTTCATTCAGCCATCTTCTCTTGCATGTTCTTATTGGGGAGAAAAGTACCCACAGATTACAGCTGAGCTGCTGAACAGAAGTTCAGGGTTACAGCTTTGGCAAGCATAGAGGTGGCGGTAGGCAGTGCGATTTATATATCATCATCACTGTCATACATATATATCTATATATCTATATATAGTATGCATATATATTATTATGCATTTTGTCAATATTATATAAATGTAAATATAGTTATATTTACATATATATAGTTTTATATAAATAAAAATATATATAGTATATAATGATGTACTACCATATATCATAGTATTCTAGATGAATCCTAGTTAGGACATCATGTGTGTCTACTACATGACTCATGGTCTGTAAGTCTGTAGACTCGATATGCGAGAGGACAGAGATGAAAGAGAAAAATCATATGCAAAGGTCTGAGGGGATAGATAGGAGAGACAGTTACTGAGGAACTTTGAGTCCTAATCCTTTGTTGGCCTATGGGAGAGATTTGAGCTCAGATGAAGAAGTTGGGGTTAGAAGGTAAAATTTGTGACTCTGGGTACAAGTCAGTGATGTTATAGGCCTCAAATGAAAAACTGAGAAACAATTTGAAGAAAAGCCTGTACCACTCACATCCATTACCACTGATATCCTCAGGGTCTAAACTGTGAACTCAAGGTGACCAAGAATGAAAGGAAGCTTTGTCTGAAAGAGCAAGAGTCTAAGTGAAATGTTATTTTGATTTAAAAATAAAAATAAGAATGCCTTTTCAAGTTGGTAGGGGAAAACCAATTATAGTTCAATTTGGTAAATTTGGTCTAACCCAAAATTTAAATAATCACCTAGATAACTCAGTTACTTTCTATTAAACAGATTTCCTTACAGTTTAAGTACTTGATACATGTAAATTGTTATCCTTCTCCTGCTCTTCAGAATGGCTTTATAATGGCTGTGTAATGTGGTGGGTTAATGTGACATCAAAAAGACTGACAGGACAAGGGAGGTCAGTAACTGTCCGATGTC
Organism: Enhydra lutris kenyoni; assembly: GCF_002288905.1. NCBI lineage: Eukaryota > Metazoa > Chordata > Mammalia > Carnivora > Mustelidae > Enhydra > Enhydra lutris. The sequence goes on along the minus strand of NW_019154098.1, from coordinate 26,641,717 downwards.
CTTTGATTTTTCTGTTGCTGCTGATGTAGGGTAGTTGGCTTAGTATCTTACTTGGACTGATGAACCTTCAGGTAAAATTACTCTGGTCTGGATTTTGAAGTAATTTGGGGATACAAGGGGTCTGGCCATTTGCTCTTAAGGTGTTTATGCTTTCCAGTGCTTTAATCTTGGATATCTGTTGTCTGTTAGGCTTGAAAGTGTTACACAACAAAATTCTTCACCAAGGCAGCAGATAGAAGTTACTGCATATCAACACATGTCCACACTGTATGGAATAAAAAACAGGGGATGAATTTTCTCCCATGCCATATTAAAAGGAAAGCTGGCTTAATTTATGGGCTGCATACTTCCCCACCCAACTTAACATTTAGGTAGTTGGTTATTAGTTTGTCCTTGAGCAACAGGTTTAATATCTTACTTTTTCCCATAATTCTTCAGGCTGTTGCCAGTATTTGTTATAGGCTTTTTTCTCCTCTTCTGTATATTCTTCTTCTCTACCATAGTGAGCTTGAAGACAGAACTTGCACATTTAGAAAGGATGTCTCCCCTATACAATATGGAAGAAACCTTGTGGTGTTAAGTTTCATAGGTTGTAAAGAATTTAGAATATTCATCTTTCTCTGTGACAAAGGCTGGCTTTCAAAATGATCTTCTCAACTGAACTCAAACTCATACTTGGGTAGTCAACAGCTGACGTAGTTCCTTTACTTTGAATCGCTATCTTAACAATTCTTATATCAATGAGGTATATGGGTTTGGCGACCTCCAGTGACCGTCCTTTACATAGTAATGCAAGAGAAAAGTATTACACAACTAAACTTTATTTCATTTTACATATTGTAATTCAGATGTTTTACTACTTCACCTTGAAATTTCTGTTCATCTTTCAGACTTATCTACAGTGTCATTTTCTTAGGCAGCCTTTAATGTACCCCCATTTTTAGCAAATCCTGTTTGGTTTAAATGCTAGGAGTACATATTGAGATGGCCTATTTATATGTACTTGTACCCATTTTTCTGAAAGTTTATAGAGAAAGGCACTTGTCTATTTCATTTTTTCAGCCCTATTACCTAACACAGAACCCGAGACAAAATAGGCATTAACAAAAGTTCTTAAAGGCAAATGTAAATCTGTAAGATTAGCACCAGTGTTATTTTCTGTTTCAAAAAGATTTATAATTTGAATATCTTTCAATGAAGCAGAAGGCATTTCTATCTAAATTCACGTTAAACTTGATATATTATTCAGATATCAAAATAAAAGAAAAAAATCAAATAATCAGATTTATAATCAAGATAATTATATCAAACTTGATGTGAAGGAAAATAATTTCATTCGATATCTTAAAATATATATAAATAATATATGCAGCTACCATGGAGAAGAGAATTGGAAGTATGATTAGAAGACCAAGTGAAAGTTATTTATATTTTCTAGTAAGAGATTAAAATTTAAGACAGAAAGGTCAGTGACATAGCAAGTTCCCCAGAGAATGCAAAGAAAGAATGAGAGTGGGTAAAAACAGTAAAAGGGTAAAAGGAAATAATAATAAGAAGAAAGGTTTTCGAGAGCAGCTGGGCTTTAACTAAACAGGTGAAGTAGGTATGGGGGACTTAGTACTTACCACTCATGCTAACCTTCATACGATATATCTTACAGGACTAAAAAATTAAAAGAACAAATGAACAAAAGAAAGAGTTTACTTTGTCTTAAACTCTTTTGTAGCTGGTATTCCAGATGTGGACTAGATATATTCAATCAGGTGCATTTAGGTGAGATTTGGAAATGGGAGAGACATAGAAGCCATCTTCCTTGTACTTCTGTTGATGAAGGTAAGCATGGGCACTGGGTTTTTCTCAAGTGGAACTCCATTGTTCAGTCATGACTTCAAGCGCACTAATCCTTGAAAGGAAGATTTTATTGATGCTGACATCAACTTCCTGATTCCCCACCCTCCTGCTATGACAGAGATAGCACTTGTTTGGCTGTTTGCTTCTTGTCCTTGTTCTTATAGTCTCCTCAAAGACTCAATCTAGAACCTGCCTTTTTGAGATTCCAGCAATTTCACTTAAAAAAAAATCTATATTAAATCATTTTCTGCTTAAAATGGCTAGAGAGTTTTCCTTGCTACCAACTGAACTCTGACTAATACATCAGGTTAGGAAGAGCTGATATTAACACATTATTTTGTACCAATGTTGGTATTTTGTGGTACTTTCTAAATTATGTTTTATAAGATATTAATGTTATCTATGGTAAAAGATAAGTATTACATAACTCACCTATAAACTAATCATTTTCCAAAAATTTATACTTTAAAGAATTCTAGACCTATGTGGATCACACATAAACACAAGGAATTATATCCATTCACATATATAGCAAGTTCTGAACTGAGATATTGGTAGTTCACAATGTGGCTCAGTGTCTATCAAGAATGTGGTTAATTTATTCAACAAGCATTTACTAAAACATTCCATGTACCAAGCAGAGATTCTTATCAGCAAAAGAAAGATGGATGGATGGATTGATGGATTGATGGATGAATGGAAGGAAGGAAAGAGGGAAAGAAGGAAGGACAGAGGGAGGGAGGGAGGAAGGAGAAAGAAAGGAAAAGAAGAAGCAGCAAAAAAAAAAAAGATGGCTGGGGAGCTCACAGTCTAAATTTTAGATAGATAATATTTAGAATATAATTATATTCTAATGGAAATTGCGTATTTTAATTTATACATATTTATCCATATTTCTATTAGATAGTATGGAAGCAAGAGAGACAAATCTTCCAGGGAAATTTAGTTGCTTTACTATTCTGAAATGATCAGTTTGGAATACATTTTCATCCTTCACTTTCATTGTTTGTATTGTTACACTTTCTACAAAATCTAATTCAAGTCCCAATTCATCTCTGACCCCATAGTCCTTTAACACTAGAACAAGGTCAGTCTCCACATGGTTAATGGCCAACACTAGGCTAGAACCGCTCAGCTCAACAATACAATGCCTTACCTATAGTGGGTGTCACCTGCCCAAACAAGATGCTTGTTATTTGATTTGTTTATTATCTGATATATTCTGGAAGCTTTGATATGTGAAAAGCTGGAAAAATCACCAGGAAAACTGGAATCAGAGTGACTTCTTTGACCTTGGTAACAACCACATTAAAAATACTAATATGCCAAATATTCAGTAGATAGATTCTGTTGGAGTTGGATTCCGTAGGGAGAATAAACAAAAGAAGAGAAGAGCAAAGATAACAATTTTACATGTTCTGCCCTTGATCTAGCAAAACTATCTTATCTAGGCTTTTCTTAATACTTTTTTCCTCGATGCATTCTTGCTTTGTCAGCTTTGGCACTATTTAATAATAAAGAAAAGAAACATCTAGTGAGGCCCTAGAACTATTTCTGTCTCAATGTTCCTGCCCTTTGATTGCCAGTTTTTAGCTTTCTAAACACCACCAGTATTTTTTAAGGGATGATTTCACCATATATGGTGTGTAAGATAGAATGCATATGGAATTTTCTCAATATTAGACAACAAATAAATCAAAACTACAAATTGACTAAAATTCTTTGCCTGACCCAACTTTGGTCAAACCCATGAACCTTCTCCTAGATTCATCTGCGTACTTTCTTGTAAAACCCAGTTTTAGTAAGAATTCTGCTATGTCATTGTAACAAGAACCCCCATCCTCAATATCTGATACTCTTGATGTCTGACTGGGTTCCTCATCCTCTACCATTCCCAGGTGACATCTGATCACCCTAGCCTGCCTTTCCATTAGGTTGCTTTGGCCAGAATACCAGAATGCAGTTTTCCCTCAGTATCTTTCCATCCACTGTCCCCCGACTCTGTTTCTTGGTTATAAATTTCTCCTTGCTCATGATGTACTTAGAATTCAGCCTAGTCTCATTCCCTCACTACAAAACCCTATTCCAGTGGTCCCTATTATACCTGTTGCCATGGCTCCCACTTTCCTTACCGTCTTACCATCTTCAACAACTGTTATAATTTTTTTTAAATAAACAAAACACTGGAATATAGTTTGCTCAGGATGCAGGAATCTTGCATTATATACATATATATATTTCAAAATCTGACTTCACAACTTGCCAAATATACAAATTTGGAAATTTGCTTAACCTTTCTAAGACTTTATTTCATTATAGGGAAAAAAAAGAAAGAAAAATATCTAATAGGCCTATGTTGGGGATTTTATTAGATAAGTCATATAATAATAGCTGATCAATACAGGTTAGTATAGTTTGAGCCATAAGGGAACTGGCCTTGAGTTTGCCAAACTTCAGAATCATGAAAAACAATAAAAACAATGGGACTATTTCAGAGTACAAGAGATAGAAGAGAAATAACGACTAAATGCAATGAGTGAAATTTAATTGGATATTAGGTGAAAAAAAAATGTATAAAAGACCATTTTGTCCAATTAGGGGCATTGGAAATGAGTGGCATACTAGATGACTTTTGTTAATGAATGTTTATTCTATTAGTGTGATAATGATATATGGTTATATATATATATGAAAGTTTCTAATCATTAGGAGATACTTATATATTTAGGGGTAAGATAGAGTGATATGTATATCTTCTTTTTCAATATTTCAGCAAAATAAATAAACAAGCAAATAAAGTCTCTGTGTGTATGTATGAGTCTGTATGAGTGTGTGTGGTGGTAGGGAGAGGGAATGTGTCAATATGGCAAAAACCTAAAATCTGATGTCTAGATGAGTAGTATAGAAGTGCCTCTTTTATCATTATCTTGAATTTTCTGACCTAACCATTCATCTCAAATAAGTCCTTATTCATAAGCTATAAAATAATAGTAGCATAAGTAAAAACAGTAATGATAATAATAAAACAGATATCTCATAATTTAAATGAGCATTAAAATGATTCATTTCTAAGTAAAGATTTTAAAAATCATAAAGTGTGTTGGTTTTGTTTTGTATTTTCCTGAACATATATAATCTAATAGGCCAAAACAAGAGATCCATGTTAGTAATTTAAAACATTCAGATGGCATACTTTTGTGAGTAACATGCAGGTCACATTAACCATTTGTTAATGTGTAACAAAACATAACTCATTGTAAATGCATCTGTAAAATGTAGTTATTAGTTACAAATGTAAAAATCTAGTAATGTATTAATAATCATTAACTTAAGCATATAGAACCCCTGCACAGACTGGAGGAAATAACAACACAGAGGGTAAGAAAAGTGAACACTCATATTACAGATTTCTTAATTAAAAATGGCAACTATTAATTTTCTCATAAATTCCCTTGCCAATAGTGACAGAATATCTGCTTTGCCTATTTCCTAAGAAACTATTCTATCTCTGTGTCACCAATGGGTCCAAACAGTTCAGTACATTTCTCTCAAGCATTTCAATCTATATTTGCCAGTTCTTGTGGTGAGTATATTAGATTTGACATGTCACATCTCAAACTCATGATGGCAGCAAATGGCTTAGTTGATATATTTCATTAAAGTATAAGATAAATTCTAAACATCAAATGTCCACAACAATGACTTTCTATTCTTGTCAAGAAGTAGGGCTATTATTCTCCATGAGTATCATCAGAAACCTTATTTTCAGAGTACAATGTACTCTGCTGTACAAGCTTTACATGCAATAATGAGCTGTTGCTGAAGAGGGGAGGGAATAGAGATTAGAAGCACAGACTTTGGAGTAAAACAAGTAGGGTTTAAATCTAATCTTTGCTATTGTTGACTGTTTAACTTTGGACACATTATTTAAAATCACAGACTCAGTTCTATCATCTCTACCAGAGTGAACATAGTGATAAACATCTCGTGGAATTATTGGAAAAATTAAATCAGGTAATCAACACAACATACTGCAAGGCACATATTAAGAACACCAACTTTGTTATTCCAAAGATATGAATTGAACTCCCAGCCACTTTGTTCTAGGTATTGCTCACATAGCAGTGAACAAAAGAGAGCCTCCCAAACTTCCTCCGCCCAAAAACTTGGAGAAAGAAAGAATAAAGGAAAATATTAGTCTATGTGGAGCTTTATTCTAGTTAAGGGAGGCAGACAACGCAGTATAAACAAATGACATTTTATAGCATATAAGAAGGCAGCAAGTACTATGCACAAAAACAGAGAATGGGGAAACTGTGGAAAGGTGAATGGATTGCAATTTTTAGTATAGTGGTTAAAGTAGGTCTCTTTGAAGAATGACATCAGAGCTAAGACTTGAAAAAGATGAGGTGGTTAGCATACCCATAATGGGGAAAGACTCTAAGGAAAGAGTATGCCTGAGTGTTTGAAGGAGGGTGGAGACCACAGTATGACTTACATTTTGAAAGGATCCATTTGGCTTTATATTGAGAGAGGCAGAGGGTGGAAGCAGAGAAATCAGTTAGGTGATTGAAGTTGATGGGTTGAGTAGAGAGAGTGTTTACAGGGAAGGTGGTTGGATTGTGGGTATATTTTCAAAGTAGAACCGGAGGATTTGCTGATAGATGAAAGACATAGGTTAATCAAAGATCTAAGCAATAATTTTGATCTGGGCAACTAAAGATTGAAATTTCCATCACCTGAGATGGAGAAAACTATAGGTAAAGCAGTTTGGTAAGAAATGAACTCAGGTGAGTTTGGGAAGTCTGTTAAGTATCCAAGCGGAAGTATCTAGAAGGAAGCTGAGTGTCTGGACGTTTAATAGGGCATGCCAGTGTAAATACAAGGTTGACACATGGGTGGTATTTAAAATATACAACCAGATGAAGTCCCTGAGGTAGTGAGTTAGAGAAGAGAAGAGGACAAAGGACCACTAACAGTAAGTGATTGGGTAGAGGCAGAGAAAACTGTGGTAGAAGGAAAACCCAGAGTGTAGTGCTCTGGAATAAAGACAAGAAGTGAGTATTTAATACTGAGTTACATATGGCTATTTTGTCAAGCAAGATGTATACAGAGAATCTACTAATAGACATAACAATGGGGAGGATATTTTTGACTTTGACAAGAGAAGTTTTAGTACCACAGTGGTAGTGAAAATCTGTTTGAAACAACAGGTTTAAGGGACTATGAGAAAAGGCAAATCAGAGATAAACCAAAATGACCAACTCTGTTGAGAAATTTTGTGGCAAAGAGAAGCAAAGAGACAGGGTGATAGCTATCAGGGAAACAGGGTCAAATAACTTTTCTCTTTTCTTTTTTATGAAGGGAAAATGAATCCATATTTGTACAATCATGGGATTACCCCAATGAGAAAATGTAATTGTGCATGAGAAAGGGAAGAGTGGCTGGAGCAAACTAGAGGAAGTGGTATTTAATGTACTAGCGGAAGGACTGGCTGTGGATAGAAGGATTGCTATTTCATTTACAGCAACAGGAAGGTCCTGTAAATAGGTAAAGGTTTTGATATATGTGTATATCTGGTGGTAGATATGGTATATAATTAACACTATCTAAAGTAAGATTAACTCTAAAGGAAACGTGTGAATGTTAATTAGTTCCTTAACTCATGCCATAGTAGTCAAATAGAAGCTGATTACATCCAAATCCATGAAATCAAAATTATTTTTGCATAAAATCTTGATACAAACTAGGTTCTAATACAACTAAAATACATTTTTTTTCTTTTGTATATATTAAAAGGAAAATCGACTGATGGCTACTTTTAGTTACTTCTGTAACATCAAAATATAGGACCTTAAAATTTCATACCCAATTTAGAACAAAGACAAAATGTTTCAAAACATTTCTTTCCAATTAGCTGTAATGTAAATTGTAAAGTTTAAGGTAATTTTGATTTCAACTCATAAAATGTTTAGTTCTTATTAAGTTTTAACTTATGAAGTAGGACTTAGGCATGAAAGGACAAGAAATATGAAACTACAACCTGTGTATGATTGTTTGGGGTGTGCAGGCTGCTACTTCCTGTTATGAGAAATTAATAATGATTATGTAAGTATTTTTTTTACATGGGCTAGGCCAATGATATTAACCAGTACTTCATTTCCACTTCCTCCTTGGCTTAAAATGCATTTTTGGTATTTAGTAAATGATTATAATTTGGGCCAACAATCAAGATAATTTTAGGAAGAGCAGGGAAAGCAATAAGAAAGCAAGGAGGAGTACAGTAGTCTGAAAGTTTGTGTTTCCCCCACACCAATTCATATATTAAAATTCTAATCCCCAAAGTGGTGGCATTAGAAGGAAGGGCCTTTGGAAATTGATTAGGTGATAAAGAGAGTCATCATTCATGAGATTGGTCTCCTTATAACAGACCTCAGAAAGCTCCCTTGTGCCTTCTTCCACATGAGAGCATAACAAAAAGGTGACAGTCTACAACTTGGAAGAATGCTCTCACCAGACATCAAACTTACCAGTGACTTGATCTTGGATTTTCCAATCTCTAGAACTGTGAGAAATACATTTCTGTTGTTTACAAGCTCCCCCATTCTATGCTATTTTTGTTATAACAGCCTCATGGACTAAAACAGAGAGGTAGCTAGAGAGGGTACATATATAAAGAGACAGTGACATTGTTGTTCAGATGTGTAGTTAATATTCATTAATATTTTAGAAGAGAGAGCACCGTTCATCCACCAGTAAGTTTTTAGTCTTTACTATTTTGAATTCTTCTTTTTCCTATACCTTTACTTGTATAGTTAAGATAATAAGGTGGTTAAAGATAATCCTAGTACTCATTAAATTAGAGCAAAAGCTGTAGAGAAAAAAAGTCATTTGATAATTGATGCATGACATTAATTTTAATGAAAAATAATACTGGACAACATAATGATGCTACATGACAAGGATAAAGACAAGAACCAATGAAGATGGGCTTGAAGGGAAAATGGCTCATTAAAACTCACTTTACTCCCCAGTTTAAGTTATGACCAAATCAAGAAATAAAGAATTAAAGACAAAATGACTGTGCTACTTAAATTATTTGTTTACTGTCATTCTTCAGGTATTTTTAAACCAAAAAAAAAAAAAAGAGAGAGAGAGAGTATGAAAAAGTCTCATGTGCTATTAAATCTGAAATTTTTCTTAATTTAGAATATATATTGAGTCCAAATTAAAACTACAAAAAGATATAATTACTTTGAATAATAATCTCATTCACAGTGAGTTTTTCATATACTGTGTTAGGGAAGCATATGAAATACCTAGCAACAATTTGTCAAAGAGATAAATTGTGGACTGTATGTGATTTTTCAACAAAACTGACTATAATTAATGGGTTGCAGTGCTACAGATATGAAATTAAGAGCAAGCAACATAAAGGATTTCTTTTATTGAGTAATCATAATTTTCTGTGGCTTCTTTCCAACTCTATTAGCATGTGAACAAGATATTTTCTATTGAATTAAACTAACAAAGGGAATGATTGAGTCCTTAAACTCCAAGGATTATCCTTGGAGGTTGTTACATACTTCTCCTAAAATACTTAATAAATCAGTAGAAATGGCATAATTTTCCTCCCTAGTTTGGAAATTGGCTTTTAAAAAAAAAATGTCTATCATCAGCCCATATATATAATAAAAAATAATAGATTCAAAACTTGGTTTTTATTTTTATACTAATACCATTGTATTATTTTGCAACATATGATTTTTGGGATCTAAGATTGATTTCATAGCGATAGTCTATTTTATATTACCTTTCTGAAATAAGTACATGTTTTTCAAATCTTATTCAAAATGAAATGCAATAGTGGAATAGTGTTGGATTCTAAATGGTATTTTTAAATAGTTTAAAATGTGGATTCCCTGTGTGGAGAAGACATTTCATTGACCAAAAATGTAATTTGGAAAAAAAGTAGATAACTAAATCTTAATGTTTAAAATTTGACTTGTATTTTCCAGACTGTAAACTCTTGTGTTGTGTTGGCATCAATTTGAAGCTATTGGGTATAGTGCTAATTTCCTTTTCTGACAAGCATTTTTTTGTTTATCATAAAAAACAAATGGCATTAACACTATAGTTAATTGGGGGTAGTCATGTGATAGAAAATGCAGATCATTTAGAAGCATTAAGCTTTGTCAGCTGGAGCCCTAATTCTCCTCCATTAAGATTAGATAAAGTGCTCTCAAGACAATAAACTGATTATGACAACGTAACAGTACAAGTAAATTTATTAGATGAATGGCTTGGGAAATTAAACAATAAAAACAGAGGTAATATAAAGTTCCAAAACACTGAACAAAGAATATACAAATCAGGAGTGGGGGCTATTCAAGACAGTAGTGTAGGAAAACAACTCTGAACTCACCTCCTTCCATGAACACACCAAAAGTATAGCTACATATAGAACAATTCCTCTGAAAAAGACCCGAATGTGTCTCTCTAAAACTACTTGCATAGCTCCTCCACACAAAAGGATAAGAAGGTCACATTGAGAAAAGTAGGAGAGGCAGAACTACAATCTTGCTCAAAACTGACCCCTTGGGCAGCAACCTGTAAGTGGGAGGAATCTCACAATAACAAGTGCATCCCTGAGGAATGAAAGGTTCAAGCCCCCATCAGTCACCCCAGTCCTTGGGACCTGCACCAGAGGGACTAGCCCTCAAAATGTCTGGATTTGAAAACTGATGGGTCTATGTCAGGAGATGCAAAGGAAACCAAGACTCTAATCTCAAAGGGCTCACATACAGACTCACTCACTCTGGGATCCAGTGTAAAAGAAGGTTAAAAAGTTTTTTTAAAAAACTACACCGTATGTGAAGGAGATTCTTTAGCTAATATTAGAGCATCTGCCAGAGAGGCATGGTCCATTGGAATTTTGTCCAGGGTTGGTTTTGTTGGAGGGTGCCATTTTTGCACTATTTCTCTCTCTACCTTGCTAGCACTCCTTGCCCTGGCCCTGTGCTCTCCCGCATCCTTGCCCCACCAAACCTGGTAGGTGGGCTTTCCCTGACATGGTGCTGCCCCATAGCCTAGTCCTGCCAAAGGTGGCATGAAGGCATGTCCCAACCCAGTGCTCCATTGTGGCCCAACAAAACTGGTAGGTACACAGGAGGAAATGCCCTTTGAACACCTGGATTTGTGGACAAGGAGTCTGCATTTCGGGGCCTCAAGAACTGAAACAACTGAGAGACAGGTTTCGGTAGGCTATATTGTCCATATAGACAATACATGGAAACACACCCTCAGTCTTCCTATGACCCTCCTTTAAGATTGTTTTACATAATATATAAAAACAAAACAGAGTCAAGCAAAAATAAAGAAACATAAGAATATGTTCCAAATGAAAAGAATAAGATAAAACCCCAGTTGAGGAAGTGTGGGGACCAAAATTAAGGAACCGAGATAAGTGATTTACCTGATAAAGAGTTCACAGTAATGGTCATAAATTTGCTCACCAATCTTTGGAGAAGAATGGATGAATACAAAGTGAACTTCAACAAAGAGATAGAAAACAGAAATTTCTAGATCCAGAAAGCCTAGAGAGTTCCAAATAAGATGAACCCAAAGATATCTACAGCAAGATGCATTATAATTACAGTGTCAAATGTTAAAGATAAAGAATCTTAAAAGTTGCAAAAGAAACACACACAAAAAACCCCCAAAACACCTACTTCTTATCAACAAGAGAAGTCTCACAAGACTATTAGCAGATTTTTCAGCAGAAATTTTTCAGCCCAGAGAGAGTGGCATGATATAGTCAAACTGCTGAAAGCAAAAAATTTCCAACCAAGAATAGTCTACCTGTCAAAGTTATTGTTCAGAATTAAAGGAAAAATAAAGAGTTCCCCAGATAAGCAAAAGCTAAGGAAGCTCACCAACCACCACTAAACTAGCCTTATAAGAAAAATTACAGGTACTTTTTAAGCTGAAAAGAAAGGGTACTAATTAGTAACAAGTAAACATAAATACAAAAAGTACAAATCTTTCTGGTAAAAGAAAATATATAGTAAGGATAATGGACTAGGCACTTATAAAGCTAGCATGGAAGTTTACAAAAATAACTATATAACTATAATAACTATAACTACAACAATTAGTTAAGGGATAAGCAAAATAAATATGTAAAAATATGACATCAAGAGGCACCTGGGTGGTTTTTGTCTTTGGCTCAGGTCATGATCCCAGCCAGGGTCTTGGGAGCCAGCCTGGCATTGGGATCCCTGCACAGCAGGGAATCTGCTTCTCTCTCTGCCTTCTGCCCTTCCTCCCTGCTCATGTTCTCTCTTTCTCTAACACATAAATAAAATCTTTAAAAAAAAGTGACATCAACAACACAAAATGTGAGGGGGGAAGTAGAAATGTAGGCTTTAGAAAATGTTCAAACTTAACTTTCAATCAACTTAAAATAGACTGATGCATATATATGTAGATATAGGCTCTATGTATGTATAAGCGATATATGTAAGCGTCATGGTAACAACAAAGCAAAAACTTATACTAGATACATTCAAAAGAAAATGGGAATAGAATCTAAACATAGCATTAAAAAAGACATCAAACCACAAGAGAGCAACAGAAAAAAGGAACAGAGGGGAACTACAAAACAGCCACAAAACAATTAACTACAAGGAGATAAGTACATAGCTATCTATAATTACTTTAAATGTAAATGGATTAACTCTCCAATCAAAAGACAGAGAGAGGCTAATTGGTTTAAAAAAAAAAGTGCTTATCTACATTGTGCATACAAGACTTACCCTGTTTGTAAAGACACACAGACAGAAAGTGAAGGGATGGAAAAAGATATTTCATGCAAATGGAAACCAAGAGAAAGCTGGTATAGTTAAGTTTATAGCAGATGAAACAGACTTTAAAAACTGAGTGTAATAAAAGACAAAGATGGGCATTCCATAATCATAAAGGAGTCAATCCAGCAAGAAGATATGACATTTGCAAATATTTATGCATTCAACATAGAGGCATCTAAATATATAAACTGAATATTAACAAACCTAAAGGGAGAAATCAACAACAATAGAATAATAGCAGAGGACTTTAACACCCACTTGTATGAATGGATCATCTGGACAGAAAAATCAATGGGAGAACATTGGCTTTAAATGACACATTAAACCTAATGGATTTAATAGATATATATACAGAACATTCCACTTGAGAGTAATAGAAAACCCATTTTTCTTAAGGGCACACAATACATTCTCCAGGATAGATTATAGATTAGGATACAACACAAATCTCAATAAATTTTAAGACTGAAAGCATATCAAGTATCTTTTCAAACACAATGGCAGGACTGGAAATCTCTTTCTTACGCCATACACAAAAATAAATTTAAAATGGATGAAAGACCTAAATGTTAGACAGGAAACCATCAAAATTCTAGAGGAGACCATGAGCAGCAACCTCTTTGACCTCAGCTGTAGCAACTTCTTTCTTACTAGACACATGTCTGGAGACAAGGGGGGAAAAAAAGCAAAAATGCACTATTAGGAGTTCAAGATAAAAAGCTTTGGCACAGTAAAGGTAACAATCATTAAAACTAAAAGGAAACCTCTGGAATGGGAGAAGGTATTTACAAATGACATATTAGATAAAGGGCTAGTATCCAAAATAAATAAAGACCTTACCAAACTTAACACCCCAAAATTAGTAATCCAGTTAAGAAACGCTCAGAAAACAGAACAGACATTTCTCCAAAGAAGAAATACAAATAAAAGAATTTGTAAGCTAACATACACATGAAAGAATGCTCAACATCACTCATCATCAGGGAAATACAAATCAAAACCACAATGAGATGCCACCTCACACCAGTCAGAATGGCTAAAATTAACAATTTAGGAAAAAATAAATGTTGGCGAGGATGGGAGAGAAGGGAACCCTCTTACACTATTGGTAGGAATGCGAACTGGTGCAGCCACTCTGGAAAAGAGTATGGAAGTTCCTCAAAAAATGAAAAATAGAACTACTCTATGACCCAACAATGGCACTACTAGGTAATTACTCAAAGGATACAAAAATACTGATTCAAAGGGATACATGCACCCCAATGTTTATAGTAGCATTATCGATAGTAGCCAAATTACCGAAAGAGCCCAAATGTCCATGGATTGATAAATGGATAAAGAAGATGTGGTATATATTACTCAGCCATCAAAAGTAATGAAATCTTACCACCACAATAATGTGGGTGGAGTTAGAGTGCATTATACTAAGTGAAATAAGTCAGAGAAAGGTGAATACCAAATGATTTCACTCATATGTAGAATTTAAGAAACCAAACAGAGAAACATAGAGGAGGGGAAGGAAAAATAAAACAAGATGAAAACAGAGAGAGAGGCAAACTGTAAGAGACTCTTAACTATAGAGAAGATACTGAGGGTTGTCCAAGTGAAGTTGGGTGGGGGATGGGCTAAATGGGTGATGGATATTAAGAAGGGCACTGGTTGTAATGAGCATTGGGTGTTATATGTAAGTGATGAATCACTAAATTCCACCTTTGAAATCAATACTACATTACATATTAACAAACTTAAATTTAAATAAAAAACTTGGAAGTAAAAAATAAACTGAAAACTATAATAGAAATCACAAAAATAGAAGGATAAATAAAAAATATGTGAAGATTATGGGGCGCCTGGGTGGCTCAGTGGGTTAAGCCGCTGCCTTCAGCTCAGGTCATGATCCCAGAGTCCTGGGATCGAATCCCGCATCGGGCTCTCTGCTCAGCAGGGAGCCTGCTTCCCTTCCTCTGTCTCTGCCTGCCTCTCTGCCTACTTGTGATCTCTGTCTGTCAAATAAATAAATAAAATCTTTAAAAAAAAATATGTGAAGATTAAATAGCACGCTACTGAACAACCAATGTGTCAATGCAGAAATCAAAAAAATAAAATAAAATAAATGAAAATGGGCATACCATATACCAAAATCTATTCGATGCAGCAAAAGCAGTTCTAAGAAGGAACTTCATAGTGGGGTGTCTATTTGATGCAGTCAGTTAGAGCATCTGACTCCATTTCAGCTCAGGTCCTGATCTTAGGGTCATGAGATCATGGCCTGTGTTGGGCTCCATGCTCAGCATGGAGTCTGCTGGAAATTCTCTCTCTCTCCTTCTTCATCTGACCCTTCTGCTCATACACTGTCTTCTCTCATATAAATAAATAAATATTAAAAGAAAAGAAAAAAAAAGAAAAAGAGAGAACTTCATAGTGTGATATAGGCCTACCTCAAGAAATAAGAAAAATCTAGTCAAATCTCCACTTTACACCTAGGAGAACTAGAAAAACAGGAATAAACAAAGCCTAAAGTTAGTAGGAAAAAGGAGGTAATAAAGATCAGACTGAAAATAAGTTCAAGATGAAAAAAGAAAAGATCAATAAAACTAAGAATTTGCTTTTTGGAAGGATAAACAAAATTAATAAACCTTAAGCTATGCTCAGTAAGAAAAAAAGAGAGAGGGCTCAAATGAATAAAATCAAAATTGAAAGAAGGGAAGTTACAATTAATACCAGAGAAATACAAAGGATCATAAGATCTATATGAACAATTATATACAAACAAATTGGATAACCTAGAAGAAATCAATAAAATCCTAGAAATATATACTCTTTCAAGACTGAATCATGATGAAATAAAAAATTTGAATAGACAGATGCAAAGGAGATTGAATCAGTAATCAAAAACCTCCCAACAAATAAAAGTTCAGGACTAGACAACTTCACTGGTGAATTCTACCAAATGTTCAATGAAGCTATAATAGATATCCTTCTCAAACTCTCCCAAAATACAGAAGAAAAGGAAATATTTCCAAACTCATTTTACATGGATAGCATTACACTGATTCTGAAACCAGAAAAACAAACCAAAAACAAGCAAACAAATAAATAAATAAATTATAGGGCAATATCCCTCATGAACACAGAGATAAAAATCCTCACAAAATATTAACAGACTAAATTTAACAATACATTAAGAAAGATCATACATCATGATCAACTAGGATTTATTCCCAGGATGCAAAGATTGTTTAGCATCTGCAAATTAATTATTGTGACACACAACACTAACAAAATGAAAGCTAAAAATCATATAATCATCTCAATAGCTGTAGCAAAAGCATTTCCCAAAATTCAACATCCATTTTTTAAACAATATTTTATTTATTTATTTGACAGAGAGAGATGATAAGCAGGCAGAGAGAGAGGCAGAGAGAGAGAGGGAAGCAGGCTCTCCGCTGAGCAGAGAGCTCGACCTGGGGCTCAATCTCAGGATTCTGAGATCATGACCTGAGCTGAAGGCAGAGGCTTTAACCCACTGAGTCACCCAGGCGTCCCCAACATCCATTTTTTGATAAAACTTTATCCTAGCCAGAGCAATTAGGTAAGAAAAATAAATAAAAAGTAATACAATTGGAAAGGAAGAAGTAAAACTGTTAATAATTGTTGATGACATAATTCTATGTATAGAAAACCCCAAAGATTCCACCAGAATCTCTTAGAACTAAAAACAAATTTAGTAAAATTGCAGGATACAAAAATCAATACTAACAAATCTTTTGTGTGTTTTTTTAAAGATTTTATTTATTTATTTGACAGATAGAGATCACAAGTAGGCAGAGAGGCAGGTAGAGAGAGAGAGAGGAGGAAGCAGGTTCCCCACGGAGCAGAGAGCCCCATGCAGGGCTCTATCCCAGGACCTTGAAATCACCACCCGAGCTGAGGGCAGAGGCTTTAACCCACTGAGCCACCCAGGTGCCCCGTGTTATTTTTATACACCAACAACGAACTGTCATAAAGAGAAATTAAGAAAATAATCTCCATTACAGCTGCATCAAAAAAATAAAATACCTCAGAATAAATTTCACCAAATAAAGGACCTGTATAGTGAAAACGACATGAAAGAAAGTGAAGAGTATACAAATAAATGGAAAGTTAGTCCAAGTTCATGGATTAAACAAATTAGTATTGTTAAAATGTCCACATTACCCAGAGCAAGTTACAGATGTCTATCAAAATCTCAATGGTTGGAGCACCTGGGTGGATCGGTCAGTTGAGCATTCACCTCTTGATTTTGGCTTAGGTCATCATCTCAGGGTCCTGGAATAGAGCCCTGCTTCAGGCTCTGTGCTCAGTGGGGAGTCTGCTTGAGAATTCTCTCCCTCTGTCCCACGCCCACTTGTGTGTGCTCTCTTGCTCTCTCTAGCAAATAAATGATTAAATAAGCATTTCAAAAGAAATATTAATGCCACTTTTCAGAGAAATAGACAAAACAATGTAAAAATGGTACAGAATCACAAAAATCCCAAATACACAAAGCAATCTTGAGAAAGAAGAACAAAGCTTGAGGCGTCATGTTCCTGATTTGAAACCATATTAGATATCTATAGTTATTAAAACAATAACAATTAATAAAAAATTCATGCAGTTGGAGTAGCATTATTAGTTTTTATTTCCTTTGTGACTGACATGAAATAGAAAGTGCCCATTACAGATACCTGATGCTACTGTGTTGGGGTACCAAATCAGTGCTGCTATCTCATTTTAAAGGATCTCATTTTAAAAGATGCTCAACATCACTCATCATCAGGAAAATGCAAATCAAAACTACAGTGAGATATCACCTCACACCTGTCAAAATGGTTAAAATAAAAAACACAAGAAACAAGTGTTGATGAGGATATGGAAAAATAGAAGCCCTCTTGCACTCTTGGTAGAAATGTAAGCTTCTGCAGCCACATCATGGACCTTCCTTAAAAAGTTAAAAATAGAACTACCCTATTATCCAGTAATTGTGCTACTATTTACCCCCAAAATACAAAAACACTAATTCAAAGAGATACATGCACCCCTATGTTTATAGCAGCACTATTTATAATTACAGAAGCAGCCCATGTCCACTGATAGATAAATGGATAAAGAAGTGGTGTATATATACAATGGAATATTATTCAGCCATAAAAAGATGGAAATCTTGCCATTTGCAACAACATGGATGCAGCTAGAAAGTGTAATGCTAAGCAAAATAACTCTGCCAGAGAAAGACAAATGACATATAATTTTTCTCATATACAGAATTTATGAAACAAATGAGCATGGTAAAGAAAAAGAGGCAAATCAAGAAACAGAATTTTCACTATAGAGAAGAAACTGATGGTTACTGGAGGGGAAGTGGGTGGGGAAGTGAAAATAGGTGATGGGAATTAAGGAGAGTACTTGTCATGATGAGCACCAGGTGTTGTATATGGAAGTGCTGAATCACTGCTCTGTATACTTAAAACTAATATAATACCGTATGTTAACCTACTGAAAATAAACACTTAAAATTAAAAAAAATTAAAATCCTGCTAATTAGGGTATGCAGTATTTATAAATGTAGACTGCACAATTAAAAATAAGGATAAAGCTCAATTATACAAAAATTGAATGAATAACTTTAATAAGGAAAACTGGAGAAATAAAAGGTAAGTAATTTGTAAATTATAAGGTAATGGTATTGAAGTAACAAAAAACTCTACAAATACATATATTTACTACTTTCATAAACATCATGTTATGAAAAAAGCTTTTAATAACATAATAATGAGATTATGTTAGTTTTATTCAGAGAGAAAGAGAGAACACCACTGAGATACAGTAGCAAGAAACCAATATTGACTTTAAACAATAATAATTAAATGTTAATCTCAGTAAGAAACTAACACTTTTCTTTGACTTTGGGCAAAAACCTTAGTGTCTGTGTTGAGATTTGCACAGGTAAAATGCAGACAATAATAATATCACAGAGGGGTACTGTGAAGCTTAATTAATTTCTCCAGAGTGCTGCGGACATGAGAAAATGTACATGTAGCCTGGACATTTAATCACTATTACTCCTCCAGGAGTTTTCTTTTGATATTGCCTGAGGAAGCTAGATGGAAGACTGCCAAGTTACTGAACACCCAGAAGGAGGTAGAATACCTTGTACCGAACAGTAAAACAAATGAATTAAAAGCTAGCCCTTTGGAAGAAACCTAAGGAAATGAAAAAGTTAACCACTTGGGGATGGCAGAAGGGATCAAATAAATTAATATTATAATTTATAGTTTTCAAAAAAAAAGAAAAAAATTCATATATGTATGTGAGCTAAAGTTCCTGAAAGGAAGAAGGAGGGAGGAAAAGAGGAGATGGAGAGGTTGAGGGAGGCGGAGGGAGTGGAGAGAGAGATTTACAAACACACATACACATAATGCAGGTATCTACATCTATTTAATGTATATTTTAGATGAAGAAAGAAAAGCAAGAGGGTAATATGTGGGAGAGAGCAGGCAGATGGAGGAGGAATGGGATAAGGCCATTGTTAAATACTAGTAAGTTGGAAAAAATATAATTCAGAAGGTCATGAACTTTTCCAATATTTAGAGAGCTGTTATAACTCTTCAAAATTAAAAAAAAGATTTCTGCAGTAGAATTAAGATTGATATTCTGAAGTCAAATGATTTAGTGAGTTACTTGACTCATGGAAATGATAGAACATTAGTTCTTCGAGTCAGGACCGAATTCACAAGGACTTTGTGAGGATTTACTAAAAATATTTCCATGTAAAACACTCAGAAGGATGTTCAGCAGATAGGAAGTACTCTTGGTACATTTTAGGAATTATCATTATTCAAATTATAATGAATGCAAATGCTGAAGTTGCACTGATTTCTTGCTATGCCATTTTTTTTCTCTTTCGTATCAAATATTTTACATTTAAATTATTAACAGCAAATGCCTGGTACTTGAAGAGCAATCCCAAGTCACAGTTTGAGTGATACTGAATTTTTCTAAGTCATTTTCAAACTTGTAACATATTTTCCCCATGAAATCAGTGTTATGTATGAATGTTGTTTGTGGTAGACTAAGTAGCTAGCTATTTTAAAATAAGAGTAGCAGAAAATAAGTGATTCATTGGATATTTGTGGAACAACTACTTTATATCCATCCCTTGTGAGATAATGTACAGGAATAAAGTAAATTGGAAGTTGGTCTAAAGCAGCTTTCCATTTAGTGAAGAGAATTTAAACATATAAATATGTGAATAAATTACAACTGATCAGTGTTACACAAGAACAAATACCAAGTGAAATGATGTGAAATTTCTGAGGACATAATTACATTTGCAATGACAATTCATAAGGGAAAATAAATAATAAAATACTTCCTTGTACATACTCATTCCTCTGTACCTTTTACAGCTTCTCAAGCAAAAGGCTGGACAGTGAAAGGTCCCTGAATTTATAAAAATGAAAGGAAGCAGAAGGAAGGGCTCACTAGAAAGTTCCTCTCATTGTGTCTTGTTTTGAAAATCCCTCTGGTGGTGGAAGAGAAGATACATGATTTAAAAAAAAAAAAAAAAAATGTTTTCTGGAACAAAAGTATCCAACTCTGAAAAATACTTGAGTGAAAAAATAAAAATAATTTCTACCCAAACTTCCCAGTTACTCTACTAATCTAGCTTGTCCTATATGCAATTAAATATGAACTGAAGTTTTTTAGATAATGGTTATTTAAAGACTGCTGAGAATTTAAACAAACTTAAAGAAAATCCTAGGAAACTTAGTAAATCACAATGTGAGTGGAGAGAAAATTAGTGCATGTTTGTCCTTTGTTTGCCCAAAACAACCCAGCAAGTGAACAACTCAAGTATATTAAATCTCAATGGGAAGCCTAGTCTTTCCAATGATGAAAAAAAGGTTTTGGATCAGAGGTTTTCACAGAAGTTCTCACTGAAAGTATTCTGTATTCATATCTCAGATACCCATTTCTTACCTTTATTTGACAAGTGTTTATAATTTTATGTTACAACATTGTGTTCTAGACTGAAGATGAAGAATTCTTGCAGACTAGCAGCTTATAGTCCAGGTGGAGGAGAAAACACACAAACCAATACTTGCTGAAATCTGTGTGCTCCTCAAAGGTGATCCTAATATGAGGTCAACTCTCTCCTTGAATGGGTCTATTGGGTCAATGTCATTTTAGGACAATGAATGTTTCAGGCACAGCCATGTTAATACTGATGACTGTCACACCCTCACTCACCTTACAGCAAAGTCTACCATCATCACATGTTTTAAAACATTACATGTTTTTACTGATGTATCATCCATCTTTGATTCTTTGGACAGGAGTTAGTTGTAGACTGAGTTTAAAATAAATCCACATCATTGCACTATCAAAATCAAAAGGTTTTTTGTTTGTTTGTTTGTTTGTTTTAATTACGTACCTCAAGAACCAAGGTAAGCAGGAAACAGACTATATCTCAATTTTCAGTTTTATGAAAAGAGACTGTGTTCCAGTCCTTTCCTGTTTAAATTATAATTTAGTAATTTACTTCATGTTTGGATGCCCAGCAGCTAGCACAATATTGAGCATAGAGATATATAATACATGTAGAATAAATGAATACATGGTCTCATTGCTTTGGGACAAGTTAAATACCAATTTTCTTGCCACAGATGGATTTCCCCAAGGCCCACAACTCCCCCCCCACCATATTTCTACAAATGCTTTTTACACTACTAACAGAAAGCTTTCTTCATAAACACCTTTGTCAGATGTTAGCAACTCTTAGCTAAAAACTTCTTCTCATGTTATCTAGGTCTACTCGCACTCTGATCTGCCAACCCTAATGGGGCTGCAGCCTAGATTCCCAGCATTCTTACCACATGCACCTGCCCACAGCCTCCTGAATACCACAGTCCACCCTGCACGTTCTTGCCTCCTCTGAACTCCCCTCAGGCCACAGTATCATTTCTCCATTTCTCTGCTTAGTAACTGTGCTCTTAATTCAAGATTCCACTGGCCTATGAACTATGTGAAGGTTTTCCAGAAGAACAAATCCCTTTTGGTGTTCTTCAGCGTTTTTCTCTTTACATTCTATACAGTTATTATTAACTCTATAATACTGTATTTATTCCCCCCTCTGGGCTGTGCAATAGAAATTATGCTTTCTTTCATTTTGTACTTCTAGGGTAGTACTAGGCTGTAGTAAACTCTGTTGAATAAATAGGCAAATGAAGGAAGGAACGAACAAATGAATGAATGAAGGAACAAAGGAAGGAAGATACTTTTTGTCAGTGAAGAATGGGAGGAAATCCTTAAACTCATGCTAGCACCTACTTCCCTGACAGAAATGAAAGTTCCTCCTTCCTCCTTCCTAGTTCCTCCTCCTCCTCCTCCTCTTCTTCTTCTTCTACTTCTTCTTCTTCTTCTTCCTCATCTAATAAGCTCACAGAAATAACTGAATCAACTTTGTCAAATTTTATAGCTTTCAAATTTTAATTGTTTTCTCTTTAGAATTTTTTAAGTCATTCAATATTGTTAACATTTACCTCTTGTGCTTACTTTTAGAAAAGTAAAGGCAGCCTTCAGTTGGGATAAAATCTAGCAGTTATATGAGACCTGAGGTTAGGCAAAAATAATTAGATAAACAATTGGGTGGTTTTCCGTATCCAGCAAAAATTGCTTGAAGGGAAGGAGTGCGTAAATGTGGATAAAAGAAAACATTGTACATAAAAGAGCACGTTATATCTGGAAATTATGAAAACTTGCAGGACACCAAATTTAGTAATAGGTAGGGAAGCAAGCATTTAATTAGCACCATTTACAGCAAACTCCCTCTCTAGTTGATTTTTGTAATTATACAACTAGAGTTTTATCTCTTTAATATAAGACTTTAGTCTTTTGTTAAAAATGCTAAAACTAAAAAAAAAAAAAAATGCTGACTCCCCACTGAGGTAATATTTTGAGCACTTACTGATGTTTGATACTTAAAAGTGATCTATAGCTACAGGCAGTTTTTCCTGAAAAGTGAAGGATAGAGTTTGGAACAGAAGGTTTAAAGGAAAGAGTACTAGGAGGGATTACAAGTCCTGCCTTGCCCCAGACAGTTTCAGTTTATCCCTATTGTGCCACTGTTATTATTAATGGCATTGTATATCATTCCCAGAAGTGTCCTACTTTGAACTACTGTTCCCTAAACAATGAGAAAGGAGAAAAATGAGAGTGATGAGATACATAATAAAGCTGCAGGATATGCTAAAACCAAACATAGACATCATAATGACTGACCCTGATTCCTTATGACTAATACCTATAATTCTAAAGGAAGCTTTACCTGCATATCTCATTTACACAGTTCAGTAATGTGGTGACAATGAAGAAGCACCTTTCCCTGACCTTTCTAAGTAATGAGTTTATGAATCCATTACTGTAGCTTACATGTTCCCCCATTAAGATCTCTATTGCAAATTAAAATACTTAGTGTCTGAAGTAGATTATTTATTAATGTAAATCATTGTCTACACTCATCTCCTATTCTTAGAATTATGATTGCATTCTGATGATAGTTTGATTGATAGCTAGGTGAAAAATAGTCTTGATCAGTAATGAACGTATAATCGTGTGGTGATATAACCTTGATTTACAGATTGTGGTGTATTCCTGCAGATGAAAGTAGAGGGAGACTGGGGGGATTAGCCCAGGGATCCACAAGTGTGCTTATCTATCAGTCTGGCACTATTGAAGTAGAAAGTCAACTAATGTTTAAAATGACTAATCCCCCATTTTATAAATTTGAAGTTTGCATTTCAAAGATTGATTAAATAATCCTTTCAAAGTGGTAGAATATCAAAAGATGCAGCTGTTTTATCTAATTATTCAGGGAAGTCCTTGGTATGTAAGTGTTCAGTAACAATCCGAACACATAACAAAATAATATTGTAACATGAAATTATTCACTAATGAAATGACCACTTATACAATTAATATTAGGCAAAAATCCCAATACATTTAACATAAGCACATAGTTCCTTTAGGGCAAACATTTTGAAAACAAATTTTGCAAATCTTGCAAAACAATGATGACATGCTAGATACTCCAGAAGAGAAATATTTGAATTGTAAAGATTTGAGAGGCCTTAAGAAAAAGTGGAGAAACCATTGACTATATTTCTCAACATGTCTCTTATTATGACCATGTTCTGTAAGTCAAGTGTAAAATGAAGGATAATGCACTGCACTTAGTATTATTTTAAAAGATGGCCAAAAGAACAAGTCAGAGTTTGACTAATTCTTTGTGTATTTTAAGAATTATTATACCATTGAAATTAAGCTTACATTTTAACTCAAAAGGAATGCAATTTAATAATTTCCATTTATTTTCAAGATAAAGACTTGTGTAATTCTTTTCATTCACAATATACTGCAGAATTCTCAACAGTTTTTAAGAGATTCATCCTAAGTGGATTTTTTTTCCAAAGGAAATTATCTTCCAAATATGAAAACTTCCTATTATTTCCTAAACCACTCACTGAATATACTGTAAACTGAATGTCCATCTAGAAACAGTTCTGTACAAGTTTCAAATAATCCAATAAAAAAAGTTATAAAAATTCACCTAAACAAATCCAAGTCTAATACAAGTAGTATATGTTAAAAGCATTCTGTGCAAGGATAAATTAACTTAGAAATTCTTTTTTAACCATGAATGTTAAGGAAGTTAAGAGCTTGAAATGGAAAAGCCGCCCTTCTTAAAATGTGATATTTATTTAAGCAGATATACATTTCCAATATTTATATTTAATTTTTATGTAGTCTCATCTTTTCTATATAAATTTCTACACAATTTTTTATTCATCCATAATGCTTTTTTCTCTGTAGTGTTTTCCATGAAAACTGCAGTTGACTTCAAATATGCTTTTTCCTACATTGCATTATAGTCACTGATGAGTATACAAATACTTATTAAAGCCATAAACCTGGAGAACATGGCATTCTCCATTTTGCTTGGTCCATGAGTCATATCTCCCAGTACTTCCTTAATTCCTCCATCTTGAAAGATTCATAGATTTTCAGAAATATTCTTGATACAACGGGGAAAAATTCAATTTTGTGTTTTGTGAGTAATTCCACTAAACTCTATGTGACCTTAAAAAAGTCCCATAACCTCCTTGAATATCAATTTCCCAAATATAGTAGGGAGGCTCAAAGTGGTTATTTATTCTAGCTGTAAGAATCTATGTATACCACCTAAGTTATATTGCATTTCACTGGGGGGGAGGGGAGTAAGAAAATCCAGTCACAGACAATCTGTATATTGTAAGATAATATACATGGCTTTTTTTCTCTCAAAATATATTTCTTTTGGATGTCTGAGTATTAAATGTTAATCATCTAATTTTTAAATGTGTTTTTATACTTTCTATCCCAATTTATAATATCTTCTGTGATATGGATACCATCCATATTACTACCAAACTCTCACATGATTACATATTATAGGGAAATGGGACACCCCTAGAGCCTAATTAGAAGAAATGCAATCTCATTCTCATTTGGCATTCTTGCTAATGCTGATATCAATGACCACAAATAATTACTTGGAAGAAATTTACATTGTTAAAAGTGTGGCAAAAGTGCATATTTCCAAAATCTTTGTACGCGAATATTAGGATTTAAAAAAATTCCAGTCTTGGAACTTTTGGCACTACTTGCTTGTGGTATAGAATTATGAACAAAAATTAAGAGACAGTTTTTCTATGTCTCTATTCCTTTCAGTATGTACTGTCAAGCATATCTCACCCCATCCTGTTTCCATTTTTAAAAAAATATTTATTTGAGAGAGTGAGAGAGCATGAGCAGGGGGATGGACAGAGGGAGAGGGAGAAGCAGACTTTTTGCTGAGCTGGGAGCCTGGAGCCAGAGGTTCAATCCCAGGATCAGGGATTATGACCTGAGCTAAAGGCAGACACTTAACCACTGAGCCACCCAGGCACCCTTCCTGTTTCCACTTCTAATACGTAGTTTTCCTTGCTAGCTTTTTTTTTTTTTTAAGATTTTATTTATTTATTTGAGACAGAGAGAGAGAGAGAGAGAGTGCAAGAGGTGGGGAGGGGCAGAGGGAGAGGGAGAATTAGACTTCCCGCTGAGTGGGAGCCCAATGTGGGGCTTTATCGCAGGACCCCAAGATCAGGACCTAAGCCAAAGGTAGAGGCTTAAGCAACTGAACCACCCAGGCACGCTTCCTTGCTAACTCTTAACCATGTTTTCATGAGGAGCTAATAATGATGAAAAAATATTTCTTATTTAGGATATAAGGCTTTAATTTTTTCTGATTTGCTGTTTTCACTTAAACAGCATGCTCTGAAAATCATTTCTTATCTGTTCTTAAAGATCCTCCTTATTCTTTTTTATAGCTGAGCCTTTGAAGATTCAAAGATAAGTGAAACATAGTTTCCTTAAGGAGACTAGTGAAGATTATACATATATAAACAACCAAAAAAGCATACAAAAAGTGACATATTGAAAATATAAGTTTTGTTATTTAATTAAGCCCAAAGAAAGAATGGTTTACATACGTTCCCTAAGTACATCTGGTTGAGATTCATAAAGCGGATGATGCTTGAACTGGATAGGAAAGTAGGAGTTAACCCGGAAGAAAAGATCGTGGAAGAACATGTAGGCAGTGAACAGCATGTACAAAAGGCCTAGACTAAATGTCCCTGCAGAGCAGGGTGTATGCTACTTGTTATACACATAGTGGCTATTCAGATCTGTTTGTTAAATTTAACTGAATAGAAGTAAGAAGAGGTTTAAGGATGTTGAATCCTTTGGCATGGTTAGCCACAAGAAGCCTGGTGGGGAGAATAACAAGCATAAGTTTGGATAAACATATCTGGCAGAGTTTGAGAAAAAGTTTCATCTTTTTTTTTTTTTACAGTATAGATTTATGATGAGTTAAAGCCATTATAATAAATTAATTTCCCAGCCAGAAGTCAAGAATAGAAGGACAGAATTGTGGAGAACATATTTTAGAAGTCAGAAGGAAGACAAGGAGCTAGCGAAAAGGTTGAAGTGAGTATATATGAAGACTAAAAATCTTGCCTCAGAAACCAAAGGGAGACTATGTTACTAGTAGGGAATTATCAGCACTTCAAATTCCACAAGGGCTTCAAGTTAGCGAAAAACTTAAAAAAAAAAAAAAAAAAAGTTGGTGTCATATCCCATGAAAAAAGGCTCAACATCACTCATCATCAGGGAAATAAAATCAGGGGTGCCTGGGTGGGCTCAGTTGGTTAAGCAACTGCCTTCAGCTCAGGTCATGACCCTGGAGTCCCAGCATCAAGTCCAGGATTGGGCTCCCTGCTCAGCAGGAAGTCTGCTTCTCCCTCTGACCCTCCCCGCCTCATGCTCTCTCTCTCTCTCTCTCTCTCTCTTATTCTCTTTCAAATAAATGAAGTCTTCTTTTTTTTTTAAAGGAAATATAAATCAAAACCACAATGAAATACCACCTCACACCAGTCAGACTGGCTAAAATTAACAAGTCAGGAAGCAACAAATGGTGAAGATGGGGAGAAAGGCGAATGTTCTTCCACTGTTGGTAGGAATGCAAGCTGATACGGCCACTCTGGAAAACAGTATGAAGCTTTCTCAAAAGTTAAAAATAGAGCTGCCGTATGACCTAGTAATTATGCTACTGGGTATCTACCCCAAAGATAAAAATGTAGTGATCCAAAGGAACACCTGCATACCAACATTTATAGCAGCAATGTCCGCAATAGCCAAACTCTGGAGAGAGCCCAGATGTCCACTGACAGACGAATAGATAAAGAAGGTGTGCTGTGTCGTGTGCATACACACACACACACACACACACACAGATATATGTGTATATATATACACAATGTGTATATACATGTCTGTACAATATGTATATACACACACAATGGAATATCACTCCGCCATCAAAAAAATTCAGTCTTGCCATTTACGACAATGTAGATGGAACTAGACGGTATTATGTTAAATGAAATAAGTCAGTAAGAGAAAGACGATTATCATATGATTTCACTCATATGTGGAATTTAAGAAGCAAAACAGAGGAGCATAGAGGAAGGGAGGGAAAAATCAAACAAGATGTAATCAGAGCAGGAGACAAACCGTAAGAGACTCTTAACCATAGGAAATAAACTGAGTGTTGCTGGAAGGGAGGGGGAGAGGGGATGGGTAATGGGGTGATGGGCATTAAGGAGGGCATGTGATGTAATGAGCACTGGGTATTATATATGACTGATGAATCACTGAACTTTATTTTTGAAACTAATGATATATTATAGTTAATTAATGGAAATTAAATTATGTCATACCAAGAAATCATTGCAATACCAAAGTAATGAAATTTTCTTCTAGGTTTTCCTTATGGAACTTTATACTTTCATGTATTTATTTAAGTATTTAAGCCATTTTCAGTTGATTTGTGTGTATGTGCCACATAAAGATCCATTTTTCATTCTGTTGCATGTGGATATCCAGTTTTCCTAACCCAATTATTGACGACACTGTCCTTTCCCCACTGGTACGCTTGTTGAAAATCAGTTATTACATAAATGTGGGTTTATTTATGGGCATTCTGTTATGTTCTGTTGGTCTACATGTATGTGTTTATGCTAGTACCATACTATTTTAAAAAGTAACAAAAGCAAAAATAGACAAGTAGGACAACATCAACCTAAAAAGAGCTTCTCTTCTGTAAAGGAGACAAGCAACAGAGTGAAAAGCTAATTTATGGAATGTGAGAAATATTTCTCAAACAATATATCTGTTAAGGGTTAATACCCAAAATATATAAGGAATTTCTCCATCAATAGCTAAAAGCAAATCATTTGGATTAAAAAAAAATGGGCAAAGGACATTGAATAGACTTTTTTTTTTCAAGAAAGACACACAAATGGCCAACCAGCTAAATGCAAAGATGCACAATATCATGAACCATCAGGGAAATGCAAATCAAACTGCAATGAACTATCAACTCCTATCTGTTAGAATGATTACTACCAAAAATAGATAAATAAATAAAATACAAGTGTTGGTAAGGATGTGGAGAAATTCATGTATATTATTTCTAGGAATATAAAGTGGTGCAGCCACTGTGGAAAACAGTATGCAGGTTCTTTGAAACATTAAAAACAAATTACCATATAATCCAGCAATCCAACTTCTGGGTATTTCTCTAAAAAAAAAATCACAATCAGGACCTTGAAGAGACATATGCATCCCGACATCTGTTGCAGTGTTACTCACAATAGCTAAGATGTGAAAGCAAATTTAATGTCCATTGACAGATGAATGGATAAAGAAAATGTGGTATATAGATGCAGTGGAATATTATCCACCCATAAAAAGGAAATCCTGCCATATGCAACATCCTGGATGAACTTTGAGAACATTTTTCTCAGTGAAATAAGCTAGCCACAGAAGGACAAATACTGCATGAATCCACTCCTATGCAGAATCTTAAAGAGTCAAGATCATAGACAGAAAATAGAATGGTGGTTTCCAGGGCCACCAGTAGGGGGAAATAGGGAGTTGACGTCCAACAGACTTAAAGTTTCAGTTATGCAGGGTAAGTTCTAGAGATCTGCAGTACAGTATTGTGCTTCCAGTTAATGGTACTTCAGTGTACATTTGAATTTTTGTTGAGAGTAGATCTCATGTTATCTGTTCACAATACCAAAAAAAAAAAAAAATGGGGGAAAAAAGATTATCTGAGTAACATAAGCAATTTAGGTAGAGTGCAAAAAGTTGATCCCAAACTGAAGTGGGTTGAGGAAGGAATAGAAATAAAATGAAAGAAGTCAATGATAAACTTTAAAGACAGATTGGAACTAAGAGAAAACTCGTGGATGGTAGTCCCAGAGGAAATGAAAAAATAGTGGCATCAACAGGCTTGACAAAAACAGAAAAGAAAAATTCCTCAGAGACAGGGAAGGAAAGACTTTTCAGGTGACATATGCTCCTGTTGCTGAGAGGTCCAAGTGTAAGACAGAGTGTGTTACCACCTAATTTTCCACTTCTAACCTCTCTGTGCCCACTTGCCACAACACCAACCTAATTTAGAACTGATTCAGAAGGACTCAGATTTCTGATAAAAATCTTTTGAAATTATAAAATGTACTATTCACACTTTCACATTGAAACTACTGCAGAGACTTAAAATACAACATTTCCTATTAATGTCTTCTTTTCCATTGTCGGCAGAGTCCAAAAATCTTTTGATAGGCCATTCTTGATACAAATACGATGTACTCCAAAGAACTCTGTTAAGAATTCTTAGAATTCTTAGAATGCTTAGATCACTGGATTAGAGTTTACTCCTTCCACTGGGTAGAAAGGTCAAAGACTCTTCTCTTCCCATGAGAATGCAGTCTGTACGATGTGTCAGAAGTACAGTTTGGATATTGTACTTCAAGAAATGCATATTTTTCTTGCCTATCACTTAGTTGTGCTACACCTCAGAGATTTCATAGGTAGGAAAAGTCATTTAAAAATTGGATACTAAGTTGATTGATTTTATGAACTATGATATATGTCCAAGTTCCTGGACTAGAAACATGATTCATATTCTAGCCTTGAAGATTAAATATACATACATATACATATGTATATGTGCGTATGTATGTATATTTAATCTTCAAGGTATACATATATACATATGTATGTATGTATATATGTATATTCTATAGCTATACTTCATCATAAAGCAACATTAATAGCAGCAACTGGTATTTTATTACCATTTTCCTCTATACATTACTGATGCAATAGCAAGAAAAAGGAAGAAACAACTTACTAAGTTTGCACAATTTTCCTGTAGAAAATCTGAACAGCCTGGCCTGTTTAGCAACTGTGTGACTTATGTAATTACACTGGTCTCCACTCTCAGAAAAGCCTCAATTTTGGTTTAATGTTTTTTTGTTGCCACCTTGGAATTCTTAATTATTTTGAACAGGAAATCTAACATTTTCATTTTGCATTAAGACTTGAAAATTGTCCAGCTGGTGCTGGTGGACATAAAGGCATATTTCATGTATATTCATAGGTGTGCATGTGTGTACATGTGTGTGCACTTGTGAGTGGGTGTGTGCTTATGTGTAAATGTTAAAATATAAAAAATGATATTGAAAATCACAACAAAATAAACCTTCATAAACAAAGGCAATTAAGCATACAGTACAAAATAGTTTAAAACATTTTTTCATATTGTAAAGGAAACAGAAGAGTCATTAGAGCTTAAATTCTCACAGAAAATAAAATATAATGAACGTGAATTTTCAAAGGTGGAACCATAATTTCCAAATGAAGATTTCTCAATGACTAGTTTTAATTAATAGAGAGAACATATTAGTATAACAAAGAATCATTTTAATCTCTAAATAAAGCTGTATATTGAGTCAGCCTTCAATAAAGAAACAATGTAATAACATCTCAATCACTAGAATTACTGCTTCTTTGTGATTGGGTATATTTACAAAAAATCTTCAAAGAAGCTTTTTGGCAATACTAGAACTTATATTATAATTTTGAGTGAATATTTAGCAAAATTTCAGTGACATCTCTCTTGTATATAATTTTAAATCGGTTTGATACATATTACTTAGTGAATATGGCTAAATCATTATTTTTGTAAGTAGCGATACCATAAACCAATCAATCTGGAATTATTCCCATGAAGTTACATTTAAGAGGCACAAGCTTTTAGGATGACTATAGTAACTAAAGTGAGAAATTGGGGTGTCAGCGTGGCTCAGTTGATCAAACACTGGATTCTTGACTTCAGCTCATGTTGTAATCTCAGGGTTGTGGGATTGAGCCCCACATTGGGCTCTGTGCATAGCATGGAGTCTGCTTGGGATTCTCTTTCTCCTCTCCCTCTGCCCATCCCCCCATCCCATTTGTGTGCTCAGTCACTCTCTCTCTCTCTCAAATAAATAAATAAATAAATAAATCTTAAAAAAATAAAGTGAGAAATCGGTGAATGCAGTTGAGTTAGAAAACAAAAGAAAAATGACATGCACGTTTTCAGTGTCAATATTTTAATAATATCTTACAGTTTATATGAAACTTTCACCCACACTGACTATCTCATATAATTCTAACCAGCTTCTTTGTCCTTTCTGTTTACAGAAGGGGAAACTAAAGAATGTTTCTGAGAAAGTACAGAACTTATCAGTGTCACTGACTTTATAAATGGTAGGGCCAGAATGCTGATGCCATATAAGCAGAATGGCTTTGCTATTATAATTGACAAACTTACCCATGCAGAGAATTTATTGTTGGTAAATGTAAAGTTCAGGTTAAAAATTAAATTAGATTGGATAATAATTTTCTTTTAAATGATAACTCACTTCACACTGACAATATTTTGGAAGACTGTGCAGCTATGTTATAATTATTTATTTAACTGCTAATTACTTATAGTTTAGAAACCCTAAAGAAATATACTGCTTACAACAGAAATATTAAAATGCTACATTCTTAGAAAATTTACAAGACTGGAAAGAAGACAATTTGAAAACTTGCATAGGTAGAGCAAGAGGAAAGAAAAAATATTGAAATGAATGATTCATTCCCCCTTTTTTTTATACATCAATGTGTTTTTTCTTTTTGATTTTTAGAAAAGATAAAATTGTGGAGGCTATTTGGTAATGTGAAACTGCATTTAACATTTAAAATGTAAATTGGACTTTTAAAAATGTGTTTCTTTAAAAGGGAAAATAGTCTTTACCAGATGCATTTTCTTCAAAATGCTTGCATCACATAAATAAAATCACTGTGACAAGCACTTGATTCCATTTTGTGTCAACTAAAACAATTGCCTGCCCCTTGTGCCAGGATATTTCATTAAAAACAAATGATTAAACAAGGTGAGATGAATAGATATACAAGCAAGCAAATTTGATATAACTGCTAGGTAAAATCATTTCCTGAAGAGAATCTTAAATCTATGAAGTGGTCTGTTAGGCAGTGTTATTATATGCAGCAAACTAAACTTAATCTTTATAAAAAGACTGTCATCTCAAAGGAGAGAACCAAAAAGAAATGGGCATTTAAAAATTTTTCTCACATGTACTTTTAGAAATTTCAACATGTTGAACATATTGTAACAATTTGTCCACACTACGGAGAGCTCTGTCTCTATGTTAAAAGAATATCATT
The DNA here is from genome assembly GCF_002288905.1 of Enhydra lutris kenyoni. Taxonomy (NCBI): domain Eukaryota; kingdom Metazoa; phylum Chordata; class Mammalia; order Carnivora; family Mustelidae; genus Enhydra; species Enhydra lutris. Next base: position 26,608,772 of record NW_019154098.1, on the reverse strand, counting down.
AACAGCCTAAACTGAATCTAAGAACTTTTAAATCAGAAGGAAATATATAAATATCATCAATCCACAAAGAATATGCCTGACACTCAAAACATTAATTTCCATGTAATTTCTTCATGTAACAGATTAATGCATAGATATCATAATAGTACAAGTCAAGCTAAGTAATTTAAATTATTTCTCATCTTTAAACTGTTTCCCTGAATGAAGAACATAAAAGGATCATTTCTTGTTACTAAAATATAGTATTTATCTTCCAATAAATACATTCACAAATTTAAAATGCCTTTTAATACTGACTAAATTATTATATTTATTAAAATTATGACAGTAAATCATAATTTCAAATGGAGAAGTAAAAGGGAGAAAATAACTGTCCTAAGTATAGGAATAATGTGTTATATTGCTGTCTTTTTAGTTGGTTATTTATTTTTAATTATGAAATAAAATGAAGAGATGACCTTGGGCTTATGTAATGAGATAAAACCTTACAGAATAGAGTGATTTACAGAGTGAAGAGTTGTCAGTCAAATAAGAAAAAAGAGCTTTCCAAGAGCAGATAGCATTATAAATACAAAGATAGAGACAGGAATGGGTAGGGTGTAGTGCAGGAAAGGTATGCCAGCTAATTTGGTTGGAGAAAATGGCTCAGGGATCAACGAAGGAGCTTAGATTTATCCTGGGCACATTATGAAGCTATTTTAGGTTTTTAAGCAGGAAAGTGACCAGGCCACATCTCTGTTTTAGAAATGTAACTCTGAAGATAGTGCCTATTAGGGCTGGTAAAGGGATGGAGCAGGAGCCAGGGTAAAAGTGAGAGCTGCTGTTACCGAGGTAAAACTGATCAGCTGTGGCAACACATACCTGGAACAAATAGGTGGAATGTAAATTGATTTAATTTGGTAGTATGTCTGTTTCTTGCAAAGGAAAAAAAAAAGTCTCAACCATATGCCATATATTCAAAATTATAACAGTATTACAAAATGACATATTTTATACATGTTTTTTCCCCAAAAGAGGTAGGATTTGCATAATATTGATTTTGTGCATGTGTTTTATACTGTACACTTTACCACGGTTGGCTACGATTTCCCCCAAATTATCATGGATATTCAAGAATGCTCAGGAACTTAAAAAAGAATTAACTGACATATGCTTTCATAATAATAAACCTTTCTTGAATATTGGGTTGAATAATTAATGAAGGTATAAACGTGTCTGTACCAATATCTAAATAAATATTTACTAATTTTAACTCCAAGTTTTAATTTTTAAATTTAATTTAATCTTATTATTTTGAGGGAGAGAGAGAAAGTGGGGGCTGGGGAGGAAGAAGAAAAGCAGAGGGAGAGAGAGAGAAAGAGAATCTTAAGCACGTCCCAGGACCAGTGCGGAGCCTGGTGCCAGGCTCCATCCCACAACCCTGAGATCATGACCTGAACTGAAATCAAGAGTTGGAGGCTAAATCAATTATGCCACCCAAGTGTCCCTACCATCTTCAAATATTTTTATATACCATTGAAAAGTTTATAGCACTTCAGAAACAGGCTTATAATGATTAGTAAATAAAATACCTCCCAATAATGTAAGGCATGTATTTTTTAACAGATGTTTAAAATGCCTTAATAGGACTTCTAAGAACATGTTTAGTTCCAAAATCACAGAAGGAACAAGAAGAACCACAGGAAACTTCCCTTAAATTTTATTATTTTAAATAGCCATTTCCTTTCCCCAGGGGAAATAAATGAATATGTGGTGACGTGATCAACTGGCTTTCAGTGTTTATTCCCACAAATGTCTCATTCACCTTTTTAGCATAGCAGAAAACAGCAAGGTAAATCCTGTATACCAGATTCCCTTGCAGCTATAATTCCGTATGCTAATTAAATTATATCAACTAGATATATCCTTAAGATATTGGGTTTCCTCATGTTTTGGCTGACGTTTTCTGCTAGTGAATCAAAGTTGCAGGAGTGTAGGTTGCTGCATCAATCTCTCAGCATTATTACAGTTTTAGCTCCATGGGGGTTGGAAAAGCAATTACAGGGAGCTAGCTTCCTGGCCTTTGTTTCCTGCTCACTTGATCTTAGTTACCGTAGGGTGTCTTCGCATTTCGTGGTGTCGAGGAAGCCACTATATTTTCTACCTTCTTGATTGTGGTAGAGTTAGTAGCTACCTATGTAGTATTCTGACACTCATCTCCAGCCTGCTCTGCCAACCTGTCTACAAATTTTGAAAGCACATAATTTACTGTATTAAAATCCTTTCTCCTTAAAATACGTGGACTTTTCTTATATTGAACCCATTTTTTATACTATGTATCTCCTCCTTTATGGAAGTTTCTTTAATAATCTAATAGAACAATACAATATTTTTTAATTATCTCTATTAATGTTTGTTGATTCTATATTCTATTGCTATAGTCTTTTCTGAGCAGGATACAAAGAAAAGCGACCTAAAAAATAAACCTTTGCCCCCGGCTTTTGTGTCTGAAAACATAAATCAACAGAAGAGCTATACTATACTGTCCTTGGATTAGAAGGAGGGAGGGAAGGGCATGGTGGGTAAGATTCTTTGCAACTCATGATATGACCTACTTCTCCTCACTGTCATTAATATGTCCAGTCACTCCTCCAGTTCTGTTTTCTTTTTTTTTTTTTTTTCTTTCCCCCACCACACCTCCAGTCATCTTTCTAGATGGTTTTAATATCCATTTGGACATTCTACCCAACAGTAGAGATCCAATGGTTCTATCTTCCACTTCCATTCCACCTCAGTGATTCATTTCCATGGACAAATGTAAGACTGTGTCATTACCTACAACTTCAGTTTCATAATTTTACCCTCTGAAGACCATTTCTTATGTTTCTAGGCAACTCTCACTGGTCCATCATGTCTATAATATTCTTCTATTTATTTCAGAACAATCATTATGATCACTTTTTTTGCACACTTTAATGTCTTTGCATCTTGGTTCACTGTTCTTTTCTGGAAAATTCTTAGACCTGGTTAAATTCAAATTTCAATATACTTTAAGGGTGGACCTACATGGCTAAGTATAGCAAGAGACATACCTTAAATAACACTAACTGCCCCACACTTGAAGTTTACAAATGATAAACAGAAGAGGACCTATAGCACTATCAGGCAATTACATATTTTGCTGGCCCATTTTCTTTCTCATCTTCTTCAATGACTCCTTCCTATCTAGGTCCTCCCTCCTAGGACCTATCTAGGTCCTTCCATACCTATGGAAGATATTCCATACCTTCTTCTCTTTCTCACTCTTATATAATTTTATTTTCTCACTGAGTAAACAGCAACAACGAGGGCACAGTGATACTACTACGGAGGTCTGAATAGTGAGAGGAAGTCTATTCTTGCTGCAGGCAGTTGCTTAAAGCAGAAGTTAGTAACAATAGCCCAAGGACCGAGTCTAGCTTGCCAAGTGCTTTTTAAAAAGTTTTCATTTAAATTCCAGTTAGGTAACATACACTGTAAAATTAATTCCTGGTGTACAGTATACAGTGATTCAACACTTCCATACAATACCTAGTGCTTATCACAAGTGCACTCCTTCATTCCCATCACCTATTTCACTCCACCCACCTCCCCCCTGGTAACCATCAGTTTGTTCCTTATATGGAGGAGTCTTTTTCTTGGTTTTTCTCTCTTTTTTCCTTTGCTTGTTTGTTTTGTTTCTTAAATTCCACATATGAGTGAAATCATATGGTATTTGTCTTTTTTCTGAATGACTAATTTCACTTATCATAATACTCTATAGTTCCATCCATGTTGTTGCAAATGTCAAGGTCTCATTCTTTGTATGGCTGAGTAATATATCATATAAATATATATATATATATATATATATATATATATATACACATATATATATATATATATATATATATATATATATATTTAATATATATTCTTCTTTATCCATTCAGCAGTCAATGGAACCATGGAACCTTGGGCTGTTTCCATAATTTGGCTATTATAGATAATGATGCTATAAATGTCGGGTGCATGATCCCTTCGAATTGGTATTTTTGTATTCTTTGGGTAAATACCTAGTAGTGCAATTGCTGGATTATAGAGTAGTTGTATTTTTAACTTTTTGAGGAATCTCCATACTGTTCTCCACAGTGGCTGCACGAGTTTGCATTCCTACCAACTGTGCACGAGTGTTCCTTTTTCTCCACACCTGTTGTTTCTTGGGTTGTTGATTTTAACCATCTTGACAGGTGAGAGGTGATATTTCATTGTAGTTTTGATTCGTAGTTCCCTGATAATCAGTGATGTTGAACATCTTTTCTTGTGTTTATTGGTCAGCTGTATATCTTCTTTGGAAAAATGTTTATTCATTTCTTCTGCTGGCAGAGCTAGAACAAGCAATCGTAAAATGTGTATGGAACAACAAAAGACCCTGAATAGCCAAAGCAACCTTGAAAAAGAAGACAAAGTTGGGCGTATCACAATTCTGGACTTCAAGGTATATATTGCAAACTATAGTAATCAAAACAGTATGGTACTGGCACAAAAACAGACACATATATCAATGTAACAGAATAGAAAGCACAGAAATGAACCCACAACTACATGCTTAATTAATCTTTGACAAAGCGGGAAAGGATATCCAATGGGCAAAAAATCTCTTTAGCAAAGGGTGTTGGGAAAATTGGATAGCAACATGCAAAAAAATGAAAATGGACCACTTTCTTATACCATCTTATATTTACATCTTACATTTTCTTATACCATCATACAAAAATAAATTCAAAATGAATTAAAAGCCTAAATGTGAGACCTGAAACCATAAAAATCCCAGAGGAAAACACAGGCAGTAACCTCTTTGACATCAACCATAGAAACCTCTTTCAAAATATGTCTCCTATCATCTGATTTTACAAATAAAGTTTTACTAAGGCACAGCCGTGCTCATTCATTAATGTGTTGTCTATTGCTTGTGAAGCCTAAAATACTTACTATCTGCCTCTTTACAAAGAAGGTTGTAACCTCTGATTCAAAACTTAGAACAAAGATAAATTATTTTTCTAAAAAATTTTTTTTTCATTGACATTTTTTTAGAACTGCCAGCACTTGGTGGTGGTAATAGAGGAAGTTTAGTTGGATTTATTGTTGTATTTAAGTTTTTTATTATTTTTTATGTGATGTCTATGTCTCCATCACTCACACTATCCAGCCCTGCTACGCCAGTGCCAGAGACTAACTTCCATAACTGCCTAACACCGAAATTCATCAACCCACTTGTGTCTGCCATAGTTAAGTTCCTTTTCTTCCTTTTGGATGAATTTCCCCTCCTTCTATCTGAGGCCAATCACTCAACCTGCATCTGGGATCACGTTCCCTGTCATTTACTTAAGAACACCACTCCAGGGATGTGAACTCTCTCTCCTGCATCATCAATTCTTCCTGATGGATTACACATGGAGTGTAAGAAAAAGCAGAGTCAGTGATTATTTCTAGAAATTTCTGAGCAACAGGTGGAGTGAAGCAAGTTTTAAATGGAAAAATGATAGTTCAGTTTAGATCATGATAATGAGAGAGATCAAATACCATTAATTATATAACATTAGAGACACTCAGTGGAGAGTGGGTATGTGAACCTGGAGTTTAGGGGAAAGATTAGAACTGGGGATAAATATTTGAGGTAACAACCGATACAGAGTATTTAATGGTACTAGATATATATACAGAAAAAGGGAAGATCACTTAAAAGTTGAAGAGTATTCAGTAAAGAAAAACTGAAAAGGAGTACCAGTAAGGTTGCAAGAAAGATAGGGTAATTTCTAGAAATAAAATGCAATTTAACATTTTCAAAGCAAAATTAAAGAAACAAAGTTTTTCAACAAGTAATGATCAGTGTGTCAAATGCTCCCATGAGGCAAAGTAATATAAGGACTGACACATTACAGTTGGATTTGATTACAGGATGATCAATGATGACTTTGAAGAAAGCAGCTTCAATGAAATACTGAGAAAGTCTATAGGAGAAGGCGATGTGAAAACATCAAATACATGTAAAAAATTTTTATGAGGAGTTCTGTTGTAAGAGGGAACTGGAAAATAGTGTAATATATTAGTTTTTAAGACTAAAAAAGGCAACTGGTCCCGGAGGTGAAAGAAAGAGTCAAAGATGTCTTCAGGACCAAGTGGAGATAACTAGACTTCGGAGAAAATGGGATGCTTAATTTGAGCTCAAAATGACTCTGCCTCAGCAAAACTGTTTCCACTCAAAGAATGACATTAAAACCATAATTCTGCTCCAAGTGCCTCTGTTGGCTTATATAGAACAAATATATTCATGGCGACCAAAACACGTGCCCTCCAAAAACTATTCTATACCAAGAAAGCTTCTCAATTCCTTTACACAACCCTGAGAAGAACGGGGTAATGGAGAGGAGAGATGCCTGATAATGACAAATAGAATTTCCTGGCCATTCAGCAGGTGGAGATGGCGAAGAAGTACAATTTAATTTTTTGACAAGTAATATAACATTTCCTGCACACAAGTTTGTGATGTAAAATTTATACTGGGTAAATAAAAGTTAGTTGTTTTGCATACTTAATAAATGTTGATAAACATTTTAAAAATATCTATTTGAATTAGTGCCATTATAGTAACATGTCCAAGATACCCACATATTTTTGTGGAGTACAGAGAGTAAAGCTCCATTAGAGAAAAACAAAAATTAAAAAAAAAAAAACAACTGGGATAGTTGCTATGGAAATGTAAGAAAAATAACAAAAAATGTGAAACATTACAAAAGAAGAACAATACTTACTGATTAGTATGAAAGAAAGGAATGGTTCAAAGGTTTCTCAAAGTTTAATCTTTGAATGGAAGAATAAACAAAATAAATATCAAGGTGGCAGTCAGTTGGCATTATACCATGACTCATTTAACTATAAAATGAATCACTCTGTTCAGTTCAAAAATTCCAAAAGAGTCACATAAGATCTAATTTCAGGATCTATTGTCTAATCTATCTGGAGGGATAATTTTTTTAACACAAAATAGTACCTTCTCTGCTTATACCAGTAATTGTTTTATTATATGACATAAGATATGATTGTTTAACCTGCATCAGGAGTCAGAGAATAGTTACATCATTAATAACATGACTGATGGTAAGTAGAAAAAACAAGTTATTGTCACAATACCTCATTTTCAACATTCTATAATTTTTATGCATATGCATTTCTTTAAATTTCTTCTAGGTCAGTTGCCTAAAATTTTAATCAATTTTCTCCTACCCTCTAAAATTCTCGTTTTAGCAACACAACCTCCATTTCCAACTTATCACTGAAGTCTGTAGTAAAAGAATAAATCCACAAGTGAGTTTTGCACCGCTCCTTTAATATTCTTGACATAATGCTACTAAAAGTGCTCTTCAAGAATAGCCACATTATTGATTATACACATATCAATTAATAATATATAATAACAAGAGAAATGATAGTACTTATGTAGTCATTTTCCCCAAGAGTTGTGCTATACATTTTATATATATTAGCTCATGTTATTTTATGATCTGTGAAATAGATCCTATATTTACCAATTTTATAGCTGAGAAAGTTGGGGTTTACACTCATCATTCCTAAGATCATATAGCTAGTAGAGGTGAATCAAGAATTAGAATATGAGCTGCTTGTCTATTAGTCCATGCTCTTAAGCACTACTACTATCCTTAACTGCACTGCCTCTTAATGAGTGTGGTATACATCACCACTCAATTTTCTGTTCTCCTTTCGTAGTTACATTTTATAAATAAATAGGAATTGAGCAACAAACCATGTTCAATCTTCTTTGTTAATAGTAAGTATTGCAATTAAAATAAAACAAATTAGTTTCATAGGAGAATAGAAAAATAATGTTGTCCCTTTGGGGAGAAATATTTCCAATTGTTTACCATTTAAAGGGAAATAATTAAATATTCAATAGGCTGAATGCTGTTAAGTGAAGGATTGAATATTCTCTTGCAATCTAAATTCTATGTGTGGCCAGCGGCACTGTGAACAGTTCAAAGAATAAAATTTCTAGCCTGAGGAATCTTAATGTGCTTTTTGTAATTCAGGAGAAACAAATAGATATCAGTAGTGATATTTTCACCAAATATAACATCATTAGGTCGTAATGATGGGGAATGAAGAGCAACATAACTTTCAGGCTTCTGGAGTTTTCCCTTGGAAAAATCCTATTCTCTCAGACAGACCTATATTTTAGATCACGATAAAAAGAGGAAGGAAGGATGAAAAAAGAAAGAAAAGGAAGGAAGAAATAAAAGATTTACAAATAAAAGGTCTTTGGTGTTTGTAGTTTGTAGTCAGATAATATATTAATTCAGATCTACTAAATATACAAAACTATTTTGCAAGTGTGTTTATAACTTTCAACAGAAAAGATGAATAAAAACTAAAAGCAGAGATAAGATCATTATCATTGATATTCAATTAATTTAGTTTTCTATACTTGAATACATAGATAAGCAGAATCTAAAATTTTATTTCTCAGTTATTAGGCCCAAGAACAGATTCTTAGACTATTTTTATGATGTTATCAGACAAAATTTTGAGTGTTAATCCTGGCTATCCCAATTCCACTCTTCTTTTTCTTTAAAAAGGAAATGAAAAGCCAGAGTATTGAGTTTACTCGGAAAATCATGCATTCAATGAGTATTTGACTAGCTATTACAGATCAGAAACTTTTGTATGTTAACAAGACATGTTCCCAAACTTCTTTGAACATAATTCCTGATATATGACATCCCAAATGACAGCAGAACTGGAGCAACCCCCCCACCCCCTTTTTTTTACTAAAAAAAGCAAAAGAAAGAAAATCTCCCTTTTAAATCGTTGGTAGTTTGCTTTGAAAAATTTTAATTATAAGATTAGTCTCACAGAAAATCATAAATTAACTGAATAGTGTAAAAATATTTTATTAATGAATTATACTGGCCTTGATATTAAAACTGAAATGTACATTCTGAATGGGCTTCTGACCAATCATGATTTTTCTTTATCATGCAGTTATTACCAAAAGTTTTAAAATGTTTTATTATATTTTAAATAAAAATTGCCCTTTTCCCCCTCTCATTTGCAGATGAAAAAACAAAACAAAACAAAACAAAACAAAACAGAAATATGCTTCTATGAAGAGCAACCTGAACAGAATTAAATATATGCTGGAAGTTATGAAGTGAAAGGGAGTATCTATTTATACTCTCCATCTTTGTAAGATGAATAAATAACAATTATATTACCAGGCCATCTAAACTAAACAACAATATAAATATAATGATGGTTATGGAAGAGGGGTATAAAATACACAACTTCTCTGATGTTGTTTCAGAAATTTATTGCAAATAAAAAGAGGGAGAGGGAAAACAATTAGCTTCAACCCAAACTCTGCACTGGAGGCATTCCCCCTCCTCTCATTCTCTTCCCTGAAATAATAAGGGTCTCAAAGATGTTTGAAGAAATAATAATGAAATAACAAAACACATTAAAGAATATAGAATAAAGAAAGAATAAAGAAATAACAAAACACATTAAAGAATATAGAATGAAGAAAGAATAAAGAAATAACAAAACACATTAAAAGTGTGAATTAGTTCTTGGGACAAATGGAACACACTAGTACTAATTTTATTCAACACCTTAATATTGTGTATCACCAATGATAGAGGGTGATGATATGACTCAGGTGCTACAACTGAGGTGGGAACAATTATATGACTTAGTTGCAACTGAGGTGGGGATTGTAGGACGAGTGGATTTACATATGAAGTTTCATACTCTCTTTGATTCAAACATGAGGATGGATGGATCTATTTGCAGCTGTAGGAAAACTAAACCTTAACAGGAGTTTCCTTCCTACCAAAAGAAGACCAACATCTTCCTTTCTTTGTCCTAGCCAAGAAGTAGCACAGAATGCCACACAGAGAAGACTGAGACCAACAGAGTAAGCTCCTGTACATCAAAACCAGGAAGGAATGAAAATGCCCAGTTCTAATTATTCATAAGCAATTGGCCAGTGTGGTGAATGAAACGAACCTTCTGAAAATACAATTTGTGAAGAAGATACTAAGACACACATGGGGATAGCCACAGAGGACAGTCCCTGTTCCAAAACCAAAACACAATCCAAGAGACCAGTATGGCACAAGAACAGCCTCATGGGATGTTAAAAAAGGAAGTAGTAGTTTTTGAGTAAATTTGTCAGGAATCATGATAAAAAGAAAGATGATTATCTTATAGTTCCTATGTTTTTAACTGTTCTCAATTCTACAATTTTATTAAATATGATGTCTGGGTAAGACTTTATTCTTGGTGCTAGGAATACAACAATGAACCAGAAAGACTTCAATCCCTGTCTTTATGATGCATATTGTTAGAGAAAGTTAATATAAAAATAAATTAATGAATCATATCACTTTTTGACGGGCATAAAATCCTGCAAAGTAAAAATAATACAGAAAACAAAAGAGTATAAGTGCTTTATTTACGATAATAATTTTTTTAAATGAGAGTACATCATATATAAGTATATATGTATGTTGAGAGAGGAGTAAGTACAATCCTTAAGCCATGGAGGTGTCTGGCATATTCAGGGAACAGCAAAAAGGCCAGAGTGGCTGGACCAGAATGATCCAGGGGTGGAGTAGTAGGAGATGAGGGCCAAAGGCAGCATTCAGATCATATTATGCAAAATGATTAAATTTCTTGTACTGCAAAAATAAGTCATGAAAATATATTCTGTTGATAGAAGGTCAATACAAGTAGTAACTTTGTAAAAAGAAAAAAAAATTATTCTTATGTTCACTAAAAATATTCTTTCTGAAAGTAAGAACTTATCTCCCCCATTATTTCTTTTTAAAAGGTCTAGGACTCTGAATAAAAAATTACTGATTATCTGTATATGGGGTGTTGAGATGTGCACAAGTAATTTCACAAGTAATTTCCATGTTTTTGTTTGCAAATATTCTTATGGCTTTTAATTTTTAAGTTGTAAAATACCTATCCAAAATACTACATTCTTCCAAACTGAGTAGTTTGTTTTTTCTTTTCTTTTCTTTTTCAGTCAGAAGGAAATCCCGTTTCAAATCATGAGCACTTGTAATTTATAGGCAGTAATGAGGTGGATCTAGATTCTTCTAGACAACAATTTTCTCCTCTCACCTGCCTTACAAAGTCACAAGTTGGTATCCTCATTTCCTACTTCATTGAGAAATCCATAATCATAAGGACATCTTTACAGTCCCCCATCATCTAGTTACCCACCTACCAGCTTCTAACTGAAGACACGCTTTCCATTTGAGCAACAGATCCTTTATATTCTCTATAAATTAAGGACATCCTTCCAGCTATTCTCTTTCTCTTTCCTACATCATAATTTTTTACTCTTTATGTTCATATTCATCATGGTTCAGAAATAATTTAATCTTTAAAATGATACTTCCCTTGATTTTGTTTCCCTCACCAGCCACTTCTCCATTTCTCAATCCAATTTTACAGCAAATCTTCGGAAATGAAAGGCCAATAATCCATGTGTCCAATTCCTCACCTCCCATTCTCTCTTAAAACTGATCTAAACAGCCTCCTCCACCCAAACTCTGTGGGACTCACTGTTACTATAAACACCAGTGTCTTTCATTGAATACAATTCTATGATACATTCTTAGTCCTTTTCTTTTTGCCCTACCATGCCTCTTTTGATTTTTGTCCTACCTCCCCTAAGTCTACTTTCTGAACGTAGCATCAGAGTGCCCAGTCTCAGCCCCTTGATCCATTTTTAGATTTCCATTTTTCAGTCCCTTGGCAGTTTCATTAATCTTATGCTTTCTATGCCATCACATGCAGAATAGCCCCCAGAGGTCTATATTTATCTCAAATGTCTCTCTTAACCCCCACTGATACATCCCATTGATTACTCAATAGATTGGCAATGAAAAAGTTAAAGTTGTGACTAATAGGAAAACTGCGTGTGCCTCAAGGGAAGAAAGGGTTGGGGAAATGATATCATATTGCAAACTCATATGAGAAAGTCAATAAATACTATCATAATTTGTTGGACCTTTACCATGGTCTTAAATATGCATTCTAAAATGATAAAAGCAACAACAGAAAATGTAAAGAATAAAAACACTATGAGGAGACAGTAAAGAGGACAATGTAAGTGAATGAGATTCCAGGTTTGTTTGTTTGTTTGTTTGTTTGTTTTCAGAGAGTCAATATATACTATCTAAAAATGTGTGTGTGTGTACACACACACACACACACAAGAGCCTTGTGATCTCTCTCTGTCAAATAAATAAAATCTTTAAAAAAAAAAAAAAGATAATGCCTAACTTTGATAAGTAAATAATAAGTGAAAGTAAAACTGTAGGAGTATACTTATGGTGGTAAGTGCTATGAAAAATAAAAATGAGAAATGATAAAACGTTTTACTTTGAGACAAATGATTGGGGATAAACAGGGATGCGGATAGTCAGTTTAATTTTTATTTTAAATTTTTGTGGTATGTGCTTTTATAGTTAAAACAATTTATTTCTACAAAGAATGACTAAGTAAAATTTAAAGAAAACATTTTTATAGGAGGAGTATTTTTCCTCTTCACTTCCTGGGAAGGATAGACATAATTATGTGCCAGGCCATAGTTGATACTTGGGAAATGTTATTAAATTAAATTGGGAAGAAAAGTCCTCATTGTAAACATGTGGAAAAAATGGTGAACAGAAATGGCTCAGGAACCTCTATACACCAGGAATTCTTCCTGAATGTTTAACATGTTTTAAATGCTTTTATAAATGACCTGTTAGTAGAAAGAACATCAAAGGACTGACTGTTAAAGGAGATCTATATAGATTGTGAGTGGAGCTGTTAAACTGCAGTTCGGACTTATTACAGGAAACACCTGTATGAGCTCTACACCTTGTCAACTTTATGTAGTGCCAAGCAAAGAGTCTCTTCACCAAATCGAGGATTTTTTTTTTTTTTTTTTTTTTTTAAGAATTTACTTATTTGACAGAGAGAGATCACAAGTAGGCAGAGAGGCAGGCAGAGAGAGAGAGGGAAGCAGGCTCCCCGCTGAGCAGAGAGCCCGATGTGGGGCTCGATCCCAGAACCCTGAGATCATGACCTGAGCCGAAGGCAGAGGCTTAAACCACTGAGCCACCCAGGTGCCCCACCAAATCGAGTTTTAAGGACACTGAGCCTCAGACTTCCATTCCCTATCCCAGCTTTGTGCTTACGATCATCTAGTTTTTAAATGACTGAATTGCTTATGTTTTTGTGGTCTTTATGAAGAAAAGAAGGGAATATAAATTGCCAAAATTTATCTTGAAATATTAAAGGAGTTTTGGGAGGAAGAATGGGCCTTTTTGGATAGCAAACGGCTGAATAGGAGAGAAGTTTGATGAATAATGCATGTTGCACATGCAGATAGGAAAGTACACTTGATAGAAAGCTGGCAGAAAGTAGGCCAGAGCAATGGAAAGTATACATATTGGTATTTGACAGATTATATGAGCACTAAGGATTCTTTGTTCACCCAGGAGAGACACAATACAAAGTGCCTGAGGGACCAGATTCCAAAAGAAGGAAGTACTGAACAGAGCTGTGAGTCAAGACATAATCAACTCTAGTCTCCCTCTTTCACGTTGAGAACTCCTGTATTAATGGAGATAAAAGTCACTTTAGATCTCCTTTCAAAATATAGGTGTACCTTGGAAATATTGCAGGCTTGGTTCAAGATCACTGCAACAAAGCAAATACCACAATAAAGCAAGTCAAATGAATTTTTCAGTGAATATAAAAGTTATGTTTACACTTTACTGGTGTCTATTAAGTGTGCAATATCAATATATCTATTAAAAACAATGTACATACCTTAATTGAAAGTGTTTATTGTTAGAAAGTGCTAACCATCATCCAAATTTTTAGAGAGTTTTAACCTTTTTGCTGGTGGAAGTTCTTGGCCAGATTTTAATGGTTGATGACTGATCCAGGGTGATGACTGCTGAAGGCTGGGGTGATTGTGGTAATTTCTTAAAGTAATACAGCAATGAGGGGTGCCTGGGTGGCTCAGTCAGTTAAGTGTATGCCTTCCAGCTCAGGTCATGTCCCACATCAGGCTCCCTGCTCAGTGGGGGTCTGCTTCTCTCTCTCCCCCTCCCCCCTACTTGTGCTTTCTTTCTCTCTCATAAAAATAAATAAAATCTTTAAAAAATATGACAATAATGAAGTTTGCTACATTGACTGACTCTTCCTGTCACAAAAGATTTCTCTGTAGCAGGCAATTCAGTTATAGCATTTTATCCATTGTAGACCTTCTTTCAAAATTGGAGTCAATCCTCTCAAAAATTACAGCTGCTTTATCAACTATGTTTATGTAATATACATATTACCTTTGTTGCAATTTCAACAATCTTCACAACATCTTCAGCAGTAGATCCCACCTCAAGACATCACTCTCTTTGCTCATCCGTAAGAAACAACGTCTCATCCATTAAAGTTTTGTCATGAAATTGTAGCAATTCAGTCATATTTCTAGGCTCTCCTTCTAACTCTATTTCTCTTGCTCTTTCTACCACATCTGTAATAACTTCCTCCACAGAAGTCTTCAAACCCTCAAAGTCATCCATGAGGCTTGGAATTAACTTCTTCCAAGGTCCTGTTAAAACGTTGATATTTTGACATCGTTTCATGAATCACAAATGTTCTTAATGGCACCTAGAATGGTGAATCCTTTCCAGAAGGTTTTCAATTTATTTTGCCCAGATCTATCAGAGGAATCACCATCTATGGCATGGCAGCTATAGCCTTATAAATGTATTTCCTAAATAATAAGCTTAAAAGTCAAAAATACTCCTTGATCCAGGGGCCGCAGAATGGATGTTGTGTTAGAAAGCATGAAAACAATATTAATATTTTTGGATTTCTCCATCAGAGTTGTTGGGTGACCAGATGCACAGTCAATGGGCAGTACTTTCGAAAAGAATCTTCTACTGCTGCTGCTTCTGCTTCTACTTCTTCTTTCCTGAGCAGTAGGTCTTAACAGTGGGCTTAAAATATATTGTAAATTATGTTGTAAACAGATGTGCTGTCATCTAGGCTTTGTTCCAATTACAGAACACAAACAAAGTAGGTTTAGCCTAATTCTGAAGGGCCCTAGGATGTTTGCACCAGTAAATGATCATTGGCT
Organism: Enhydra lutris kenyoni; assembly: GCF_002288905.1. NCBI lineage: Eukaryota > Metazoa > Chordata > Mammalia > Carnivora > Mustelidae > Enhydra > Enhydra lutris. Next base: position 26,593,543 of record NW_019154098.1, on the reverse strand, counting down.
TCAACTTAAAATCATTAGCTGCCTTAATTCCTATTGAGAAAGTTAGCTTTTCCTTTGAAGCTCTGAAGCCAGGCATTGACTTTTCTCTAGCTATTAAAGTTGTAGATGTCATCTTCTTCCCATATTAGGCTATTTTGTCTACATTAAAAATCTGTTGTTAGTGTAGTCATTTCCATTAATGATCTTAGGAGATCTTCTGGATAAGTTGCTGCATCTTCTATATCAGCACTTGCTGCATACCTTACACTTTTATATTATGGAGAAGACTTCTTTCCTGAAACCTCATGAGCCAAACTTTGCTAGCTTCAAGCTTTTTTCTACAACTACTTTACCTTTCTCAGTCTTTGTAGAAACAAAGAGAGTTAAGGCCTTGTTCTCTGTTTGGTTTTGGTTTAAGATAATGTTGTGGCTGGTTTGATTTTTGATTCAGACCACTTAAACTTTCTCCATATCGCAATAAAGCTCTTTCACGTCCTTATCATTTGTGTGTTCTCTGGAGTAGCACTTTATTTTTTATGTTTTTTTAAAAGATTTTACTTATTTATTTGAGAGAGAGACAGAGATAGCACAAGCAGGGGGAAGACAGAGGGAGAGAGAGAGGGACAGCCAGACCCCCTGCTGAGCACAGAGCCTGATGTGGGCCTAGATCCCAGGACCCTGAGATCATGACCTGAACTGAAGGCAGATTCATTACCTACTGAGCCACCCAGAAGCCCATGGAGTAGCACTTTAAATTTCCTTCAAGAACTTTCTCTTCGCATTCAAATTTGGCTAGCTGTTTGGTGCAAGAGGCTTACCTAACAGCCTATCTTGGCTTTTGACATACTTTCCTCACTAAGCTTAATTAATCCTAGTATTTTATCTAAAGTGTGAGAAGTATGGCTCTTCCTTTCACTTGAACACTTAGAGACCATTGTAATGTTATTCACTGGCCTAGTTTCAATATCGTTCTGTCTTAGGGACTAAGGAGGACTGAGGAGAGGGAAAGAGACAGGGACATTTCCAGTCAGTCGAGGAGTCAGAGCACATACATCAGTTAAGTTCGTCACCATATACACATGCAGTTTGTGGTACTCCAAAACTATTACAATCGTAACATCAAAGATCACTGATCACATGGACCATAGCAAATATAACAACAGTGGAAGAGTCTGAAATATTGTGAGAATTATCAGATGTGACATAGAAACACAAAGTGAGTGAATGCTGTTGGAAAAATGGCACTCACAGACTTGTCCCATGCAGGTTGTCACAATCTTTCAATTCATAAAAGATGCAGTATCTACCAATGGCTATAAAGCAAAGCAAAACAAAATACAAGGTATGTCTGTACCCAAATCTATGATTTTTATCCAAAAGATGGGAAGAGTTGAGATTTTAGGGATATGAAAAATGTTGAGAAGAAAAGCCTTCACTTCTCTCAGAACAGTAATCAAGTATTTCTTAAGAGAAAATATAGCAATTGCCACAGTATCAAAAGGGTTCTAATGGAAAAACAGAAACTGTGTCATTTAGACAAGAAGGATTAATACAGGAAATTAAAAGTTTATAAAAACCAAAGAAGAGCTGGAAGAGTAACAATCAGGACAGGGGAAGTAGCTTCTAGCATTCAGGAAATCAGAAAGTATAAAAATCACAGGGAATTGCTGCTGATAATCTTAGCTGCGTGAACTTCAGGATAGGCTATTTGCAGGGAGAAAGCCAAGAAATCTCTGGCAAAATCATGTAGCCACCATTTGATAAAGTCCCTGAACCCATCTGCCCAGCTGAGGAACAGCAGCTTCTTATCTTCTGCCTTAAAAATTTCACATGGGTGCCTCCCATTGGAGACAATAATACTGAACTGGGGAGTCTGCTTTTGCACTGATGAAGACATGTTTACTCTCCCCTGCAAAGGAGAGATGCAAATTCTCAGCAATTACTGTTAGCTCCTCTTGTCACAATGTCTCTTGATAATTCTACAATTTAAAGACTATATATATTACAAGACTCATCATCACAGACATGCCTAAAATAATAGAGGAAGAGGAAAGAACACAAATCAGCGTGTGTGTGTGTGTGTGTGTGTGTGTGTGTGTGTATGCCCATAACAACAAGAGAGACAGTACTGGTAGATATTCTATCCTTTTATTCTGCAACCAGTCACAAGGCCATTTGAGGGGATCTATCATTTCTTTCTTCAGTCATTTTGCATTTTCCACTACATCAGCTGTTTATGGTGATGTGACCCAAACCTTCATTCCTGATGTGTCTGAGCCATTTATGAACTCGCTGGTACTAAAAGTGTTGTAATTCACCATGAATTCATTTCTGCACATGAAAGTATTCATTGGCAACTTGAAAAATCTACTGGCTTTCATACACACTCCTTCTTAGCTCCAGTGCATACCAGCAACTCTACATCCTGTTGATAATCAAGATCAGTCACCTGGGTCAATACAGTAAATTCCTTATGTGACTGCTGATGGAGTGGCCTGAGAATTTCAGTGGGGCCAGAGGACAATCTCAGCCTCAAAGAAAATGGAATTGTTGTTGCATCCCTTAATGGAAACTCTGCTCTCATAGGAAATAAGACCTCTATACTAGTAGAGCCCATGGTTGTGGGGATTAGAAATATTTTGTGAGTGATTTATTAGGTGTAATAGAGAAGGGTGCCACTTCTTCTATCAACGTTGTTTCTGGGACTGTATTCTAGCTATGTGAAAAGAGGGGTATAACTTATGGGTTACTTGTTCTGAGTATATACTGACTGTGTGTTATGGAACAGGCCATTGAACTTGCAAGAGCTGGAGCCCAGCAGTGTTGGGACCAGCTGCAGAACCTTCTCTTCCTCTGGTACCCAAATAAAACTAATGACAACTTGGGCGCCTGGGTGGCTCAGTGGGTTAAGCCGCTGCCTTCGGCTCAGGTCATGATCTCGGGGTCCTGGGATGGAGTCCCGCATCGGGCTCTCTGCTCAGCAGGGAGCCTGCTTCCCTTCCTCTGTCTCTGCCTGCCTCTCTGCCTACTTGTGATCTCTCTCTGTCAAATAAATAAATAAAATCTTTAAAAAAAAAAAAACTAATGACAACTTAAAACATCTTCAGGTGTTCCTGCTAGGAATATTTTATTTCTTTGTTTCAAGTTTTTCCTTAAATTCTAGTTAGTTACATATAATGTAAATACTGGTTTCAGGAGTAGAATTTAGTGATTCATCACTTACATATAACACCCCGTGCTCATCACAAGTGCCCTCCTTAACGTCTGTTACCCACTTAGCCCATCCTCTCACTCCTTCTTTCCATCAACCCTCAGTTTATTTCCTCTTATGGTTTGCCTCCTTCTCTGTTTTTATATTATTTTGTTTTTCCTTTCCTTTCCCTATGTCCATCTGTTTGGTTTCCTAATTCCACATAGAAGTGAAATCATATGGTATTTGTCTTTCTCTGACAGACTTCTTTCACTTAGCATAATGCACTTTAGGTCCTAAGAGGAGTATTTTCAAGATAAGACAGTTAGCCAAAAGAATACACTCATAATAGCCAAATTTCTCTTGTGATGCTGTGAGGACAATGGCTGGATATGGGGGCCTTTTCATTAAATTTGTTTTAATTCTACATGGAAGAACACTCCACGAATCAGAAATTTAAGAAAATCTAAGAAAAGTATATAATTTATTTTACCATTTGCTTTTCTTAGGAAGCAATCAGTTAATAACATCATTTCCTTGACATTGTGTTCTGAATTGTACAAATGCTATACTGCAATGTAAAGAACAGGATTTTTTTTTTTAATTGTGAAAGAATGACATGAAGTTGCTTTATTTTTTATTTTACATTCTGGGATAACCTCATATTTTGACTCCCACCCCCATTTATTTAATTCAACTTTAACAATGTAGCAATATTTTCACACATTAACAAAATGGATAATAATGCATCCCATTCGTCTACGGAAGATTTTTGATTATGGTGTTTCAATGACTCTCTCACTTATTTTTTTTTTCCTGGTAAAGTTTTAGAAAAGATGTTTTACTTGAAGAGATTATTATAGGAGATGACTTGTTACTTCAAGTGCACATGATTCTTGTGGATGTCTATTTGTCTATCATCTATCTATCATCTATTGATCTATCATCTATCTATCATCTATCGATCATCTATCATCTCTCCATCTCATCTCATCTCAATCTTGTGGATTTATTTAACTAAGACAAGTTAGTAATAAAGGTGTAAATAAGCAACTAAAGGAATTAATCAAAACCTCTGTTGGTTCTGATTTTCAGGAATGAGGACAAATCAATGACGTAAACATCTGCCAGATAAGGAAGGTTTTGCCCATTATATTAAGTGGTACAAATGTCTCTTGTCTTTGATGACCCATGTTGGAGGAAGTTCTCTGTACTAGAGAAGGGCCAGTGATATTTTCATTGCAATTAGTTATAATGTGTCTTATAAAAAATTTCTTGTAGGATCAGAACTCAGGTTTTAGACTGATAAGACCCCAATGGCAAATTCATAAAATCTATTTTTCCTGAGTTACATAGAACTACTTACAAATTCTAGTTGGTTTCTACTACATGGTTAGATCTTTGTAGGACACATTTAAAGATGAACTACTATATAACAATTGCATATGGTGATAGAACATAATATTATAACATCATATTCAAACCATATTTGATTAATATATAGAGTGCTTTATGCTATTCAATTTGCAAACTATAAATTGATTTTATTTTCAAACCATCATTGTAAAATGTGTTATTTGTTCAGGTTAATGATGTTTCTTCAATTCACCATAAGTTTCATATACTAAAATTACTAAAATTTTGACTGAAAGAAATACTATTTTTGAGCAAAATTGTGTGTTGTAGTAATAATAATTATTCTCAAAATAATAGTTATTATTTACTTAGTTTGATATGTATCATGCACTTGCTCAAGTACTTTAAATGTACTCCTTTCAACAGCACTATGAAATATTTTTTTTTTTAAAGATTTTATTTATTTATTTGGCAGACGGAGATCAGAAGTAGGCAGAGAGGCAGGCAGGCAGAGAGGAGGAAGCAGGCTTCCTGCTGAGCAGAGAGCCCGATGCAGGGCTCAATCCCAAGACCCTGGGATCTTGACCTGAGCTAAAGGCAGAGGCTTTAACCCACTGAGCCACCCAGGCACCCCACTATGAAATATTATTAATAAGCACATATTACAAATAAAGAAGCTAAGGAAAAATAAGTAACTGAGGAATGCCACATTGCAGATAAGTACTGGAACCCAATAAGGCCATCTGATTGCAGGACTAAACTCTTAACCACTGAACTTCACTATTTTTCCATAAATACGTCCTTTCTCCCCATCCCATAAGATACTATTCTATTGTTAATTTTGACATGGCAGGACCACGAATAATAACAAATATAACAGCAGATTCTAGGTCAAAGTTTTCAGAATTAAGACTTTTTACAAAACTAGCAGAGGTAGATGAATGATGCTCTAAGAACAGCCAGGGGTGGGAGGTTAGATTGCTCTCTCCCCTCTGTAAAGATAGATCGATCAAGATGATTTCAGGCAGACACTTAATTTCAGTTTTTTATTGGAGAAATATGAAATATGTTGGTTTTTGTTTCCTTTCTTCATACTTAGCACTACACCTAAATGTTAAATTATTAATAATGTAAAATATTTAGTCCATAACTTCAAATGAAAGATATTAATATAAATATAGATCCTGCATTATCACAAAGGATTTTCAATATTTGCTAATGAAAATGAAGTCCATTAAACTGAGAATGCATATGGCATTTTTTTTTTGGTGCCTAACAAGATATTATAAAATAAAATAATGTTTATTATTACATTTCTTCTTGAAATGCAATGAATTTTAAAAGAAATTTGTAATTTAAGGGATTTTTACATTTTTATGATATCATTTCCTCCCAAATCTCCAGCATAAATCTCAAAATTTAAGTAGGAATAGCCAAGCCAGTGCTGCATTTCAGGGGGACTGGCTCAGTGGACCCCAAGAGTTCTAATTTCAAAGTGTTCTGGTTTGATTTAAAAGTCTTATGAGGCATTTGTTGGCAGTTCCTGTTACTGGAAAAATATCTTCTTTTTAAAAACCACAGTATAAGACAATATTCTCGCTTGTGATGATGTGATTATTCAAATAAACTTCTCCCCAGAGTTATGCCCTCTGCAAGTGGACTTTGCTAGTACAAAAATGTTCATAAGGAAAAAGAGATGATGGACTGATTAAAAGGTCACCCATATCTCTTTTTAAAGAAACAGATGTAATTTCTGTTTCAATTTACCATGGGACACCTTCAAATCACCTTGTCAATTTTTCTAATTTATTTACTAACATGGAGTCAACTCGAGATTTACCTACTGGTGAGACCATACCATACTTTCATTTATTTCTCATTAAACGTGCTGCTGAATAGAAATACCCCAATCACTAACCAAAACAAAACAAAACAAAAAAACAAACAAACAAACATACACACCACCAATGGAATTCTTATATAAATTGACTCCAGATTGGCTTAAAATAAACTGAAATGTTATTTGATATTACAAATACGGTATAAAACATATAAACAAATATATATATTTAAATATATGCAAAGTATTTTCATATTATTAGCTAATTTAGTCTTTTTATCGCTTTTACCATTTGGCTTGGGAATCCCACAAGACTCTAGCTTCAAAGTAAACTACTGAAACCTATACCAGAGATAAAATCTGGAAGTACTTTTCATGATAAATCTTACCTCTTTTTTACTCATAGACAATTAAAAATCAAGACAGTGATGTTTGCAAAAATTCTAGCTCTTATAACTCTGTATGTAAGTAAATTAGGAAATCGTTCAACATACTTACAAAAAGGATGTTTTTATTTTCCGTGTTTAGTTCACAAGTCTACAGCCAAGATATACAATATATAATTTTTTTTTTATTATGCACTTCTATTAGTGAGACATTTTGAGCATGACTTCATGTTTATTTATCATTTATATACAGGTGCTACTGCATTAATACGTCATGTTCTGTGTGTATATATATAAATATAGCATGTGGAAGTTATAATAAATGACTTTGACTCTATTGTACCATCAGTGTAACTCCACTTGACTGTTGCCAAGTATCTCGAAGATGAATGTTTTAGTTCACAGAATGAACTATGTGAACAATAGTGTATTTCTAATTGCTCACCTTCGATATCATCTATTAAGTTTGAAAAGTTATATCAACCGCGACCTTCTGGTTAACCTTCTATTAACAATTAAAGGTCATTTAATACAGCTGCTTTGCATAAGTTACCACCAGATGGCATTCTCGGGTCTTTGATCTTGAACACTTGTTTCTGAACTATGAACTACTTTTATTAAATGAAGTTCTTGTTAACAAAAATATATCTAAATCATCTTTTTACTTATGAGGAAAAGGCAACTTATATATCACCATGCTGAAAGAGACTTGAACTCTGGGGCACCTTGGTGGCTCAGTTGGTTAAGCCTCTCCCTTTAGCTAAGGTCCTGATCTCAGGGTCCTGGGATGGTGATTTAGCCCAGAGTCAGACTCCCTGCTCAGCGGGGAGTCTGCTTCTCCCTTTGCCCTCCCCACTGCTTGTGTTCTCTCTCTCTCTCTCAAATAAATAAATAAAATCTTTTTAAAAAGAGAGAGACTTGAGTTTTAGTTCTGCTTCTTTTAGCTACTTTGGGCAAAATCTTTTATTTCTGAAGGTATTTGCATTACCATATATGAATAAAGAATATTGGACTAGCTAATTCAATCTAAACACACTATCAAACAGCTGTTTTGCCCATAGTACTGTGCTAAATATACTAGGGACTATAGAGGTCAATTGTCAATACTTTTAACTACCTGCAATTATGAAATAAATATCCAGTAGAGCTCTTTGATTTTTATTTAATGTAAATTGTCATATTGACTATTGTTTTCCATGTTCTCTGTAAATAGTAAGCAAATTATAAAGAATCCAATATGGCATACCAAAAAGTTTATGTGTAAGTTCTTTATGTATAAGTATGCACAATTTATGTAAAATATGTACATATATAATAATTTATGTATGAGTATAATACAGTATGGCATACCAAGAAGTTTATATATAATATAAATTTATGAATAATATAATCTGCATAAATTTAACAAAGGTTTTTGTTATTTGGTTGGTTGGCTTTTGGCTGATTTGTGTTAATGAATCAGGGAATTACATGATCAAATTTATGCTTTATAAAGATAAAATTGGAATGGAAAAGGAATATACTAGGGATAGATAAAGCAGTAAGATGACTATAGTGAGTCAAGAGGAAGAAATAGTAAATGGCTAAAATAAGGCTAATATCCCTGTTTCTCAGAGAAGGGATCGTTTCAACACATAATTGAGAAAAAGGACAGATGGGAGGTAGAATAGAAGGTGATTTTTGAAATACCTACCATCTACTGGTGGTGAAAAAATAAAAGAAAATATGAAAATAAGGTTTAGTGAAATCTAAAGAATTTGATTCGGACATGTTGAGCATAAAGATCTGTGGTACAGAATGATGAAAATATTAACAATTTGATAGAGTTCAAGAAAGAGTTGAGGGATGTAGATTATACATAAAAAGTCCTATTAAGTATGCTTAGAAAAATTAACAGTAAACTTTTCTCCCCTTTTTAATCTAATATATTTTATTAATACCACAAAGATTATTTGAAATTTAATAACATGATCATTTCAATAAAAAATAATGGAAATGAAAAGTACAGCATAGGGAATAAAGTTAATAATATTTTACTAAAGTGTGGTGATGGATGGTGACTATACTTATTGTGGTGAGCACTGAGTAACATATAGAATTGTTGTATACCTGAAGCTAGTATACAACTATATTAATTAATTACACTTCAATAAAAAGAGAAGAAATTTAAAAAATAAAAGTTGACGATAAATATTTCAAACCTGTTTCAAAAAAATAATGTGTCATCTATCATAACTCTTCAGTTCCAGATGTTAAAATAATGTACCCTGGATGAAAAATAAGGATATTTACTTCTTATTTTGGTTCAAAGAATCTATGTATATCATATAGAAATTATTTTGTGTTAAAAGTAAATGGAAATATTTGCTATTATATTCAACTTCACATTATTTATTGAGCTTTGCTTTCAAATGAACAGAAATACAGTTTTGGAGTATAAGAAATAATCCTGTTCCGTGTGGGAACTATATTATTTGCAAAGTGTTGCAATGATATGCATTGGGTTCTGAATAGGATTATGAGGCATAGATGCTTCTCTGATTTTCCCAGTACCGCATGAAATTCTTTAGCTGTTTTTTTCTTGCTAGCAGCCCTATATTTTAGAAAATTCCAATTAAGCCCCTTTCTTTTAATTTATAAGCTGCTGAAAATATTGAATTTCCCTAAAGATTTAAACATTTTTCTATCCTCAAAATGCATTTATTAGTGGTTCACCATAGTATCTTACTTTTCTACATGATTTTAAAATAAGAACTACTTCCAACAGAAGTAATACAAGTGACATTTCAGCAAGTTTTGTGCTGTTGAAATGAACTAAGAAATGGGAATTTTAATGGGAAAAAACGTGTTTTAGAAATACATCCATGGTTTCCTTTGTTATATTTGCTTACTAGGAATGATTTAAAGAATTTGTTGAATGAATATAGAGAGAGGAACATTCTCATTTATAAGCAAAAACATTTTAAAATTCCTGTTCATGATTTCATATTAAATTAATATATAGTTCTTTGAAAGTGAAATAAAAATATCCTAATTACAACAAGGCAAAGAACACATTCCAAAGAGTAATTTTATGGATCAAGGAAAGTTGTTTTTTTTTTTTCCAAAAATTCATGAGCTTCTACTTTGATTAAAAGTAATTGAATCTACTTTTACCTGTCTCTCTCTCTCTATTATTTTTTCTCTTTACCTGTGACTCTCTTAACCTATTTCTATCACCTCCCAATCCTCACCTCAGGCAAACTACAATTTGTTCTCTATATCTATGACTTGTTATTTTGTTTAGACTCCATATACAAGAGAGATAATATGGTATGCATCTTTCTCTATCTTATTTCACTCACCATAATGCCCTCAACGTCCATCTATGTTGTTACAAATGGCAAGATTTCATTCTTTTTAATGGTTGATTAATACTCCATTGTATGTGAATGTATGTATGTATGTACGTATATCTATAGTGTGTGTGTGTGTGTGTGTATCACAATTTCTTTATCCAACCATCCATCAAGGATCAACAACCTTCTTAACAACTCAGATTGCTTTTGTGTCTTAGCTATAATAAATAATGCTTCAGTGAACATGGATGTGCAAATATCTTTTCCAGTTACTGTTTCTGTTTCCTTCAGATAAATACCCAGAGGTGGAATTGCCTGATCATATGGTAGTTTTATTTCTAATTCTGAGGGGAAACTTCATACTGTTTTCCATAGTGGTTGTACCAATTTACAGTCCCACCAACAGTGCACAAGAATTCCCGTTTCTGCACATCTGCCCCAAGACTGTTTATTTCCTGGTTTGTTTGTTTTTCTTGGGGGGGTTGTTTTTTTATACTGACCATTCTAACAGATATGAAGTGATAGCTCACTGTGGCTTTGATTTGCATTCCTCTAATGATGATGAGAGTATCTTTTTCTGTACTTGTTGGCAACTTGCATGTTGTCTTTGGAAAAATGTCTACTCAGCTCTCCTGACCAGTGATTAATCAGAGATTTTTCCTTATTGAGTTATATGAGTTTTTTTTTTTAATTTATATTTTGGATATTAACCCCTTATTAGATATATGATTTGCAAATATTTTCTCCCATTCACTAGGTTGCCTTTTCATTTTGTTGTTGATTTCTTCTGCTGTGCAGAAGTACACTAGCACTGGTCCCTTATGCCCTTGCTACTGAATCTACAATAGAATATTTTATAGATTTGATATATGTAATGGTAGTTGTCTTAGGTATTAAAATAAGTTTGAAAATGATATTGTTGCACAGTGGTGATTGTTTTTGAAAACATGAACTGTTAAAGTATGTAACAATGGTAAAACAAAAGTATAGAGAAAGAAATAAAAAAAAAATGTGGCATAAAGCCAAGACAATTCTTTTTAATTATGGGGGGAGGAAGGGATCTGTACTTTTATACTTCTGAACATACTTATTAGATGTTTTGTATATTCAAAACAACCAATTTAAATATATTTGTCATTTATATTAGTAGGTTTGAAAATTAAAATTCCTGGGGTGCCTGGGTGGCTTAGTTGATTAAGTGTCTGCCTTTAGCTCAGGTCGTGCAGGTTATGATCCCAGAGTACTGGGATAGAGCCCTGCCTCAAGCTGTCAGTGGGGCATCTGCTTCTTTCTCTCCCTCTGCCTCTCCACCAACTTGTGCACACTCTCTCTCTCAAATAAATAAATACAATCTTTGAAAATAAAGAAAATTAAAATTCATTTGCAAAAGAGGTTAGCGAATAAATTTGTCAGAAGAACAGTTCAGACTCTGGAAAGCCTAAGTGGTTGTGGTTGGATCAAGGGGATAGCACAGGAAGATTCCACATAATATGGAGGGAAAGACATTCTAGAACTCATATATAAGATGAGCAAGAAGAGAGACAGAAAATATCCTGGCTTGTTCCAGACACAAAACATTATTGATGCATATAGCAAATGATGGGCAGTAAGAGGAATAAGGAAAAGAGGAAGGTAAGATCCTAAGGTCTAATATCATGGAGAACTTTTAATACTGGATTTTTGTCAAGAGGAAATGGTAGCTACTAAATGTAAGATGGAGGAGAAATAACAGGGCAAGACTTATACTTCAGATATTTATTCTGAGCAATGGAAAGGATGGATTTGAGGAAAACAGAAAAACCAGATGGGAAGATGTTTTACAAGTCCAGGCAAGAAATGACGATGTCCTGAGACACTGGCTGAAAAAGTACTAAAAAGAGATCTGGATCTGAGAAATAGATAAAGAGCATCTATTAGGAGGAATTAGTGAAAGAGTGGGTGTAGGAATTGAGAAAAAGTAAAGGGTTTAGGATCATACCAAGGTGAGTATGATCATGAGGTGGGTGAATGCATGTGACTCAATTTTTAATCAAATAGCTGAATCAGGGCACACTTTATTCTTAGACAAAGAAGAAATAAGCTACTCCAATCCAATGTACAGAATGTGAGGAGGGCTCCTTGCTCTCCACATAAAACATCAGGCTGCAGTTTTCTAAACTAATTTCTAGTGCATGTGTCCAATCTGTCATATTTGTTCTTCATTTTTCACCCAGTAAGCACTTCAAAGGGTTTACCATAATATTATACAGCCATAAAAAAAAGAATGAAATCTTGCCATTTCCACCAACATAGATGGAATAGAGTGTAAATGTTAAGCAAAATAAGTCAGAGAAGAAAAATACCATGTGATTCCATGCATATGTAGAATTTAAGAAGTAAAGCAAATGGAACAAAGGGAAAAAAATGAGACAAACCGAACAGTCTCTTAACTATAGAGAACAGTTAGAGGTGAGTGGGTGAACTAGGTAAATAAGATTAAGAGTACACTTACCTTTTTTCTTTTTTAAGGTTTTATTTATTTGACAGACAGAGAGCACAAGTAGGCAGAGAGGCAGGCAAAGAGAGAGAGGGGGAAGCAGGCTCCCCACCAAAGCAGAGAGCCCGATGCGGGACTTGAGCCAAGAACCCTGAGATCACGACCTGAGCCAAAGGCAGCGGCTTAACCCACTGAGCCACCCAGGCACCCAAAAGTATACTTATTCTGATGAGCACTGAATAATATATGGAATAGCTAAATCACTATACTGCACATCTGAAACTAATATAACACTGTATGCTGATTATACTGGAATTAAAAACAAAAAACAAAACAAAACAAAAATGTTCTCCAAAGATTAAAAAAAAAAAGAAGAAGAAGAAACGCATACACAACAAATGTTTGCTATGAATAAGTACCTATTTGCTGGCTTTTTCTCCATGTTTCCTGTTCCTATTTTCTATTTTAATTTTTCATTGGTAAACTCGTTAGTTTACATCAGATCTTTCCTTTGTGTCTGGACCTTAACCTACTGTCCTTTACTTCCAACCCTACAGTTCTGTACATATTTTTCAGATGTGTGTTGAACATCAGCAACTATTAAAAGATTTACCTAGTGCCAGTAGTTAATAACTTTTGGGTAGAAAGTTGTAGAGTCTAGCATCCTCTATTGTCTATACAGTGATTTGGATCACTAACTCTTCCTTAACTTGTTTTGGTTCTTTTATGCCTGTGAGTTAGCCCTCCTGACACAGCCCTCATTTCCCTTGGTGTTCCCCTTAGTTTCCTTCATTGGAAAAAAAAATTCAATATGATCAATGATTGTGCTAGAGAAGAGTTCTCATCTTTATTCGCTACCAGAAAGAGAAGATTCTGGAAGACAGATTCACACTGAGAGAAAAAAAAAATTCAGACAGACTAAACAATGTTAAACAATGTAACACAAAATATTATGTGACTTTAGTCCACAGTAGTCCACACTGGGAAGATTAATGGCAATTAAATTGTCCAGAAGAAAAGTACTCTTGTAGTAAATACATATATACATGTATATATGCACATATGTACGTATATATTTTGGTCAGAAGCTGTAAAGTCAAATGAAACAACATTTGGAGAGTAGAACAGAGAACTTTCTCTAAGTCCTGGCTCAGAAATCAATTTCTCTCATAAGGTTCCTATGTATTTCTTTATTTTTATATTTTCTAGGAACTTGAATTTGTTAAGTTATATATTTTGAAAATGAAATATAAAGAACTCCTCAAACTCAACAACCAAAAAACAGATAATCATGTCAAAAAATGGGCAGAAGACGCAAACAGACACTTCTCCAAAGAAGACATACAAATGGCTAACAGACACATGAAAACATGTTCATCATCACTACCCATCAGGGAGATTCAAATGAAAACCACGCTGAGATACCACCTTACACCAGTTAGAATGGCCAAAATCAATAGGACAGGAAACAACAAGTGTTGGAGAGGATGTGGAGAAAGGGGAATCCTCTTACACTGCTGGTAGGAATGCAAGTTGGTACAGCCACTTTGGAAAGCAGTGTGGAGATTCCTCAAAAAAAAAAAAAAAAAAATTAAAAATAGAGCTACACTATGACCCTGCAATTGCACTGCTGGGTATTTACCCCAAAGATACAGATGTAGAGAAAAGAAGGGCCATATGCACCCCAGTGTTCAGAGCAGCAATGGCCACAACAGCCAAAATGTCGAAAGAGCTGAGATGTCCTTCAACAGACGAATGGGTAAAGAAATGTGGTCCATATACACAATGGAGTATTATGGCTCCATCAGAAAGGATGAATACCCAACTTCTGTATCAACATGGGTGGGACCGGAGGAGATTATGCTGAGTGAAATAAGCCAAGCAGAGAGAGTCAATTATCATATGGTTTCACTTACTTGTGAAGCATATGAAATAACATGGAGGACATTAGGAAAAAGAAAGGAAAAGTGAATTGGGGTAAACTGGAGGGAGAGACGAAAGAAGAGAGACTGTGGATTCTGAGAAACAAACTGAGGGTTATGGAGAGGAGGGAGATGGGGGGGTGGGTGAGGCTGGTGGTAGGTATTAAGGAGGGCACATATTGCGTGGAGCACTGGGTGAGGTGATAATGAATCTTGGAACATGGAAAAAAAATAAAGTTTTTGAAAAATGTAATATACCTATGTATATGTATGCATGGAGATATATATATATATATATCTCAACAAGTTGCTGCTATAAATGTCTCATCAACTCATACCTGGAAAAATTTAGAAATGAGGGCCGTGCTGCCAATTTTTAAAAATCAGCTTTTATTTTTTTTTTTTTTAAAGATTTTATTTATTTATTTGACAGAGAGAAATCACAAGTAGGCAGAGAGGCAGGCAGAGAGAGAGAGAGGAGGAAGCAGGCTCCCTGCCGAGCAGAGAGCCCGATACGGGGCTCGATCCCAGGTCCCTGGGATCATGACCCGAGTCGAAGGCAGAGGCTTTAACCCACTGAGCCACCCAGGTGCCCCAAAAATCAGCTTCTTTACTAGTGATGTAACTATCATACAGTAGATGACAAATGGCAAAAGCAAAACCCTGAGAAAGCATTTTTGTTACTCTCCATGGCCCCCGGGGTAGAAAGGCTGATTTCCTTTGATAGTCAGCCACTTCACCATGGCCAAGGGACAATTTAATGCAAAAGGACAAGCAGCGTCAGAGAGACAGAACTTATGTTCTAACGTGGGAGATCCGTCTTTCTAACGGTACAGCAAACTGCAGTCATTAAGAACTCTGGAATTAGAACTGGGGGGTTTAAATCCCAGCTCAGCCACTTACTAGATTTGTGACCTTGGGCAAAGGAGTGAACCTTTAAACCAACTGCAAAATGTAAATAATGCCTTTGCATGCAAGCCTTTCGTAAAGACTAAGGGAGGTCAGGATTAAGAAAAATTTAATTAGGGCCTAACTCTTAGGAATATTCAGTAAATGGTAGGATGATCTTTGATAATTTGCTTGCCACAGGAAATTTTGGGATTCGTGAAGTAAACACAAAATAAGGAGAGGAAAATGTACAGAAAAAAATTAGAACCGAGATTATCAAGCTGTACATGAATAAATGGGAGATGAAAGTACAAAAGCAAATTAGGTTTATAAGAGTTTACAGCAAAAGACAACAATGTCTTAGAAATGACACTGTAATAATTTGACATCAAGCCTCTTGCAGAAAGACGGTGGTTATTTATGGCAGCAGAAATGCATAAAAGGAGTATGAAACAATATGAAATAGGACAGTAAACCAAATGAAACAGAAATGAGATATAAAGATGATCCATCAGTCTAATCAGGGCAAAACATGACCAACAAATCCTTAAAAAAGAATAGACAGGTGGGTAGAGACTTGGACACTAAACCACATGGCTCATGTCCAAATTGTGACTTGACTATTTGCTAGTTACATGGTCAAATATAAGTTATTTAACCTCTCTCTGCCACAGTTTCTTCATCTGTAAAAATGATCAGTAATAATTCCTATCCTATTAGGACTATATGAAGTTTAAATTACAATTAATATATGGACATTGGGGAGGGTATGTGCTGTGGCGAGTGCTGTGAAGTGTGTAAACCTGGCGATTCACAGACCTGTACCCCTGGGGCTAATAATACATTATGTGTTTATTAAAAAAATTTTAAAAATTACAATTAATACAAGTAAATCATGAGATTCATGCTTATATCTATTAATTGTATTATGCATATGATTATTTTTAAAATGCCCAATTGTAAGATGTCTGAATCATTTCCCCATAATTACCCACTTATGCATCTACTCAAAATTTTATCAATATCACTTTATTCTTATAAATGACCTTTCTTCTTACTGTCCACTGACTGAAGTTATGTATTTACAAGACTTTTTCCCTCTGCTAGATTATTAGGGCTTGGGGTTCAGTCTGCGAGGCTTTTATTTCTCTGAATCCTTACTAAAGTAGTTCCCAAGCTTAGCTGTACATTAGAACCTCCTAGGAAAACTTAAGAATGCTAATTTTGGTACCTACTTTAGATAAATAAACTCAGATTATCTGAAGGAAGAGGTGTATTATTAAAGTAAACCAGGTGATTTTAATGTGCATTCATGAGTAAGAACCTAGTGTTTTGCAAGGGTATTGACATGTACTTTATTTAGGTCCTTCTTTTTTCAACAAAAATTTAAGTGATTCACAAAGATCTATATCTATCTATCCATCTGGCAGGAGAGTTTGACACCCAGGAAGCAACAAAAAAAAAATACCTTTGATAAATATATCAGTCAGGATATTAATAAGCAACCAATGGCACACTGAACCTGAGCTGGGACAGAGTTTGACAAAATTGACAAACAGTGCAGTTCCTTTGGGCTACAAATCACTATATCTTTCCCTTTTCTCTATAGCATCAATGTTTTTTTTTCCCCTTCCACTACTCAGTGCTACTATAAGTAAAACTCATCAAAGATTTGCTACTGATCTGCTATAAAACAAAAACTTTTTCCAGAGTGCAAATCAAGTATCTCCTTAACATATTGTTTAATTCACCCAACATTTTATTTTTCCATAGCGAGGCTTTGTCGAGGAGAGTAGAAGAGCCTTGATTTGCATTCTAGCCTCAAGTCATTATCTGTTGGTGGACTTCTCAAACATGGCTTATGAACTAGTACTTGGAGTAGCACTGTACAAAATTCCTCACATCAGCATGAGAATTTGTTGAATATCTCCCAAGCAAAAGCAAAATACTCAAAAACCTCTCTGCCCTACATTTCCCTCCAGCTGTTGTCCCTTTACAGAGTTGTCTGTGTTTGTTGCCTCTAATTCCTCTTTTACCAACCACTTATAAAGCTATTCCTATCATGTTTTGTTAAGGTCACTCACTCAGCCAAATCACTAATCAATTTTCAGTCTTCATTTTTCTTGATCTCTCGGTAGTATCTGACATTCTATGTCACCTGTGGCAACCTTTACTTTAAGCTACTACCTACTCCATATGCCTCCTTGGATATCAGTAGGTATCTCTAACCTACTATATGTAAAACATAATTTTTTATTTTCGTTGCTTAATTTGTTCCTTCCATAGTTTTACTTCTCACAGTTACCACTTGTTCTGATCTGCAATTATCTCTCTCCTGAACTCTTGAAACAGCCACTTATCCACTCTCCCTATCCACTCTCCTGAGTGTTTGCCTTCTCAAGGTGTTTTCTCAACACACAAACCAAAACAACCCTCTGCTCAAAATCCTGCAATGACCTCCTAATTCTCAGTATAATTCAAACTCTATTAAGAATCATTTGATCCTGGGGGCGCCTGGGTGACTCAGTGGGTTAAAGCTTCTGCCTTCAGCTCAGGTCATGATCCCAGGGTCCTGGGATCGAGTCCGCATCGGGCTCTCTGCTCGGCAGGAAGTCTGTTTCCTTCTTTCTCTCTCTCTCTGCCAGCCTCTCTGCCTACTTGTGATCTCTGTCAAATAAATAAAATCTTTAAAAAAAGAGAGAGAATCATTTGATCTAAACAGCACTCCCTCTACTTTTCTCACTCTGATCTCCCCTTCCACTCCTCTTCCTTTTAGACACTGCAAAGACCATGAAGAACATTTTGCTGTACTATGAAAATGTTGGTATTAGTCACTTTTCAGAGATGCTTAAAAGGCAATTACACTTCAAATTTCAAAATTACCATCATCAATTAAAAATACAGTATTAAATTTTAGATCTTATGAATATTATTGGAATATTCAGAAAGATTTGGATGTCATCTTTATAAGCTTTCACTATTCATTCTAAATCTGCAATCTTCACCAGACATAATAGGCCAATAATATTTTCTAATGAGTTGAACCTCAGAAATTAAAATTTTATTTTATTTTGTTTTGTTTTATTATTTATTTTAAAAGAGAGAGAGACTGTGTGGGGAGGGATGGAGGGAGAGAGAATCTTAAGCAGGATTCATGCCCAGCATGGAGCCCAATGTGGGCTTGATCTCACAACTCTGAGATCATGACCTGAGCTGAAATCAGATACTTAACTAAGTCACACAGGTAACCCACAGATATTTTTTTAAAAATTTTTATTTATTTTTTAATTTCTTTTCAGTGTTCCAGAATTCATTGTTTATGCACCACACCCAGTGCTCCGTGCAACACGTGCCCTCCTTAATACCCACCACCAGGCTCACCCAACCTTCCTCCCCCTCCAAAACCCTCAGATTGTTTTTTAGAGTCTTGCATGGTTCATCTCCCCCTCCAATTTCCCCCAGCTCCCTTCTCTTCTCCATCTCCCCATGTCCTCCATGTTATTTCTTATGCTCCACAAAAAAGTGAAACCAATATAACATTTTAAATGAAATTTAAATATAAAATTTTAAATGAAATTTCACTTAATCAGATACTATGGTTGTCTTTTAATGTTTTCCCATTTGGCTTTTCCAGAGTAAATATAAAACTTTTTTTTAACTAGAATCAAAATTATAACAAAAATGGTATTGCAATTATGGAAATATTATTTAACTAGATAAAGTTGTCAAGTTAGTTAAATCTGCATATACATACATATACAAATATATTTATATACCTATACTTTTACTTTTTACTTATACATAATTGATATTCCCAGCCTTCCACACTTGATAATCATCTGACTAAAATAAAAATACGTAACATAGCCTAGAAATCAACACATAATATGTTAAGCCTATTATTCTCACATACAACTGAATTACAATGAATCAAAATTAAATTAGATTTCTATCAGAAGGAAGTTCTACATTAAAGATAAATAGTGAAGTGAAGGAGATAGTTCTGCTAATAATAACTTAGCATAGAAATACATTTGTAAGTTTTTGAATTATTATAAATATTATTGAAAAATGAAGCAATCTGTCTATCCATTTTCAATATATTTCAGGCGGGAAGGAAGGAAAGAAAGAAGGAAGAAAAACTTGGCTTCTTCAAGTAAGCCATATTTCCATTTCAATGGGTGTCCTCTTACTCATTATAAAATGTGCTGAAAATATGCACTTAACCAGTTCTAAAATATCCATCATTATTTTGTTACTCAATTATAATCTTGCTCATTCATCATTTTAAGTATAATATCAGAAGCCAAGTTTATCGATTGCATTTTCTTTTTAGAAGGAACAGTTATTGGGAAAAGATTGGAAAGTTGAGGAAACTCCAAATTTAGTCATTTCCTATCTGAAAGAGACATTTGACTATAACCAATTTATTTACATTCTCTGGTATCCTGTTTTATCATCTGTGAACCAGGTTTTTCAAATTGATGAATTAATTATAAGATCTATGTCACTCTAAATATCAAGATTACATGATCATATCAGAGTAAAATGGTGGCTGACTGATCCTGAACCTCTATTACAAAGCCCCTTAAAACTATACAAATAACCAAGGATAAAAATAAAATGATGCATGGCTTATGCCTTCAGAATACTACATTCTCCCACTTATCTGTAAATAAAGAAAAACAAAATCCTACAGATTCCACTTGCATGACTGAATATAGAGCATAGGAGGGGAATATTAAGACAGACTGAGAAAAGTGGAGTAGAAGGCATGAAGGATGGAAACAAAGCATGATCAACCCACAAAGGGAGTCAACTACTAAGTGGCAAAACTAAACCCAGTACTGAGACTTGGGGTAGTTTACAACAATAAGTAAATGTAGGGGATTTCAAATGTCTGGGGCTAGACTTAGCAGTCTGAGAGAGCATTAATTATGAAGCAGATATACATATTTACTGAAAAAGGTAGAACTCATGGGAAATGAGGCAGTGAATGAAGATATGAAAAAAATGAGGGGAAAAATGAAGAATCCCCCCCAAAAAAAGGGAAAAAAAGACATGCAAATACCTTCTCGTACCCTCATCAACATAATCCGTTAAAAACAAACAAACAAACAAAACAACAACAACAACAAAAAACCTCTTGGAGTGCCTGGGTGGCTCAGTGGGTTAAACCTCTGTCTTCAGCTCAGGTCATGATCTCAGCCCCACATCAGGTTCTCTGCTCAGCAGGGAGCCTGCTTCCCCCTCTCTCTGCCTACTTGTGATCTCCTCTTTGCCTACTTGTGATCTCTCTCTCACTCTGTTAAATAAATAAATAAAATATTAAAAAAAAAAACCTCTAAAGCAGAAGAAAAAAGAAGTCATTCTCAAACAAGGAACACTGTCCATAAAGTAAACAGAAATAGGAAAAAGCCTGTCTATATGAAACTACAGTGATGAATCAGAAATGGGAGTCAACACATCTCTGATGATAGAAATTTTCACCTAAAAACACCATGGAGATTGTCCTTCAACAGATGAATAGATAAAGAAGATGTGTTCATATATACAATGGAATATTATTCATCCATCAGAAAGAATGTATACCTGCCAGTTGCATCAGCATGGATGGAAATGAAGGGTATTATGCTAAGTGAAATAAGTCAAGCAGAGAAAGACAATTATCATATGGTTTTATTCATATGTGAATATAAGGAATAGCACAGAGGACCACAGGAGAAGGGAGGGAAAACTGAATGGGAAAAAATCAGAGAGGGAGACAAACCATGAGAGACTCTGGACTCTGGAAAACAAACAGGGTTACAGAAAGGAGGGGGTGGGGAGATGGGGTACCTGAGTGTCTGAGTGATGGGTATTAAGAAGAGCACATGATATGATGAACACTGGGTGTTATATGCAACTAACGAATCACTGAATACTACATCAAAAACTAAAGATTTACTATATATTGGCTAATTGAGCATAATAAAAAAAACCCATGGAGTTAAATAAAATTGTAATACAACACCCCAAACTAAATTAAACATACTCCAACAAGCAACAATGACAAATATGAACAGAAATATAAATGGACATAAAACAGGTTACAATGAAACAAAAGATTTAACTCAGGTAAGAGACAGAAGAAAATAACAAAATTATGATAGAAGTGAAGATAAATTATGAGGTGCCCAAGGGAGAAAGATTCAAATAAAAATTTTACAAAGGATCTTTTTTTTTTTAAGATTTTATTTATTTATTTGACAGACAGAAATCACAAGTTGGCAGAGAGGCAGGCAGAGAGAGAGGAGGAAGCAGGCTCCCTGCTGAGCAGAGAGCCCGATGTGGGGCTCGATCCCAGGACCCTGAGATCATGATCTGAGCAGAGGGCAGAGGCTTCAACCCACTGAGCCACCCAGCCACCCCTTTACAAAGGATCTTAAATAGAATTGGGAAAAAAAAGAACCAAGAGAATGAAGTTGAAATAAAAAAGAAGTAAAATGGGTGAGAGAGATAGCAGCTAAAATAGAAGACAGATAAGTAACATAAGTTAATGTAGTATCCTTGAAGAAGGAAATCAAAACAGTGCAACAGAACTAGTATTCACATGTATAACTAAAGAACATTCCAAAGATAAAAGAAGCCTCACAAGATATAAAATCAAATAATGAGGTAGCAGAAAGAGAAATTAAGGAATCAATCCTATTTACAAATGCATCAAGAATGTTAAGAAACCTAGGAATAAACTTAATCAAAGAGGTAGAACAGTTGTACTCTGAAAACTATAAAACACTCATGAAAGAAATTAAAGATGAAAAAAAGAAATGGGAAGATATTCCATGCTCATGAATTAGAAGAACAATTATTATTAAAATGTTTATACTACTCAAAGCAATCTACACATTTAATGCAACCCTATCAAAATACCAATAGCATTTTTCACAGAGCTATAACAAACAACCCTAAAATTTGTATGGAAGTACAAAACACTCTGAATAGCCAAAACAACCTTGAAAAAGAAAAACAAAGAAGGAGGCATCACAATTCCAGATTTCAAGTTAAATTATGAACTGTGGTAATCAAAATAGTATGGTAAAAAACAAAACAAAACAAAACAAAACAAAAAAAACCAAACCAGTATGTACTGGCACAAAAATAGACACATAGGTCAATAGAACAGAATAGAAGACCCAGAAATGAACCCACAACTATATGGTCAATTAATCTTCAACAAAGCAAGAAAGAATATTTGATGGGTAAAAGACTCTTTTCAACAAATGGTGTTGGGAAAGCTGGACAGAAACTTTCAAAAGAGTGAAACAGGACTGTGCACAAAAATAAATTCAAAATAGATGAAAGACCTAAATGTGAGACAAGAAAACATAAAAATCCCAAAGAAGAAGACAGACAGTAAATTCTTCGACCTCAGTCATAACAATTTCTTACTAGGTATGTCTCCTGAGGCAAGGGGAGGAAAAAAAAGCAAAAATAAACTAATAGGACTTCATCAAAATAAAAAGTTCCTTCTCAGCAAAGGAAACAATCCACAAAACTAAAAGGCAACTTATAGAATGGGAGAAGATATTTGGAAACAACATATCTGATAAAGGGTTAATATCCCAAACCTATAAATAACTTATAAAACTCAATACCCCAAAATAAATAATCCAATTAAAAAATGGGCAGAAGACATAAATAGACATTTTTCTAAAGATGGCCAACAGACACATGAAAAGATGCTCAACATCACTCATCATCAGGGAAATACAAATCAAAACTACAATGAGACGTCACCTCACATCTGTCAGAATAGCTAAAATCAACAACTCACGAAACAACAAGTATTGGTGAAGATGTGGAGAAAGGGGAACCCTCTTGCACTATTGGTGGGAATGCAAATGGTGTTGCCACTGTAGAAAACAGTATGGAAGTTCCTCAAAAGGTTAAAAAAGAGAACTACCCTACAATTTAGCACTTAGACTACTAAGTATTTGCCCAAAGAATACAAAAATACTCATTCAAAGAGATACATGCACTTTGATGTTTACAGCAACATTATCTACAATAGCCAAATAATGGAAACAGCCCAAGTTTCCATCTAATGATGAATGGAGAAAGAAGAGGAGGGAGATATGTGTGTGTGTGTGTGTGTGTGTGTGTGTGTGTGTGTACACACACACAGAGGAATATTATTCAGCCATAAAAAGGAATGAATTCTTACCATTTGCCACAACATGGATGGAGCTAGAGTATTAAGTGACATAAGTCAGTCAAAGAAAGACAAATACCATATGATTTCACTCATATGTGGAATTTAAGAAACAAATGAGCAAAATGGAAAAAAGACATACACGCATACACACACACATACACAAATGAAGAAACACACTTGACTATAGGGAACAACTTGATGATTATCAGAGGAGAGAGGGGTGGGGGATGGGTGAAATTGGTGATGGGATTTAAGGGGTGCACTTGTTGTGATGAGTACCAGGTGTTGTATGGAGGTACTGAACCACTGTATTGTACATCTGAAACTAATATTATACTGTATGTTACCTAACTGGAATTTAAATCAAAAAACAAAGAAAAAAAAGAAGCAAACAACAGAAGCCTTAAGTCAAGACTTGAAAGGAAGTACTTTTTGCCAGATAAAGCTGATCTGATACAGTCACGTCTGAGACAAAATCTAATGTATCTTTCTGTTAAACAAACACGCAAAAAAGCAAAATAAAATCCTTCAAGGTTTCCAAGCCAAAAGTCGGAATAATGCACAAAGGCATAGGAATTAGGCTTGTAACAGACTTTCCCAAAACAACATGCAAAGTAAGGTAAAAATATTTTTAAGAAACTTACAGGAGTAAAATGCACTTGTAGGATTTCATGTCTATATAGACTGTTTTCTGAGGAAAACAGCTATAAAAATCAGTCTTGAACATGAAGAACTGTTGTAATATCATACACACGTGTCCTTCTAAAGATGCATTAGGGTAGGAGCCTTGAGAGATGACTGGGAAAATTTTGGTAAAAAAGTGATTGTAAGAAATTCCATATTAATTTTAAAGTCAAAATTTAAATAATGGTGAGTCATGAATAGAATAATAATATATCATACGTTCTGCCAACTTGAAGAGAATGCAGCAGCAACCACAACAACAAGGGGAGAATTTAGATTGAACTTCAGGAAAGCAAGTTAGTTTTTCTTGTTCCTTTTGGATCTAAGGAGCTGTGAGGTTACAAACCCTCCATAAGTCCTAGCCCTCTTCCTGTAAACATTCTAAGCACACTTTATTTTCTAACTAAAAGAAAACTGAAGCCATCAGATATGAAAACTGATACTTCTTGGTTCTTTCCTCCACTCCATACCTATAAGTTCATTTGCATTCAAACCCATTATTACACATTTACTTCTCATATCTGACAGCATGTCTCTTTCTATTCATGATTGTTCTCCATCTGTGCATTTGATTTGAGGCCTTACAATTTTCTCAGGGACACTTGGGTTCATTGTTGAGTTTCCAGTTACCTAACAGCCACCAAATCTACAATGATTTGTATTTCAGATGTGTAACACACCTCTGAATTGTGGACCTTATTCTATAACATACTAGCATACATTCTAATCACTGAAAACAACTATTTGTTGCTAAGATCTTCCCACTAGGGTTTCCCATACTATACAACCATGTTCCTGAATAAAAAGCTCAGATCTCTTTCTTGAGTCCCAGTCGTACATTAACCTCTTCAATCTGATATCTTACAATGAAGTTACATGCAACAAGACTGAATCAATTTTATTTCCCTACTTTCCCATCTGATCTTCCTTCCCTGTACCAAATTTCCTTAATGCCACAGCTGTCCACTCAGTCTTTCGAGCAGAAAGCTAGACATTATCTTTGGTTATCCCCTCTACTTCAACTCTGCTCTCACAACATCTGTTTGGATTCTA
This sequence comes from Enhydra lutris kenyoni, assembly GCF_002288905.1. NCBI lineage: Eukaryota > Metazoa > Chordata > Mammalia > Carnivora > Mustelidae > Enhydra > Enhydra lutris. The sequence goes on along the minus strand of NW_019154098.1, from coordinate 26,568,234 downwards.
GGGAGGGCCAATTTTGTCCTTTAAAGGTCTCCAAATGCTGTTGACTTCTCAATTGTCATTATGTTGGGTTTGGGCTTATCTCTTTTCTGGATGATTAAAGTGGTTTTTAAATTCACTTTCTCCCTCTGATCCCCATTATATACAATTGCCAAAATCATAGAATATTACTGACACCAAACTATTTTTCTTAGGAAATAAGTCGTAAGCTTATGAAACTTCAGATTGGCTACGATGTAGCTGATGAGAATTGAAACTGTTCAGAAAGATATATTTATTTGTTTTCATTTACTTTTGCTGTATTGCTATCTAAATCCCATCATCCAGGCTAGGTCAAATTTCCAAATCTCATTATAGAAGGCAAATTTTATAGGATAAATTGCAATTTTCCATTTTATTGGACCTTGATCTCCTCCTATCTGCATATCTAAAGGTGATCTCTCCCAAAATCGGAAAATGCTTTAAAACACATTGTAAGCAGCAGACTGGAGATAGTGTGAGCTTGACCAAAAATCCTACTATATATTCTTCAATGTTAGTGAACATTTAAATTAATTTTAAAAATTATGCATCAGACCTAAAGCAATGAACGTTATATTGTTTCATTACATTTCTCTCAGAAGTCTTCTCTAATTCTACAACATGACTGAGAAATATGCCCTTAGGTAAAGATCTTTATTTGATTCACTGGTGTAAAGACTGATGATAAGAATGTAATTTAACTTATTTCAAATCTCATCCTACATTTTTATTGACCTTCCAACCTGTTCTGTAAAAGGACCCTAAACATAACTGTGGCTTTGGATCTGATGATTTATTATGTGAACAGACTTTGCACATTTATTTATAGTTTATTTTCCACTTCCAATTTGCTTCTTTTAAGATCAAAGAATCAGATTGTCAGAAGGTTATACATTTTTTTTCTCACCCAAATTGGGAGATGTTATACCCCAAAATATAAGACATGCAAATACCACGATCACACAACATCATTTCAAATATGTGCAAAAATTCAGAAAACTTTCCCAGGCTTTGTCAGTTTCTTTACATAAGTAGAAGGAAGATGAAATTTCCTTTCCCACATAATTTCACAGCACGCAAAGCATGAACAGAAAAAAGAAATATGCCTCATGTAAACAGATATTGGCTGCCAATGCAATTTTCTATTTTACACTCCATTTTACAGTATATGTGTTGTTGAATTTGTATAATTGTATGAGTCATTTCATTCTGTTCAGGACATCCATTTAATGTTATCCTAAATTCATATACAGATTGGTGCTTAATTAATATTTGTTGTTGATGATGTTTTTTATGAACCATAAAAATTGGAAGCACATATAGACAACATGATTATTTTTAAAAAGCATAAAGCAAGATATTTATAAAAAGCAAGATATTTATAAAGCAAGATATTTATAAAAAGATCATTCAATACAAGTCCAATAACAAATCTATTGTTTTTCAAAGGAACATAAGAAAATACATTTTCTTCTATTTGAGGGACTGTTTTGAAAATGCCCCAACTTGGTGGCCACTATACTTTGTTTCACAACTGAATTAAAAGAGAGATAAAATATTCTATCTCCTTATTGCTACCAGAAGTATATCAAGCAGAAAATGATAATACTTTTATTTTGAGTAGTTTTTGCAAGTCAATTTGAGTCAAAGTTTTTCCTCTGAAATAAACTTCATGTAGTCTGAAATGTTGTGAAGGCTACAATCAATATGAATGACAGTTCAGGGTACTGGCCAGAATATGCTGCTTACTGATGCCCTCAGAAGGTTGGTGTTTTCCTTCCTGCCTGCTTGCCTTCCTGTCTTCTTTCCTTTATTTATTTTTTCTAGCCTAGAAAGCAGCCATAGAAATTGAGTAGTAGACTAAATCAGAAAACTGCATTAAATAGATCAGTGGGATTAACCGCTTAGAGTTTTCAAAACTTTTATTAATACAAGATACTATCATTTTACAAATATTTTAGGTATCTTTGGGAGTACTATTAAGTTCTATTTAAAATTTTATTTTTTTAATTAATATATATATTTTTTTACTTGGAGAAGTTTTTGGTCCACAACAATATTGAGCAGAAAATACAGAGTTCCCTTATACCCTCTGCCAATGCGTGTGTATACACACACACACACACACAGCCTCCCTCACTACTGGCATCCTGCAACCTAACAGTACATTTGCTACAACTGCAGGAACAGTTGCAACAATTTAATTTACATTAGGGTTCACTCTTGGTGTTGCACATTCTATGGGTTTTGACAAGTGTATAATGACATATATTCATCATTGTAGTACTATACAGAATAGATTTACTGCCCTAAGAATTCTCTGCATTCTTCCTATTCATCCCTAACTGTCCCTAACTCCTGATGGCTACCCACATTTCCACTGTATCCACAGTTTTACCTTTCCCAGAATGTCATAGAGTTGGAATCATACAGTAGTTTGCCTTTTTTGATCGGCTTCTTTCACTTAACTAATATACATTTAAGTTTCCTTCATGTCTTTTTGTGGCTTGATAGCTCATTTCTTTTTAACATGGAATAATATTCCATTGTCTAGATATATCACCAATTATTTATTTATTCATCTACTGAAGAACATCTTGGCTGCTGCAAGTTTTGGTAATTATTAATAAAGCCACTTTAAATAGACATGTGCAATATTTACATGGCTATAAGTTCTCAGTTCATTGGTTAAGTACTAAGGAGTATATTGCTGGATTATATAGTATGGATATGTTCAGTTTTGTAAGAAACTGCCAGCTGTATTCCCAAGTGGCTGTACCATTTTGCATTCCCACCAACAATTAACAAGTATTCCTGTTGCTCCACATCCTCATCAGTATTTGGTGGTATGTTTGAGTTTTAGTCATTCTGGTGGTGTATAGTGGTTGTTCTAATTTACAATTCCCTGACCACATATGATGAGAAGCATATTTACATATGCTCCCCCCCCCCATATATCTTTTCTGTTGAGGTGTCTGTTCAAATCTTTTACCTATTTTTAAATTGAGATGTTCATTTTCTTATTGTTGAGCTTTAAGAATACTTTGTATATTTTGAATATGAGTCCTTTATCAGGTGTTGGTATTTTTGCAAATGTTTCCTACCATTCTTTAGCTCATCTTTTCATTTTCTTTTGCAACGTGGAAATTTTTAATTTTAATAAAGTTCAGCTTATCAATTACTTCTTTCATGAATTGTGCCTTTGGTGTTGGATCCAAAAAGTCATTGCTATACTCAAAATCATCTAGAGTTTCTCCTAATGTTACCTTCCAGAAGTTGTATAGTTTTGAATTTTACATTTAGGTCTATGATTCATTTTGTGTTAACTTATGTGACATATGTAAGGTGTGTGTCCTTATATATATATTATACAGATTTTGTTAGATTTATACAAAAGTATATAATTTTAGGGGGTGCTAATGTAAGTGGTTATGTGTTTTTAATTTCAAATTCTACCTGTTCACATTAGAATATTCTTCTATATCCAATTTATTTGAAGACAAACTAAAAAAATATAAGTTGTACTTCCCAGAATACAATAGTAATAATTCACATATCATGAAATAATAAAATCTTAATATAATATAAAATTGTATATAACTACATAGTAAGTATGTATTCTATGTAAAAATAATAGCAAAAATATAAGTCTTGTTAAGACTTTAAATGCATTCTCACTTCAATTCTCACAGCATTCCAGTAAAGTTACAACTATGACTTTTCTCATTTATAGATGAGTAACTGAGGCATCAAAATCTTAAGATACTTGCCCAGTGCCTCCAGTGAGCAAGCAACAGAGCTGAATACACAAGCCATGGGTGACTCAAAGTCCATGCTCTTAACACGTGAATGATACCACCTTATTAATAAATGTGGGAAATGCGCTCATCATCAACTTTCATTAGGTATATTTGCCAAAATATTTCTAGTGTTTCTTTCAATGGAATGCCTTGTTAAAATTTTTTATAGATGTTCCAATCCCTCTTATGTTATTGTTAAAACTCTATATGAAATGAATGTACTGTGGGCGTTAAATATTTAAATTCTGTAAACACCTTGATATTTACAATGAGGAAGGATATGCACAGTAGCATTGAAATAATATTTCCTGGCCAAAAAAATACTGTAGGTTTTGATGACTATAAACATTACCATCTCTCTATTTATTTTCTTCCTATTCTTCTTTATTAATTGTCACCAAGTTGTGTCTTCTTTTCTTTTTTTGGAGAGAACTCTTTAATCCACATTTCCTCTTTTCCTTTTCCTTTTAGAAGTTATCTCCTTAGGCTATTTCTATACCACCATCTTTGGATCACTACAACAGTTAGACTATGCAATTTTATTCCAAACTAGCCTGTCTTCTTGATGGCAGAAGATCTATTTATCTATCATCTACCTATCATCATCTATCTATCTAAAACATTGATCTCAGTAGTAGTTCAACTAATATCCTTCATTAATACGAGGGCTCCTTGTGGAAAATTAGATTATTTAAAAATCATCACTCTCTTCCCCACTTTTTGGGGGGTGTGGAGAGGAAAGGGGAACAGAATCCTCTTACCTGACTCTTAAATCTGGGCTTGCCAATGTGATTTGATTTGATCAATGGACATTAACAAACAAGATGTCCACAGAGTTGTAAAAATCCCTGTATGGTTGAATTTTTATTCTACACAACTTTGAAATTGTCGAAAGACCATTATCTGGGCTAGTTCACTGGTCCCAGAAAAATGGATGATGCATAGAGCCAAACTCAACCTATATCAGCCCATGCTTGACATACAGAGAGAGTTGTGAACATAAATGACTGTTGTTTAAACTAATGAGTTTGGGGTGGTTAGCATTATCATGGTGTCCATCAAATGATTAATACCACATTTAGAAAATAGGTCATTTATAAAAAATATATATATACCTCTTTGCATATAGTCAGATTCGCTCAATTCTAAAACTCTCAATAAAAACTATCAAGATTTCTCAGTTAAGATAAAATAACAATGAGGTTGTATTTAGTCAAATGAAGAAAAACTTTGTTTTCCTCTATCATTAAAAATCAAGTTCCAAAAACCTAAATACCTCACATATGTTATATTTTCTGCTTTTAACAGATAAGAAATGACATCTTAATTTCCAACGTTTCTTCTACTTGCATTGATTATTCACTTTGATTTACAATTTATTTTCCAATTAAGGTGGATATCATCAATTATCACCAATATACCACATTTAAAATGAAATGGACACATTATTTTCATAAGAAATTGTGATGATTATAGATTGTTTGATACAGGTCTTATACAACCATATAGCTGTATTTGCCAATCAGGCAGCCAACTTTATATATCTTGGATATATGGAGAAATTCACTGTGAAGTAATGCAGTGCAGTGGAATGTGAGCCTATCAGAAGCAATAGCGCATGTTTTCACATTGGGCTCAGGTACCACCTAAAATAACTATGAGAAAAATCAATCTTTCTGGGCCTCAATTTTCTCATATTAGAAGAAATGAGTATATTTGTTTCAATCACCTCAAAAGTCTCTTTCAATTGGAATGTTCTACAATTTAATTTTTATTTTAATTATTTGAGAGAGAGAGAGAGAGAGAGAGAGCATGAGCAGAAGGAGGGGTAGAGGGAAAGGGAGAAGCCAACTCCCTGCTGAGCTCGATCCCAGGACCTTGTGATCATGACCTGAGCTGAAGGCAGATGCATAACCAACTGAGCCCCTCAGGTGCCACTGTGATTCAATTTTAAAAATAATTAAATAAATACTAGTCCTTTTCCTCAAAGAAAAACAGAGAAAGCTGCTTACGTGGAAGCTGGTAGGGTGATTATTTGCTTCCATAGGGAAAATGTACTCATCAATGGCTCCCGCACAAGAGCATGACCTGCTATTCCTACACCTCCAGCTTCTTCTAGGACTACACTCCACGTCCCTGTCTCTCCATTCTGTCTTACATCCTGGAACTTAATCTGCTCCTCCAAAAGAACTTATCATCTTCACATACTGGTCATATTGCCCAGTTTCCAGACTTAGTAACTCCTAATTTAGTCTCAGCTCTCAGTCCAAGTTTACCTCCTCCTCCTCCTCCTTGAAGCCTGCATTAAGTGCTTTGTCTCAAAAAGCACATTTCATTTTTCATTCTTAGCACTTATCACATTCGCAATTTTTTTTTTTTGTTAAGTGTCAGTCTTTATCCCGCTAGACAGAAATCAGTGACTAAGTCTCTTATTTTTTTGTTATGTACCATGTCCTCTCCACAATGCCTGGCACATAGCTGAAACTTCATGAATATTTTAAAATTGACATTACTTTTACTGTTCTTCTGCCACTCATTCTCTTTCTGGGGGTGTAGAAACAAAGGGCTTAGTTCCCACAGCAGATTGGGATAAACAAAGTCAAATTTGATATTTTAGGTGCAGCAGTTTTGTGAAGGAACTTGATTATTGAATGTAAAATAAAATTCAAAAATCCTTTAAGCTAATAAGTAGCTAGAACAAAAAGTATAAAACTTATTGTAATATAAAAATTTTCATGAGTCATACTTAAAGGCCCTCTTTACTCTGAGAGGCAGATTAAAATGTTATCATGAAAATCCCACACAAAATAGGTGTGACTTTGTAATTTTTTTAGGAACGAGAAACCACTTTTTACAGGTTATGAGATTTCAACAAAGAAAATAAAAATGATGTAAAAAGAAGAGATATCTCAAAAGACACAGTAGTGGGAGAACTCAAGGATACTTACCAGTTCAGTGTTGACAGAACTGCTAGGAAGGTATTAAATCTGGAGTAAATTCTGAGGGAGAGATTTATCTCAGAATTTACACAAAGAATATCCCACTAATGGTATATTAGTTAACTACAGTGAATGGATATCAAGTCTAATCTACTTGGACAATACAATGAATTTATCAATATTTTATTTATCAAATAAGACAGTGTTAGAACTCAAAAGAAATGCAGGGATGATTTAGTCCAATCTCCTTGTTTTACAGATATGGAAACTGTCCTTTCAGCAAATATTGACACAGCAGTGCACATGACATGCCCTAGAGGAAACAGTTATTTACATGAATAATTTTAAACTCCAACTTAATTGTATAAATATTGAAATATGACTCTGTAATACACTAATATTATGTTAATATATGACAAATTGTTTCCTAAGAAACTAGAAACATCAGTTTTATTTTCAATATAATTAAACATTGTTTTTTATTATAGACAGCATGCTTTTTAAAGAGAATATTAAACCATAATCTAAGTATATTCTATAGATGATTTTGATCTCATAAAGTTGAATTCAGTTGAGGTAAAAGATAGGATATGGATAAATAGAAAATATTTGTAAAATGAAACAATGATATATCTATGCTATATATAATTTTATTTCATTAATTTGATTTTCTCACACTAGAAATCTAAAAAATACATGGGATGATTTAGGAGATTCATAAATTCCAAAAAAATGTCTTGAAAGACCTTTATTGTTATTAGTTTTCTGCTTTAAGACATATTTTTAGAATTAAAAATTTATAAATCAAGTATGAGTAATATAGTAATTCTTCAATTTTGAAAGCCATTTGACTTTACACTAATCTCAATGAGCCCTTTCACAGATGACAATTTGATATATTTATTGAGCTATTTATTTGAAATATGGTCAGTATTGTGGGGTGCACTAATGGGTTGTGAAGGATCTCTGTTTAAATGTACTGACTAAATGGACAAAATGTACACATACAATTAATTCTTTTACCAGATGTTATTTCTCCATTAAATAGATATATTTTGATAAAGATTCCTTTTTAAACCAACTTGAATCAGAAATACAGCAAGACCTAATCTGGGGCTCCTACAAATGGTGACTTCTAGAGAAATAAAGAGATGAGAAAATTCATATAAATGGAGCAATAAAACAAACAAAAAAAGCTCATGTAATTGGAGATAAAGAAGGATATTTCCAGTTTTAAAAAGCCTCAGTTTCTTACAAGAACAAGTCAATTTTCTTAGGCTTGTACTGCCAGGATTGAGAAACAAGGGTTTTATTATGAGGAATTTTTACTATGTACCACTTTGCATAAGCCTAAGAGTATTTTAAAGAACAATGGAAAAAATGAATGCAATTGTAAGCACTTCATTTGTTGTTTAGGTATAAATTTTTGTTTTCATAATCTCTATTATATCACTGACACGGTTGTTTGTCATAGATGTAACCTAGAAAAAAAGTAAATGCTGCAAAGTAAAGCCACTTCAGCACTTAAAAAATAAATTCTGCGATTATTAAAATAAATTTGAATAAATATTCTATTCTGTTTTCGTGTCAAAAGTTGTTGATCTCAGTGATGAATCAATAAATTCTACATCTGAAAGTATTATGCTGTATATTAACTTGTATTTAAATAAAACTTGATAAAATTGTTGAAACATCTCTCATAATTTTCTTCTTCTCTCTCTCAAAATAATTAAAAATTACACAGCTTACATTAGTGTTCATTTTGAAATATTGATAATTTTAACATAGGAATTTGTTTGCACTTCCACTAAGGTACAATTGATAAACAATAAACTGTCCATATGTAAAAGATGCAGTTTGATGAATTTTAACATATGTGTATACCTGTGAAACCAATACCATAGTCAAGACAATGAATATATCTATCACCCTCAGAAGGTAATCATACCTACCACACACCCTTAGCAAGCCATCCTTTTTTTTTATTTCAATACCCAAAAAACAAATAATCTGCCTTCTGTTACTATGAATTTTAGTTAGCATTTTCTAAATTTTATATAAGTAGATTCAGGCAAGATATATGTTTTCTTGTTTGACTTCTATTTCTGGTGAGCATAATGATTTTGATTTTCATTTGTATTGTTGCATGTTTTAATAGTTTTCGCTTGTTTATTGATAAGTAGTATTCCATTGTGGGGAAACAGCCCATTTTGTGTTTATACTCATCTATGGATGGGCATTTGGCTTATTTCCTGTTTGGGGAGATTTTAAACAAATCTGCTATGTATATTTCTTGTAGAAGTCTTTGTACAGACATTTGTTTTCATTTCTACTGGAAAAGTGTCTAGGAGTGAAGCCGTGGGACAGTTATGTTAGGCACGAGTTTAAGAAATTTGCGCGCAATCTGATGAGCACTGGCTGTTATATGCAACTAATAAGTCATTGAACTCTACATCAAAAACTAATGATGTACTCTATGTTGGTTAAATAAAAAAAGAAGAGACTTGCAAAATATTTTCAAAAGTGGTTATACTATTTTATCTTTCTACCAATGGGGTATCCTAGAAGTCACAATGTTCTACTTTCTGAAAGACAATACTTTTTAATCTTCACCATTCTACTGGCCATATAGTGGTATCTCTTCATGGTTTTAATTTGCAGAGCCTTAATAACAGTGATGGTGAGCATTTTTGTCATAATTTTTAGCCATATGTATCTCTTCTTTAGTCAAGTGCCTGGTCAAATTTTTAAACTCATTTTAAATTGGATTCTTCTATTACTGAATTCTCAAATGCATTATATATTCTAGACACAGGTTCCTTCTACATACATATATTTGCAATTATTTCCTTCCAGTCTATAGTTTGATTTCATTTTTTTTAAACAGTCCCTTTTGATGAGCAAATGTTCTTAATTTTGATGAAGTCCAATTTATCAATTATTTTCTTCTTTAATGTCTTCTTGGCTTGGGGTGCTATCATAAAATACCATTAACTGGGTGACTTAAACAACAGAAATGTTTTTCTTACACTTTCAGAGAATTAGATTCCAAGATCAGGGTACCAGCATCAGGTGCTGGTGAGCAATTTCATGTTGCTAATAGACAACTACCTTCTTCTCCCTCTGTGCTCACTAGGACTTTTCTCAGTGCAGTGCTTGGAAAGAAAGAGTAGCTCTGCAATTATTTCCTCTTATAAGGATACTAATTTCATCATGCAGGTCTCACCCTCACAAGCTCATCTCAACCTAATTATCTCCATCTTCAAATAGCATCATATTGGGGTTAGGATTTTAGTATTTAACTTTGTGAGGACATAAATATTTAATCTATAACATATGACGTGCTTTTGGTCTTCTAAGAATATTAATCCTAAACTAAGGTAAATATGCTTTACTTCTATGTTTTCTTCCAAAACTTTTATAGCTTTAGCTTTCATACTTAGGTCTATAATCCATTTTAAGTTATTCTTTGTATATTGTATAAGGTAAGTGTTGAAGGTTTTTTGTTTTGGCATGTGACTATCCAGTTGTTTCAATTCTATTTTTTATACCTATTTATAGAAAAGACCTCAAATAGCCAAAGCAATCTTGGAAAAGAAACAAAGCTGAAATTATTACAAACCAAAGTTTCAAGGTATATTACAAAGCTATATTAATCAAAACAGTGTGGTACTGGCACAAAAATAGACCTATAGATCAGTGGAACAGTATAGACATCCCACAAATAAACCCACACTTATATGGTCAACTAATCTATGACAAAGAGGCAAGATTATACAATGTGGAAAAGATAGTTTTGTATTTTTTTAATAAGTGGTGATGGCAAAACTGGACAGCTGCATGCAAAAGAATAAAATTGGACCACTTTCTTATACAATGCACAAAAATAAATTCAAAATTAATTAAAGACCTAAATGTGAGGACTGAGACCATAAAACTAAATGCAAACACGGCACTAATCTCTTGGACATTGGCCTTAGCAACTTATTTATGGATCTGTCTCTTCAGGCAAGGGAAACAAAGGCAAAAAATAAATTACTGAGAGTACACCAAAAATAAAAATGTTTTGCACAGCAAGTAAAATCATCAACAAAACAAAAAGACAACCCACTCAAAGGAAGAAGATATTTGCAAATGATATATTTGATAAGGGGTTAATATCCAAAATATATAAGGAATTTATGAACTTAATACCAAAACAAACAAATGAACAAAAAACAAAAAACAAAAAGAAAGAAAAGAAAAGAAAAAGAATAAAAAGCAATCTCATTAAAAAAAATGGTAGAGGGCCTAAATAGACATCTTTTTTCCAAAGAAGATATACAGATGGCCAAAAGACATATAAGAAGATATTCAGCATCACTAATCATCAAGAAAATGCAAATCAAAATCACAAAGAAATATCATCTCACACTAGGAGCACTAGAATGCCTCGGTTGGTTAAGTGTCTCATGAGCTCAGTTCAGGTCTTTTATCTCAGGATCCTGAGTTTAAGCCCTGAGTTGGACTCCATGCTGGGAGTGGAGCCCAATTAAATTAAGTTAGGAGGAGCCTAATAAAAAAATAAGAAAGAAATATCATCTCACACTAGTCAGAATGCCTAGTATCAAAAAGGCAAGAAATAATAAAGCACTCCTACTTTTATTGCAGTATTATGTACAACAGACAACCTGAGTCAAGTGCCCACAATAGATGAATGAATATAAAAGTTGTTTATACATACACTCACAGTGGATATATCACAAGAATGGATAAGGTCTTGCCATTTGTGACAACATAGATGGACATAGAGGGTATTATACTAAGTGAAATCAGTCAGACAGAGAAAGATAAATACATTATTCACTTATATATACATAATGAATACTATTTATTCAAATATTACTTCCTATGAGCAGACATATGTCTGTTAGACCCATCATAATGTTTTCCAAGCTAATATGGTATAAAAATAAATAAATATATTTAATTCTGAAAGCATTGAATTGTAATATAGATCTTCCCTTTTTCTATGTTGAAAGAATTAAATAGCAAAGAGATGAGAGTATGTTAATCAGGGCTCATTCAGTTAAAAGTGATAGAAGTTGAACTAGCCAGTGGCTTAAGCAAAGAGAAGTTTATAGTCTTACATGATTGGATAAATCAAATAGTCTCACATGATTGGATAAGTCAAGGTCTAGTGTTCCCTTCAGGCAGTTAGGAGTTTCAGTGATGCCCACAGTATTGTTTTTCATTCTCTCCCTTCGCTGATCCTGCCTTGTCTCTATTGGCAAGTTATTGATATAACGTAACAAAAGTAGGTCCCCCAGTAGCACAAGTTAAATGATCCTTAGAGTTTACCATCTCAGAAGAGATTTCCTTTCACCTAGAATCTGTATCAATTGCCCCAGATCCTGGACTGATAACCATAACAAAGGGAAGTTTGATTAGTTCAGCCCAAACCTACAATGTTATACAGAACCTGAAGAGATAAGATTCATTAAAGCCTAGAGCAGCTCCCTCAGTAGGAAAAAAGTGTAAGAGCTGCTCCGCCTGCAGAATAGCAGATTCAGAGGGGGGGGGGGGAGAAAGAGAGAGAGGGAGAGAGATCTAATCCTTGGAATATAGATTAGAAAAAGCTGCTTTTTTTAAAAAAAACAAAGTACATATGAAATGTCAATATATTTTGAAATGGTCTATTTTATAACTTAGAAAATAGTCTAACAAAATATAAAAACAACCCTAATCCAAGAGGAGATATGAAGAGAGTTATAGCCAAAGAAAACATTAAAATTTGCTAAATATTTACCTTTAAGTAAAAAATGTCCAAATGATTTTATAGTAAAGTTCTCTCTTACTCTCAAACTTATGTTATTCAGACTATTCCAGAGGACTGATAAACTCCCTGACACAATCGGTGAAACTGCCATAATCATAAAACCAGCATTAGAAAGAAACTATAGTCTAATTCATGCATTTGATTCAATGCAAAAGTTATAATCAAATTATTAGTAAATTGAATCTGAGAGTGCATTAAAAGATCAGAAACTATGTTCAAGAAAATTTTATGCAGGAAGTGTAGTTTATCCCAGCATCAGGAAGCCTAGGAACACATCTTAAGGAGTGACATATTTAAATATGCACTTGTGTCAATGAATGGAGAAAAGTGACTTTATCAGCTATTCTTAATAAAAACTCAGAATCAAATAGGACTGAGAAGGAACTATGCAGATTTGGTAAAAGGCTCTTTTCCACATATCTGTGCCAAATATCATGTCAAATGTTGAAATAGCAAAGTTATTTTCATCAAAAGAAGAACTGGACAGAAATGCTAGCTCTCATCACTATACTTGAACATGCTTCTGGGAATGCCAGTCTGTTCCTGCAATAGACCTCTGGAAACAATGTTTTTACAACTTTGGGGATAAACGTAGATATGCTAAGGAAACTGGAGGGAATGAAGAGAAGTACCTGAGTGTCAAACGACAATGTAAAGCAATTATCCAACATCAGCATCTACTCTTCTCCACATTATGTCAGGTGAGAATAATGAACCCATATTCAGGATAGTAGTTGGGTTTTCTTTAATTTGCTCATAAATGCCTTCCCACTGTTATAATGCCTAATTATCAAAGAATTAAAATTAATAGGCATTAAATAATATGGCTAAACTACACAGATAAACAAAAATCAACAACTATTCTTTATAGTAGAAATATAATAATAAAGATAAAACAATAATTCTTCCTAATCAGTTATAAATATATAGAAATACATATTTCTACATATTTCTTTATATATAAATATATAGAAAGAACAGTGGTTCTTTCTAATCAGTTATAAAGCCTATTGCAATCCACCAAAAAAGTAGGAACTAGTTAGAAATAAAGTTATCATGAATGAAAAAGAGACTGCACTAAAAAAAATAATAATTTAAATCTAAGATAAGAGATGACTTGAGATAACATTACACAATTCTATAATTCTATTAATATAGATCAACGCAATATATAAAATTGATGCAATCTCATAAAAATTCACAAATAGTTCAGCAAAATTATTTTACAATATAGGTGGAGTTAAGTGTACAAGAATTGTCATGGAAATTTGAAGTAGAAAAATCACAGCAGGAAGATGTTCCTACAAGATATTCCAAAAAGAAAACCTTCAAACTAGTGAAATTGAAGCTGTCTGGTTTGGACAGAAGAAAATAGTTAAATGCATCCAAGCATAAATAAGAACCTTACATGTGATAAATGTGACATTCAATTCTGTGGGAAACATGATAACCTAATTAATAATATTGTTGGCAAAACTGTCTTTACATTTAAAAGAAAACACCCAGGGGCGCCTGGGTGGCTCAGTGGGTTAGGCCTCTGCCTTCGGCTCAGGTCATGATCTCAGGGTCCTGGAATCAAGCCCCGCATCGGGCTCTCTGCTCAGCAGGGAGGCTGCTTCCTCCTCTCTCTCTGACTGCCTCTCTGCCTACTTGTGATCTCTCTCTCTGTCAAATAAATAAATACAATCTTTGAAAAAAAAATTAAAAAAAAAAAAAAATAAATAAATAAAAGAAAACACCCAGTCAAAATACATAAATAAATTCCAGATGAATTAAAGTTTGAAATGTTATATATATATATATATATGTATATGATATATAATATACACATACATATATATACACACACATACATATGTATATATACATATATATGTACATATAGTTTTAAATTTCTTTTTTATTGTTCTGTTTCACTATATAGTACATCGTTAGTTTTTGATGTAGTGTTCCATGATTGTTTGTATACAGTTTTTATATATACTATATATAGTAACTTTAATAAAATATTAGTTACATATAATATTTAATATATTATTATATATTATTTAAATATATATTTATAAAATATTTTAAAATGCACAGCACATATACAAATAGAAATGCCATAAATAAACGGAATGTTAAATTTGATTAGAACAAAGAAGCCAAAAACCTGGTATTATTTCAATGTTATAGAATCAAAATAGACTGAAAGAAAATATTTGCAGTGTATAAACAAACTAAGGGATATATCCCTTATGTGCCCCAAATACCTACAACTTGTTATGAGTATAAAGACTAAGCAAAAATGGGCTAACTTAATGTTTGTATTTGCCAGGATATACTAGGTTATGTTGGACTAACAAATTAACCCAGAGATTTTAGAGGCTTAACAAAACAAAGTTTATATTTTGCTCATGCTTGTATTTTTTAAAGATTTATTTATCTATTCGGGAGACAGAGTGCACAGACGCACACACACACACACACACACACACACACGTATGCATACACACAGGTGTGCACGTGTGCTCAAGCAAGTTGGGGGTAGGGCTGCGGTCGACAGAAACTCAAGCAGGGGCTGGATCTCACCACCCTGAGATCATGACCCCAGAGGAAAACAAGAGTCAGAGGATTAACCAACTGAGCCACCGGGGTACCTAATGCTCATGCTACTTATACTATATAGTTGGGAGATGGGGTGGAGTGGGGACCTTTATGCTCCATTTTCCCTCAGGAACACAAACTAAAGGAAGTAACATCAATTTGTAGCTGTATTACCTGGGAGATACTGTCTCCTTGTTCCTTTTGAAAGAGAACACCAATGTATTCAATGCTTTAGCCTGGGAGTGACTACAGCCACTTAGTTATATTTTAGTCATCGGATGGCCACACTTCATTTCAAGAGGACAGCAAAGTATAATTCTCTGTTGACCCAGAATTAAAGGAAAAGTACATAAATTGTGACCATTAATAATGCCTTCCAAAGAGCATCAAGCTGAAAAATTTCAGAGGATGAAGTCCAGGTTGTTAATAAATCTATGACAAGATGGTCAACAACCTTGTAGCTATTAAATTCAATAATACTGCTTTTATAACACATCAGATTGGCAAAGGCCTAACAGATTAGTAGCATTCCATTTTAGGTTGTAGGGAAAAGCCTCCTTTTTACACTCCTGGGAAAGTAAAAATATAAACTTTAGGAAATAATTACTCAAGATCCATTACTTATTTAAATGTCCATACTATTTTTGGAATCTGCTTCCTTAGAAAAGAAGAAGAAAAAAAATGTATGGATACTTGTACAAGAATATTTATTTCAACATTTTAATATCATGGTAAAGACAATGATGCAAATTGTTACTGGTTCATGTTTAATTATGGTGTGTACGTTTTGTGAGCTATCCTAGAGTCATTAGATGAATACCACCTATCCAAACAAATTGACTGGAAAAACAGTCATGATATATTTATAAATGAAAAGCAGCTAGAAAGTTATATGTATAGTATACCAAAATAAAGACAAAAGAAGAAAGGAAAGGAGAGAGAAAGAGAAAGAGAAAGAAAACAGTGGAAGAAAAAGAGAAGAAAAATGTGCTCTTATAAAAGCATAAAATCTACATGCTTGAATTGTTGGTTAAGATTTTTTCTGGATAGATTATTAGTTAAAATATCATCAGAAGCTATCTATGAAATGTTCTAATTAACCTCTCAAGACATTATCTGATAGGTTAAAAAAATGACACCTCCAGCATTAAATATGTATTTTCAAGAAGCTAAGTTTTTTGATTTGTTTTTATTAAATTTGAAGTTCAATTAGGGTTAAACATTTGTCTGATTGTGTTATTTTCAAATTTTGGTATCAATCCATCTTATCTCTGGCATATGCCCTTATTAGTAAAAACTTGCATTTGACAAATAATGGAATTCCTTGTCCTCAGTTCCACAATGACAGAAAAGGACTGTCAGTTCACTTTAACCATAAAAATTAATGATTCTAAATATTTAACTAAAATGATCATCTTTCATGAAAATGTTCCATTTCAAAATTTTAGGTCATCCCATAAAAGCAGATGGCTTCATCAAAATTTTAGATTCTGGCCATGTGCTTTAGTTGAGAGCTATTTTAATATTTAAATATCTAAATAAATTTAAATTTAAGCAAAGATTTATAGAAATAATATAAGTTTCTGAAAGGCAGCAGTCTTAAAACGTAGAGTTCACAGTCCTATCTTAATTTTGCCACACACCAGCCATGAGATCTTGAACGAATCACCTAATTCGCTGTGTGTTAATTAATTCATCCATACAATATCCATACAATAGGGACAATATTACCTACTTTCTTGGTTTGCTGCTGTTGATTAAATGAGATGATGCACATGTTTAAAAACAGTAATGACTCAGGGCGCCTGGGTGGCTCAGTGGGTTAAGCCTCTGCCTTCGGCTCAGGTCATGATCTCAGGGTCCTGGGATGGAGCCCCACATTGGGCTCTCTGCTCAGCAGGGAGCCTGCTTCCCTTCCTCTCTCTCTGCCTGCCTCTCTGCCTACTTGTGATCTCTCTCTGTCAAATAAATAAATAAAAATCTTTAAAAAAATCTTAAAAAAAAAACAACAACAGTAATGACTCAGCAAGTGCTCACTATTAATACTATATTGATGAGAATGTGCTCCATCACACAACTGAAAATCAGTCAGTTATGATACCTGATTTCTAAAAGCAGCAGATGATAGCACTTTCAGAACTCTATGAAAGCTGAAGATTTTTCTTTATATATGGCTTCTGCCATGAACTTAAGCTCTCTTACCAAATATTTCTAAAGAACATAGATTACTATATGGAAATAAAAACATACAGACATTTGAAATCAGGTGGCTTTTGCTGTGTATACATGTTTTATATGTGTAGTTTTATGTGTAGCTGATGAGACAATGGGAGCTCAGTAGTTTAACTCAAACTTGTGGTGTCATATATATATATATATATATATATATATATATATATATTTATGTCTGTGTTATTTTTTTTTTAAACACTGATCAGGGTCTTCAGCTTGTCTTCAGGCTTTAACGTTTCTGCTTTCCAAAAACACTTAACACCTACATAGGATGTAATATCGTATAATAGAAAGTATCATGAAGTCTACAAACTTAGAGTTGCTTCTAGATTCTGCAGTAGGTTAAAGATCTGATACTCATGTCCGTTCATTTACACATTTCACAAATATTTATTGAATGGTGATTATGTGTTAGGCATTGTGTTGGCTACTGAGAATACAACAATGAACAAAACAGACCAACTTCCTATCATCATAGTGCTTACATCCTAGTCAGTTTTTTCTGATCTGTTAAATTGAGTTATAATTGATACCTCCCAGAGTTCTAATGAGATTTGATGAGTTAATGCAGGTAAAGTGATTGCGATATATAAGGTTCTTAGTAATTATTAATTATCCTTTTAATGTTGCTTAGGTTTTCTCAAAGATGAAAATACATAAAAAAAAAATAGTGCAGTGTTAATGAATGCTGATAGGTCCAGTGGAAAAAACTATTTTCCTTTCTGGTTAATAATCATTTGAAATAATGACAATATAAAACAAGAAAACAAAACTAATCTTCCTAAGGCTAATGGGACAGGATAAAAAGCTAGGTTATTCTTCCCTTTTAGCAGGAACACCTAGTGTCATAACTTGAATCATAACTTTGGCAAACTCATAGATTTCCTGCAGAGAAGGATGGCTGATGTGTTATACCCAAAATGGACATCACTGTTTATAACAAGTAAGGAATATCATTAAACTTCTGAAGAATACAGTGGTATTTTATGCACTTCTGCTATTGCAAACCATAATCAGCATACTTTTATGTACAAAATAACTATTAAATGAATTTTAATTGAATAAGAATGAATTGCATTTATAATAAGGAACTATTTTCTTGATTTTCAACATTTGTTGCTTTTTTATAGTTTAAGATAGTTGCTGTCCAAATTCTATAGAAAAAAGCACTGATATTTCCAAAGATTAAAGCTGAGGTTCTAAAGATAATGATGACTTAATTAGGCAATTATGTATCATTTATATTCACAGATATATTTTTGGTCTTTTAGTCAATAGTATGGTCTTAGAAAAGGCCATTTTCAAACTGAGTTTTTTGGAGCACTAAGGTTTCTGACCATTGGGGAATGCCAGTCCTGCATCAAAGCAGCCCAGCTTTTAATTTTCTTTTTTTCTATTTTTGGTTTCTTAATAGGAGATTTCATTTGAAAATTTATTTTCTTTTAAAGCAAACTTCAAAGGCATGGTCATAGGCAATTAGCAAAACACAATTTAAGAATTAAAATGTATCATAAAAAAAAATCTGGGTTACATAATTTAGTGGCTACCCGTAAAATTAAAAAAAGAAAATATACCAAATGAAAAACATGCTCAATTTACAGGAAAGCTACAGTCAATGCTATGTCATACAAAATCTACAGATGACAAAAAGAAGATATCTTTAGATCAAATCTGGAAAGGTTTTTTAGCAGGTGTTCCATTTAGAACCAACATACTACTTAACAGAGAGCATGGTAATTATGAAAATTATTTTTAGTAGGCAAAGTTGCTAAAGCTATCTGCACATCAAAATTCGAAACTTGTCAAAATGAACCCTGCTTCAACTTTGAGCTCAGGTTTTAAATTATGGAGAATGCAAAAAATATGATTTTCACAGTAGGAAAAAAATCACGGTAAACTAAATTTTAAGGACATATTTTTCCCTCTATTACATCACATTATACATGTTAAATCATTTGTTCAGTTTTACTAATCACTTATGATGACATAGCAAAGGGTTGCTAATGGAAATATGAAAATGGATATATTTCCATCTGGTAATATAGTATATATCTGGCACAGGTCTTATACAACAGAGAAAGTGTTATTTTGTGATGAATGGAGTTAAGAAAGGCTTCACAGAAGAAGAAATATTTGAATTTTGTCTTGAAGGATGGGTGATGTGATGCTGTTAAAATAAGAATAGCGAATTCGGATGGAATTGCCTGAAAGTCCAGAGAGGAGAGGTTTGAAACAACTTGCTGGGATGGAGAATTACAGATAATTTTATAAAATTGGACTATAGAAAGACAAAGACTGGGTGAAGAAAGCTGGAAGATAAGATGTCTCAAGGTTTTGGACCTTATCTTTAAGCCATGAAGAAAATTACGGAAACACCTACAGCAGGAGTGTAACGTGACACTTCTCTACTGCTGGAGATCACCATTCCCAGTGTGGACATTAGATTAAAATAGACTGAAGGAAGGGAAAAGAATAAAGGCATTATTCAGTAAGAATCTCCTGTGTTGGTTTCAACTCTCTCCTTTCTGTAGATGATTTGTGCTTGAATAGTTGGGTATGTTTTTCTCTGTCACTATATTGTGATTTCCCTGAGAGCTAATACCTGGCTCTTCTTTCTATTTTCAACAACTCATTCAGAAGCCAGCACACAGCAGATCCTTAGGATTTTTTAAAAACAATTTTTGAAAACTGAGCAGAAAGAAACCAAAATAATGTTTAATTGTACTACTTTACCATGTAGTTCAGCTCTTGAACTGCACAGAGTGGAGAACATTGTAAATATTGATAGAAATCCCTACTGCTCCGACATGTCCATGAGCTCTATTACAATTGTTTCTTTGTTGAAGCATTATCGTTAATGATTAATACGGTTTCCAAGGTTTAAACAACTACAGGGTCTCTGACAGGTAACCTTCACAGGGTGAAGAAAATAATAAACTCAAGGGGAATATAAGGATGCCAGTTCCCTTTTGCCATTTAGAGTGGAATTTTCTTTAAAAAATGAAAACATCAAGACATAGATACTTTCAACAAAAACTGACCATTCTTTAAATGTTGTAATTTTGTCTTATTTAGAGAGCAGAGATGTGGATTTTTAAATGGAGGAGGGATATATTTGAAATTATAATCAGGGTAACCTTTTTATTATTTTTAACTGACATTTATACAAATTTATTGAACTATTCAAATTAATATAGCACCAAATTAGTCACAAGTTAAAAACACAAGATGCCTGTGTTCGGTCTCCCTGACAACATCAAGCATTCAGTTCCGTGTGTCCAGATATGAAGGCATGGCAAGCCAATGTTTGGAAAAGGAAACCGACTACAAATTATGATTATGCAAGTAAGAGAATTCTAAACAGCTATTGTTAAAATTGAGAAGAGAGAGAATAATGATTTTTACCACAACAGAAATAATAAAATCAAGCCACAGAATGTTCTGATGGTTTCTTAAAACTTTTCATTTCTTAAGGTATAGATTTCAATTGAATTTATTAACATTCACTATTTTTTCAGTTAGAATTCTATATTCACATTTCATATATATATATATATATATATATATACACATACACATATACATATATATCCATTATCTCCATTGTCTCTATTTGAGTTTAATCAAGGTTCATCAAGGATATTTATGATTTTATAACACTTGCATCTATCTCTTATAAATGGAACTAAAAGATTCTGTTGTGCACAGGTAATTAATCATCAATCTGCATCACTACCAACACCGGGTGGGCAGTGGTAATTTAGCACATCTGTGGTCTATGACTTACACAGGAATTGATCATTTGAACACCAAAACGATGTATTTAATCTGAAAGAATAACTGGTAGATCCATATGACCCCTTCAAAAAATGGTACTCTGGATTCTGGAGGAATTAAGTCCTTTACTTTGAATTTTAGTATTACCTAATTAGTATATTATTTTTGCCAGGCAAATTGTATAAAGTATATAAAATTACATTGTCTATTCTGGGTAAGGCTAGGAGTCCAGGGTGGCTAACATATAGGGATAGTACAGTGGACTGCGGGGAGACGAGATATGCAAAATAGACTACATTATAAGGGGAAAAAAGGTAGGCCTAAGTTTATTTAAAGAAAAGTGAAATCAACATTTATAGTTAAATTAAAAAGAAAAGTATTTTGTTAGAATATATTCTTGTTTATGTTCGGGGAAACTTTTTATTTCGTAGATGCAATTAAACTTGAATTTAAAAGTATTCTCTGGTGGTATTAAGATAACATACTTCCCATAGTAGCCATTCATCATTACCTTTGTAGTTAACCTTGAAGCCAACGGAGCCGACACTTTCATCTGTTTGAAGGTGCAGCCACATTTGGCTACTCATGCTCACTATCAAGTCTGGCACAAAGCTTCCAGTCAGCCTAAAAAAGAGATGGACGGAGAAGAGAGAAATGGGTTATTAAAACACTTTCTGCATGCAAATGATGACACAGAACTGTTTCTCAATACTTTCTTGGCTAGAAAAAAACAACCGTCAGATAAACTTGCAAGGCTATGCGTTGATGTAATAGAACAAACAGCACAATTTAGTGATCAAGATTTATTAAAAGTAAGTATCATTTCATGTGTTTAACTAGGTTAGGTCTTTCATAACCCTCAGGCAAGATACTAAATTTTAGACTATCAGAGAAACTTATACTCCTTTTTGAACTGAAAGGAAAAAGAGGATCTAAAATATCTTTAATTTTTTTTTAAACACCAGGAATGCTCTTCATTTTAACCTTTCAAGTTTTACAGAACTTTGTTCTAAAGAAATACTGTGAAAAATATTTAAGCACTATGCAAAACAATAAAATAGCAAGGAATTGCAGTACTGATATCAGACAACATATGTATTTTTTTTTTTTTACTGCAAATAGTTTCATCTTAAAGAACATGCTGGTAGTTTGATATAGCATCACTGAATCTATGCATTAATAATCTCATTCAGTAATGCTCAATTTTATAATTGTAAAAACGGAAATTACCTCATGTTTCCTCTGTCATTAATTATGTTACAGTCATATACTTGAACCAAAGCCAAGGGTCATATAAAGAAGGAAAGCAAATGCGTAAATAAGACCTTGGGGGGAAAAGTCTGTCGAGAATAGGAAGAGGGAAAAAATGGACTCACTGCTGAGCAAAATATCCATAGTGATAAGGAAGTTTAAATTATATACTGAAAAGAGAGTCTTCTAAAAGGGGGAATTCCTAAGTGTTTGTGAACTTTATTGCTAAGATCATGAAGATTCTGGGAAATTACATGAGGAGAGAAGGTATACATTTTCCCTCTGTAATAAAATGGGCATTTTAAGAGAGCATGTGTTGGGATAGAGGCTACACTACAATTACACCAGCAGAGGGCAGCACTGATGCCCATATCCCCGAAGCGACCACAGCGGCAAAATGCTTGGCTCATCATCTAGCCACCAAAAGGGTAAAATAACATCAGCCGACTGAGTTAAATGTAACTGTGTTACCAGTGTCCAGTGTTACAGAATTTATGGGGACTCTATCTCAAATAAACCGAGTTAAATATTATGTCTTAATTATGGGATTATATGTGATACTGAGGAACACTGTGAATTATACTGTATTATGGAATTTTAAGGTATGATGTCTTCCTGCCAGATTAAATTTAGAATTATTATAATATTAAAGATATACATACATACATTCTCCTTTGTAATATAGGTGTATATCTGCCCCATGTATACATATTTGTGGGTATACATATCTGTGGGTAAACACACACATTCCCCCCCATCATTTGGAAAGATCATTCAGTGAAACTTTGTGGCATATGAACTTTCAATTTTCAAGTTGGTGAGCTCATAAATACTACTCTTTTGAGCTATAGTAGGGAGAGAGTTTATGGGCAAGAGTAAGGAGAACTCAAGCTCTGAGACATGACAGAAAGCAAAATGGTTCATTATGAAGTAGGTATGAGATACACCATATCAAATATGCCAACAATCCGCCTCACACTATTAAAAGTTGTTTTCAGGAGAAGATTGCATAATTGCTCCTTCTTATGTTCTCTTATTTCCTTTCAGTTCTGTACTTTTACTACCCCAAACCTCCAGCATGATATTTTGTCAGTTCATAAAGAACAGCTAACACATACAGGCAAAGTTGTTCCTTTGCTAACTTGTTCTCCTGTGAGTCCACATTCGTGGCTGGTGTAAGGGTAAATACAAATCTGAAAAATAATGATAATTAAACTAAAAAATTCCCTGATGCCACAAAGGGAAGAGAAAAACCCCCTTCTCTTTAGCATTTCCTTTAGAACACTCGAAATTGTAAATGACCTCTGTTTATTTCAATTATATAAAAATCTTTTAAGTTAAATAAGCCTCTTGCTAATGGTGCATCCCGTGAATGTCTTTCTTGGAGGTCTGGGTGTCATTTCTTTGAAATGTGAACGTTAAGGAGAATATTGTTCTGTATCCCTGTTTTTGTGGGATTTAAGTGTAGGCATACAGATTCATGAGGTAACTTCCTGCCCAACAAAAAGATGGGTGTTTTATTCAAAAATCTTTTTGGATAAGAGCAGTTAACATACATGTAATGGATTGTATCTGCCTGACTGTATGAAAAGGCGAGATTTATTTCTTTGCAATCATCTTGGTGGGTTGCCTCTGATACACATCACAGTCTGGTTCAATGCTTATTAAATATTAAAACTGTTTTATTCTTGCTTACATTTTGTGGAGAGATTTAACGAGGTTGACAGGTAATTCTATTTTTAATTATATTTCCCCGACAATTTGGTGATGAGGATAGGATCCAAATGGCAGTTCTTGAATTAAATGGACCGGCTAAAGTCTCATGGTCACAAACAATCTAATAAGAGACCCTGGATTATAAAGTGTTTCTTCTAGTGCCCTGCTCTTTTGAAATACTATCTCAATGAACCACCCTCTCAAATTCAAGATTTTATTATTTAGTAAACCAGGGTAAATTGGGCTCTAAAATCTAAAATCATGATCTAAGATCATGATTAGCTTTGATAGTGAAAAATATGGAAAGCCTGAAGTTCTTTCTCTTAAACAGGTAATACCCCTGTCATATTTGGAATACATAAGAGAATTTAGTCTTTCAGGATTTTTGTGTGTTTTAGGAGGGCCTCATACGAAGCAAATTAGATACTTGTATTTATTGGATGGCTATCATTCTAAGAGGAAAGTTAAAAAATGGTTTGGATAATCAGTGGAAAGACTGGGAAGAATGGGAGAAAACGTGAGAATTCAAGGGACTTTCTCTTTTACAGAAGCCCTCTCTTTCTTTCTCTTGCTGTCTCTGCTCCTTCTGTTTTCCCTGTCTCATTATACTTTAAATTTACACCACCACACGTGGGGATGTGTACTAGCTACTGGAATTCTGAAGCCAATAGATTTTGCTCATTTGATGGAGCAAGCATGCTGGGGACAAGAAGATGACCCAGCACTCCAAACAGTAGCCAGTGATCCACCATCCTCGACAACTGTGGAAAAAAACTAAGTGTTTGGAAGACCTACTGAAAGAGACTGCTCACAGCCTTTCCTCTAAAGGTGAGCTGGGAAAAACCACAGTGTTACAAACAGAAGGCAGGTGAATCCCCTATTATTTTCCATCAAAAACTTATTGATGCTTTTTCAGAGTTTACTAGCACAGATCCAGGAACAGGTCAAAAGCGTCCTCTGGTTCTATGTTTATAAAAAATAAAATTAAAAAAAAAAAAAGCGTCCTCTGGTTCTATCCATCTTTGTCTTGGCTCTCTTGTTGACTATCCAAGCTCAAATTAAAGAAAGGGGGGTCAAATGGCAAGGAGAACAACTATTACCCAAATCTTAGCAGTAGCTACTCAGTTTGGGGACAATCTGAACAAATATGAAGAAGAAAATAAGAAGTTAAAAATGGCAGGTTAACTGTTCGGTTAAGACTAATTACTAAAGGAAATTAACTCTACAGTGGTGGCCAATCTGTGAAGAGAACTGAAGAGAAAACAGAATGTTACTATTATAAGAGGCTGCAACACTAGAAGAGGGAATGGAGAAAATAAGACTCCAGGGATGTATAAATTGCAGAAATAGGAATCAAGAATGTCCAGAAGGCTAAGGAATAACTGGGAAAATGGTTTAAAATAGACAGACTGAGGAAATCTCAGCAGTAGGAACTGGTGAAATGTATACTTCAATAACTTTCCCTCTGGCTGATGTATCATTGCTTTTTCTGGTAGATTGTACTGTTACTTATTCTGAAATTTTCCTGGAAAGTCTTCATTTTCCATCTGGTGATAGATCAATACAGGTCATTTGAATCAGCTTTATGCTCCCTTCTTTTCTTTGTGGTTCCAACCTGAATAGATCCTGTGGCTAAGGAACACATTTTCTTCCTTTCTGCTGATTGTTCTATAAACCTATTGGGGAGAGATCTCTTGTGCAAATTAAGACTACCATATTGTGTATTCCATCTGGAATGTCTGTGAATTACCCTCAGAAAAAGCATCTGGTTTGGTTACTGGGTACTTTCTGAAAGAAAAGGGGTATAGTAGGAAATAGCAAGCCTGTACCACACTGGAAAAGTACCCTGAGCAGAAACAAATCAATGTATTACTTTGGGCCCAAGGAATAACAACACTAATTTAATCTAAGATGTATAACCCATAGAAATCCCTTATCAGAAGCATTAGTCTTATGTTGAACAATACCCTTTGTTGAGGGCTCAATTAGAAGGGAAAAACCAGTTGTAAAAAAAAAAAAAAATTAGAAAAAGCAAAGGATAATTATAAAAGAAAGGGCACTCACCCTATAATATTAATACTGCCAAATTCCCAGTAAAGAAGTAAAGTAAATATGATAAAGATGGTTGACTTTTGTACAAGATCTTAAGGAAATAAATAAAATTGTTCCATTAATGTGTATAGTTCCTAAACCAGAACTTTTAATAACTTTGGTAGCATTGTCTGAAAGGTTTTTCTCCAATCTATCTATTTCTGTTTTGTTTTTGTTTTCTTCTAGCTCTTCTCATGGACAAGTCTAAATCTTGTTCACTTTTACTTATGAAGGAGTCCAATATTTATGGCCAAAAAAAAAAAAAAAAAAATTCAAGGGTTTCAGTATTCTCCTACTATTCCTCTAGTCATTTATGGGAAAACTTAGAGACAGCTCTCCCGCCAGAAGGATCCATAGGTATTCAATATATGGATGGTTTGCTGGTAGAATCAGAAACTAAAAAGCCAAGCAGAACTGATGCTTTGGCTTTGTTACAATTCCCTCCGTTCACAAAGGCACAAGGCCGCACGAGATAAGCTGTATTACTGCCAAACTGAGGTTAAATATTCAGGTATCTGTTGATGCTGAAGGCCCCAAAAGGATATAATACAGTCCATTTTGCAAACGAAATATCTTATTAAATAAAGTCCCCAGTTTTGGGGGACTAAGAGGATACCGTAGACAATGAATTCAAACTTTTACAGAGAAGACAAAACCTCTGATAGAGCAATTGTGTGATGACTGCTCAGTGTCATCCCAGCATTGGGAATTCTGAATTTGGAAAAGCCTTTCTAGTTGTGTTGTCATGAAAATAAGGGTGCTGCGTTTGGAGTGTTAACTCAAAAGCAAGGATTAGTTAGACCACGCGTTGATAATGTATTTCTCAGTTCTTCTGGATCAGGGCATTGTGGTTACTGGGACGCTGTAATAGCAACAGACACACTTTAAAAAAGGCTCAAGTCCTTACCTTGAGTCACTTGACTTATTTTCCTGTCCTATGTGTTGTGACAGCTATCTTACAAGTAAGGTTACAAATCTGTGGGTATGCCACCAGCCTAGGTATAAATGGTCATTAAACAACAACAACAAAAATACTATTAGGAAATGCAACCTCTTAGATCCTGTTTTTTTGTTGTTGTTGTTGTCGGTGTTGTTTTTACCAGATCCTAATCATATTGTTGGTCACAGCTGTTCAATGGTAATAGAAGACATGAGGCTTTGACTTGATTTGTCTGATATTCTTGTTCATAATGACAATTTCATAATGTTTGTGGATGGGTAATATTCTCAGGATAAAAGTGGCCAGCATAAGGCTTTGTATGGTATGCTGACTCTTTATGAAAATTCTGGAAGCTTCTATTTTGCCTCGAACTAAGTTGGTACAAACAGCCTCATCAATAGCAGTCACGGTAATTGCACCCCCATATAGTATGTGTTTTTGTCTGTCATGCAACGGAACAAATTTGGGAAAAAAAAAAAAAAGAAGGTTCCTACTTTGAGGGGAAAGAAACTATCTCATGGAAAATTGATAGCTGACTTGTTCAAGGCTGCTCAGATCAGTAATCACTTGCAGGGCTCACACAGGCAGAATGAAAACTTCTGAAGGCAATGATTTTGCTGACAGAGCTTCAAAAGCCACTGTTAAATGCGGCAGATTTCAAACTTAGAAGCCTCACATTCAATACAACAAGCAATTTTTGTTAATTTCCAAAAATATGCTTCCCACACCCCCACACACAAAAAAATGTACAAATGGATTAGAAGAGGAGCTAAGAGAAATTTGACTGAACTGTGGGAATTAGCTAACAAAAACACATGCCACAGTCCTTATTTCTTGGTTAGCAAAGTTGCATCATCAACATAAACACCAAAGTAAAAAAGGATTTTTAAAGGCACCAGACTCTTACTACATATACCTAAAAAGATGAAGTTATCCAAAACATATTAAAGAGATGAAAAATTTGCCAGTAGAATTCTTCATAGGTTCTCCTAAGGTCTGTGTAGGCAGTTTTCCCCAACCAACTTCCCTCAAATTTTGGTGGCATTTGGATTTCATAGACATAATTTCTGAGGAATGTAAGAGGTTTTGTCTAGTTATGGGATTATGATATCTGGATGGTCTGAAGAAGTTGTTTCCCTCTTCAGATGCCAATTCTCAAGCAGTGGTAAAGTCTTTCTTCAAACATTTTCCACTTAAGGAATACTAGAGCATAATGAATCAGAGAGAGGAAGTTATCTGATTTCCACTGCCATCTAGTAATGATGCAAATATTTACAGATTCCAGTAAGAACAATCAAACTCATTTGTTAAAATTCAGCAATATATTAGATTAAAACGGTCTAGACCTTTACTACTAGCCTTGTGGAAAATTGGAGCAACCTCTGCAAGCAAGCATAATATTTTCCCTTTGAACTTATATTTGGCAGGCTTATGAATTTGGGTCAGAGATCATGTCCTGTACCGAATTTAACTGAATCCTCTCATAAACATGTCCAATACTTCAAAGGGCTTCTTTCTTCTCCACAAGTCCTGAGACATAAAGTCATAAGGTAAAGGACCTTGAAGGACCCACCAGAAGTCTGCCACCTCTATTAACCAGGAGATTCTGTCTACTTAAAGTTGTTGTAGAGGAAAGATAGTCTGTTCCTATGCTGGAGGGACTCTTTCAAGTGCTGCTGATCACCCATTCAATGATTAAAGTGAAAGGAAAACCCAGGGAGACCCACGCTTGCCAAGTGAAGCCAGCAGCCATAAAGCGTTAGGCAGTGGGTCTTACAAAGGAGTTGAAAATCAAATTTTCTAGAGCAACCGAGGATGACACTGAACTCAGCTTAAAAAAGGTATTCTAGAGAACGTACAATTTTCATGGACTGCCTTACTGTCTTATTCACAGCAGTGTTTTTTTTAATTTCTTTTTAAAAATCACATTTTATTACAGAAAAAAAAAACAGGTTATTTGTTAAACTATATTTTTCTTTCTGTACTCCCAGTAATATGTCCCACAATCACTGTACCCAGACATCTCAAAATTATATTCCCAGTGACCAAGACAGCCTTAATGTTCCCCTGAGCTTAACTAAACTTTAAGAGTCTCCTTCCTGATTACAGGCTCTTATTCTACCTTTTTGAAGAGCCTTTACTTTAGAAAACTTAGAACTGTACATCTTTTCTCTGCAATTCAAGACACAAATTTTCTACAACTCAAGAATGTGTTTCTCAAGGAGCTGGGAGCCATCCCTCTGAAATATAATCATGAAAAGAGTAAGCACTCCAAACACCCCGTCTGTGGACATGCAGGAGCTCAATTCTGATCAGCATCTGTTAACAAATGCAGATGACCTATTCACATCAACCAATCTCCCACCTACTCTTCTCCAACACTTTCCCTAAAGTTTACCCCAGCGTGTATAATCCACCCCACCTTTTATTTCAGTAGAGTTGAGTTTAATTCCTCTTCCCTACTGTAATGGTACTGACTCCTATTTCAATAGTCTTGGTCCCTATTCCAGTAGGAGTCTATAGTCTTGAATAAAGTCTTCCCTAACTGTTTCACTGGTCTGGCATAATTTTTCTCTTATACTGGTCAACACATGATCTGGACTTCTCAGTCCAGCAATCTAATTATTGACAGAGCAAAAAGTGAGATTATCTTCTTAGTAAGTTTTAATAATACCAAAGTAAAATAACTAATGCCCATCCAGATACTCACTTTATAATTTTGACATTTAAAAAAAAAAAAAGTTTTGTTAACTTGTTTGACTAGTAGGATGCTACAGAATGAAAAGCATTTAATTAGAAACAGAAATCCAGTGTTTACAAATTAAGCTATAGAAGACCACTTGATTAACTTTGAAATAACAAGTTCTCTCCAGTCCAAGTGTAGATAAACAAAAGTGAATGTCTATTACCCATGGAGATCTAATTGACTGTTATAATAATATAACTATTGATTTTGACCATGCAAAACATGGCCTGTAGGCTGGGTTTGTCCTCAAGATTTAAATAATTAGAGTCATGTATTATTGAACACTGGAAGTTCAATATGTACCCTTTAACAGGTGCCTCACAATAATACTAGATAATGGTTCTAGGTATCTTTGTGTTTCCATCTGGGAAAAATTATTTGGAAAGATGGAATAATTACTGAAGATCCTAGATTATTTTGTAAATGTAATGTCACTTACGTAATTGGTGAGAACTTAGGAGAAGTTTACTGGGATTCTAAAGAAATAAGCTCTTACTGAAAAAATTAGATTCAGGCCCCAGGGTGAAGCTACTCCTTAAGTTTAAATTAGTAAGATTTCATAAGGAGCTATAAAATAATACAATAAACATTGAATCATTTAAAAGTGTAAGCAATATAGGCAACATAGCAATTTGTAAAACTAATGTATGATGAAAGAATTTGACCTTTGCTATCAAGAATTTTCTTTACCCATTTACTGTTGGTACAACATATTTAAAGGTTATTCCTCCACAGCTAATATTGTACTGAAATTTTAACTTCATCCTATTGTATTCCTGATAATTGCTTTACTTTGTATTTTACTGTGAATTTGCTGTATATTTAGATGACTGCAAACTGCCCAGAGGAAAGTAGAAACAGCAATTGAGATAATTATAAAATTGTAGTTTTATTATAAAGTAGTCACAAAAAGAAAAATTATAAGTGCAAATCAAATTAAAAAAAAAAAAAGTTTCAAATTGTCCTTCGTTCCAAAAAAGTAGGAAAGAAAACTTTCCTACTTTTCCATTTCTTTTTATCATTTCCTTTAGAAAACTTAAAATTATAAATATTTGCTTTCTTGGTACTTTTCAGGCCTATTTAAATGGTGTAAAAGCTAAACAAAACTCTTCCAGTTTTACACACCAAGAATGTCTTTCATGAAGGCCATGAAGCCATCTCTTTGAAATGTGAACATGAAGAAAGATCGTGCCCCTTCATCTTGCTTCTGTGCCTTAGAGTTAAAGCCTAGGTGCTTTGCTCTAGGGTGTAACTTCCAGTTTATCATATGGATAAGAGTTAATTTTGTTTTGCTTTTGATAAGGATAATCAACACGTATGTAATGGATTGTATCTGCTTATATAAATGGGTGAGATTATTTTTCTTTTTTTGCAATCTCTTTAGCAGACTGCATATAATGTATGTTATATTCTGGTTTATGCCTACTTATATTCTGGTTTATGCCTACTTATATTCTGGTATATGCCTACTCAGGAGTAAAATTGATTTATTCTTTTCTTCATGTAGTGAAGAGGATTCACTTTGTTGGTGGTGATTTTATTTTTAATTATATTTTATTAACATTGGTACCTCACTTGAAACCACGCTCTTTGGATGCAGGCTCAGTGGCTAATGTCCTTCCAACAGCCTCTCACGTACTTTAGTTTAGACTCAAATTGAAATTTCACCTACTTTGGACAACTTTCTATTCAACTCCCATCCCTGAGAGTAAAGGGTGTTTTCTAATCATGGAGGAGGGAGTCCCACATTATTTCAAATGAGTATTCAAATGGCTTTAGTAAGGTTTTGGTTTGTTTGTTTGTTTGTTTGTTTGTTTTTAGGGAGAGAGAGCATGAGGGAGAAGGGGGCAGAGGGAAACCGAGAGAGAGAATCTTTAAGCAGGATCCATGTCCAGCACAGAGCCCAGGGCAGGGCTTGATCTCATGACTCTAAGATCATAATCTGAGGTGAAATCAAGATTTGGATGCTAACTGGGGTGCCTGGGTGGCTCAGTGGGTTAAAGCCTCTACCTTCGGCTCAGGTCATGATCCCAGGGTCCTGGGATCAAGCCCCACATCGGGCTCTCTGCTCAGTGGGGAGCCTGCTTCCCCATCTCTCTCTCTCTGCCTGCCTCTCTGCCTACTTGTGATCTCTGTCAAATAAATAAATAAAATCTTTAAAAAAAAAAAAAAAAGATTTGGATGCTAACTAACCGAGCCATCCAGGTGCTCCAGTTTTAGTGTGCTTTTAATATGTATTTTTGAACCTGTTAGCTATAAACTTAAAAAGAGAAACTTCTTCAATACATGTTTGTTAATAGGCTGAATAACCCCAGAGTTCAGGACACATTCTAATTATCCTAGTTTGCCCCTTCATGCTAGAATAAAAGTGTAAAAGCCCTAAATAAGTACACTCAGAAATATTTCTGAAGCACTCAAATACAATATGAAATAAAGGATGGAAACTATAAAATTTCTATTAGGATCAATGTTTGATTTTCTTTATAATCACTCTAGGCATATGGGTGCATCCATTACAGATAATAGCTATTTTCCTACATTCCAAAATATTTTTTTTGTAGCATACATGTATGTAACATTTGCTTTTTATGGAAATATATTTAATATTTATTCTTCTAGTGTAGTACTATCAAGGATGGTTTATATGTTCACTTTGGATACATGAAATTCACTAAGTATGATTATGGCTGCAAAACATTAGATTTAAAAAAAAAAAACAAAAATTGTAACCTTGAAATACCACGATCTGGGTGACATCAGAAAGCGGTGTTGCCTCATATCCATTAGGATGGTTATTATCAAAAAGACAAAAAAGTAACACATCTTGGTGAGGATGTGGAGAAAAAGAAACTCTTGTATACCACTGGTGGGAAGGTAAACTGGTACAGTCACTACGAAACAGTATGAAGGCTTTTCAAGAAATTAAAAATAGAACTACCAAGTAACAGCAATCCCACTTCCAGGTATATATTTAAAGGAAATGAAACCACTATCTCCAAGAGATATCTGTACTCCCATGTTCACTGCAGCATTATCCACAACAGCCAAGATGTAGAAACAACCTAAGAGTCTATTAGCCAATGAATGAATCAAGAAAATGTGGCATTTTATACAGTGGGATATTATTCAGCCTTTAAAAAGAAGGAAATCCTGTCATTTGCAACAACAAGAATGAAACTGGAGGGCCTTATGCTAAGTGAAAAAGAAAACCAGACAGAAAAAGACAATTACTATATCTTACATGTGTATGTATCACTTACATGTGATACACAAGGTATCACTTACATGTGAAATCTTTTCTTAAAAAAGTCAAACTGATAAAAACAGAAAGTAGAAAAATGTCTGCCAGGTGTTAGGAAGCAGGGGAAATAGAGGTTGGTGAAAGGGTATGATTTTCAGTTACTAAATAAGTTCTGAGATCTAATGTGCAACATGGTTACTATGGTTGATGATGCTCTATTGTTGTCTTGTATAATTGAAATTTGCTAAGAATAGAACTTAAATGTTCTCATCAAAAAAAAAAAAAGAAAAAGAAAAGTTAAATATGTGAAGTGATGGAAGGATGAATGAACTTAATGAGGAAAATCCGTTCACTATACATACATATATATATATGTATATATATATATATATATATATACATATATATATATAAAATCATCAAGTATATGCCTTTAATATTTAACTTTTAATTGTCAGTTATATCTCAATAAACCTGAGAAAAATAAAAAGGAAAAAATGTGGATCAACATATTGGAATAATAATAATATATTTTTTTAAAAATAATAATACATGGGGGCGCCTGGGTGGCTCAGTGGTTAAAGCCTCTGCCTTCGGCTCAGGTCATGATCCCAGCGTCCTGGGATCGAGCCTCACATCGGGCTCCCTGCTCAGCAGGGAGCCTGCCTCCTCCTCCTCTCTCTCCCTGCCTGCCTCTCTGCCTACTTGTGATCTGTCTGTCAAATAAATAAAAATCTTTAAAAAAAATAGTAATAATAATACATGGAGTACTAGGAATAACAGAACTACATAAACGTTAGCTCATTTAGGTAACTGAGTGATCCATAATTGTAACATTTATTTCATTCGTGGATTTAAGTTTCAGAAGTTCTTACTGGCTATTCAAAAGCATAAGGTGTGAGGGTATCTGTCACAGTTCTCACTTTATACACAATATTTCTGTATCAACATTTGTTTTTAGGAAAGAGAATGTGAAGATGAAGACCTCAGCACATATATCTTTGTGTTCAGCTACGTGTGCCATTCTTCATTTATACTTTTAGCACTCTAGCAAGGGGCAGTCTTTAATATTTGCTATTAGTGGGAGGAAATTCAGCTGATTTAGATACCCTTTTTATATTTTGTTTCATTTTTTTACAACCACTTTTGAAATGCCTACCATAGTACAAATATTTCTGATTAAAAGGAGAGAAACATTAACTAAAAGACTTTTTTTTAATTTTAGACAATTCAATCCATACAAAAATAAATACACAAACCAAAGCAAACAATAGCAAACTGACTTTTTCTTTAGTAAAATTGTCAGTTTTCATAGTAGAAAGATGTAGCTACAACCATAATGAAAAAAGGATGAAGAACCATAAAAGTGAGCTATCTCTATATTTAATAATTTGCTGCTAGAAATCAACATGACACAGAGACTATTTCCATATTGTGGCCTAAATAATTCTTAAATTCCAAGGGCATATATTTACTATTGCCCAACAGCAAGTCATTTTCATGAGCATGCATTAAATCTTCTCCACAGGACTAAATAATGTGTGTCTGGCACTGTGATCTTGGACTTCCAACTTTCAGAACTATGAGAAATAAATTTCTGTTGCTGATAAACCACCACATCTATGGTATTTTTGTGACAGCAGCCCAAGTGAACTAAGGCATGTCTGCACCGTATGTCCTTGTCAATGTTTGCAAAGATACCTTCTCTGTTCACATGTCTCAGTAAGTGTCTCGATGCAGAGTAACGTTGCCTCTCCCACTATAATTCATGCAATACCTAGCAGTGTTAACACAGGCTCTGTGTAAGGTATTTTGGGAAACCCAAGATGAGTAAAAGATAGTTACTGTTCTCAAGGAACTTAAAATGATGGTGAGCATGTGTGAGTGAGTGAGCGAGTATGTGTGCGTGGTGGAGGAGGGCAAGCAGAGTACAAAGCAGAGTAAAGAGCAATAAGAAGAGGGTTTTTTTTTTTTTTTTTCCCTTGTTTTTAATAACTCTAAGATAAGGGATGCAGAATTTTGCTCACTGGTCAATTTTCTAAGCACTTTTTATTTATACCGTGGTCAGCATTCTCTTAAAAAAATATTACTTCATTGCTATATTTAGTATATTCCCTTCTTTCATTAGCCCATGGTGTTTTTGGCATTTAGGTTTTTTCATTATTAAGAGAGGGAAATACAAAAGCAAATTTGGGAAGGTACAATTCCCTGGATGTAGAAGAGTTTGCTCAAGGCAAATATCATGTGTAGTGGTCTGATACCAAGAAGAGTAGAGCCTAGATTTTTACAGAGTGAATCACTGAGTAGTTTAAAAAAAAAAAAAAACCTTGGACAAAGTAGCTTTTCAAAACATAAAGACCAATGAGCTGAGAAAAATAACAATAATCTCTAAGTATAACAAAGCTATCTTATCTAAAAAAGCTAATATATTTATTAAAATATTAAAATGACTATAATATTTATTTAAAAACTATATTAACAAAAGTGTGTGTGTATGTGTGGGTGTATTTAAAATTAAAAAAAAAAAAAAGAGAGAGAGAGAGACAGAGAGTACCCAGGGAGAGGTATTGCTTGCCATTATCAACTTATAACCGAGAAGGAAATTTTACACTGTACATTGATTTTATAGGAGAAATTAGAATTTCAAAGTAA
This sequence comes from Enhydra lutris kenyoni, assembly GCF_002288905.1. Lineage (NCBI taxonomy): Eukaryota > Metazoa > Chordata > Mammalia > Carnivora > Mustelidae > Enhydra > Enhydra lutris. Next base: position 26,532,424 of record NW_019154098.1, on the reverse strand, counting down.
GAGAATTAGCTATGTTTAGATACCCAAAACAACATTTCTCCCCTTAAGATACTAGTTCAAATACAATGTCATCCAATCAATATCAGTGCATATTCATAAAATTTCCAGAGGTATCTTAGGAGTAAAAGACTTTTTTTTTCACCTTGCCTTTTATTTTGCAAGTTTTCACCTAATTAATCTTAACAGTGTCACCATGAATTCAATAAGGAAACAGCAAAGCATGTGAGAGAAAAGGCAAGAGAACAAAGAGAATCACATCTTGATCAAATGCCTAACCATCTTCCTTTGATGCTACAAGAAGGTTGGACAAATAATCAACATCCTCTCCTTTTTTATGCAGACGAAATGAGGGTTGGAGGTGAATTTAATGCCAGTTAACTGCATTATCATCACTCGTAGTTCTCTCAAATTTATTACATCCATTTTCACTATCAGGTGAATTTACACATAAGTGTGAAAAAAGCACATGGAAAACAATCTGGAGAAATTTAATGTTATTTTAACAGCCTTTAAAAGATAATAGCATGATTGTTTAAAGCAATTACCTGAATTTTTATCAGCTGGCTAAGTTCATATTCTGAGATCTTTTGACACTTGTCACTATAATTCCATGCAGTTGTCAGGAATAAAAAAATGCTATTTCACAAAAGAAAAAAATGCCCTCCAAGTAATTCCAATGGAGAGAAAATGAATGAGAAACAGAGACAAGAGTATAAATGGGCATTTTGATTATGGGACAGCAAACAGCAGAAGCAACACATCTCTGAATTGTGAATTTAGGTTTGCAACTTAAGTTTGCAGTATTTTAGGAATTTTCATCTGATAAAACTATATGGAGAAATTCATATTACATATGGTGTCCAATTACAATGCATTCTCTATTACTTAATAATTTCATTGCTGATAACTTCATCATATTTCTTTGGGGCTAAAGTCTCAAGGTAAAGAGATGTAGCATACTTAAATTATTTTTAAGTTACTGTATTGCAAAAACTAAATGCTTTGTACTTCAGAGAAAGTAATTACAAGAATGGTTTTTAAAAACCTTTCATAATTAGTCTTTTTATGGAGGATTATTTTAACTATTGAACATATTGTGACTTTATGGACTATATACATATTTTTATGGAATAGAATATGACAATTGACTTTCCTTTTTAGAACTTAAATATTAAAAGAAAATGAGAAAAAAAACACTACATATTTCTAATGCTTAATTTAATCCTATGACCTAAACAAAATAGGTTGGTATGTTTTATATCTGACTAAATACTTACCAAAGTGATGTGTGTGTTTATTAATGAGAACTTATAAAATTAATATAAGCTGAATTCATCCTCTTAGAATTTAAAATATGATATTACATAGTTTTCGGTTAGATGCATGCCTTTTTATTTATTTATTTTACTACATTTTTTTACTTTTAGCTATCACATCTCTTAAAATGAATTTATTTATGAAAATAGTTTTGGTGCCAAAAGTTACTTACTAGCATATAAATCAAACATAAAAATCAAAAAGGAATTCATAGATTAATAAAACATTGCTAACTAAGGTGTCCAGATGGAGACTAGTTTTACCTGTTAGAAGAGCATCATTTAAAATAAGTTCTTTTCAACTAGGGTTTTAAAATTTAAAATTCTTGACAATTTATCATGTCACATACGTAATATTGTTTTTAAACTTGAGCAAGAGGACCCCTTTTCTAATCTCTTCCCCATGGAGGGTCTCCTTCTGACCTTTCCTTAACTCTTCCCCAGGGAGTTGATGCATCTGCTGGTGCCTGCCTTCCTCCCCGACTTCTTCCAGATTCTAGGCTAGTTTCCAGCCCATAGTGGCATCAGTACAGGAATGGGAAGTAAGTCTTTCAAACTTCTAGAGTAATTTGAGAGCAATTGTGTGTGGTGAATTTCGTAATATAAAAATAATGGGATTGTACTCACATATGTTTTTATTTCATTTTTCTAGGAATTTATTTTCCCTTCCCTTTACAAAAGTATCAGTTCAAGATGGATTGGAAATGAAAACAAATCTATTTTACAGTTTGTTTGAGAAATACTGTCCTACAACTCACTAGCACCCAGTACCCTGGATTTGCCTGCCACCTGGACCCACATAAGCCTCCTTTCCACATGCATATTTCCAGGGCCAGGACATAGGACCCATATGTGCACGCTTGGGCAGTGAACACTACTTGCAGGGGGCAAATGGGGACTTCAAATGTTTAGGCTGGGAAGTCCACAGCTTGGTGAAGGATGGAGCTGAGGTTGGTGAGAGTGGGTGGCAGCTGTAGGCTGGGGATGGGAACACATTTGCTCCATGACTTCATGTCCCCATAAGGAAACCACACAATTCCTAGAATTCCAAATGCAAACTTGTCTTTTCAGGTCGTCATGAAAGTGCATTTGTCAAGGTAGGAGAATGGAACATACTATATTTGATGACATGTAGCTTTCATATACAACTTCTAACTCTTTTTTTTTAAATTTTATTTATTTATTTGACAGATAGAAATCACAAGTAGGCAGAGAGGCAGGCAGAGAGGAGGAAGCAGACTCCCCGCAGAGCAGAGAGCCTGATGTGGGGCTCGATCCCAGGACCCTGAGATCATGACCTGAGCTGAAGGCAGAGGCTTTAACCCGCTGAGCCACCCAGGCGCCCCTCATATACAACTTCTAATATTTAGATATATGATACATAAGTTTGCATTTATTTGCTTTCTTACTCTGGGCCCTGCAAACGCCCAAATGGGCGGTCCTAAAGTTGGGAAAGTTAACCTTGAGAAATATGCTTCAGATTCACTCAAATTTAGATCAGCTTCTCTGGTGGATACAAATCCAGTTAAGTTCTATTATTACAGAATCTTAGAGTTCAAAGGAACTTCTGATCTAATTCTAGCACTGTAAAATCTCTGTTAGTGAGTCAGCCGGCTTTCATTTGAACACCTCCAGGAGTAGGTGCTACCTAAGTTCTGTTTCAGTCATCCTTACTCGGGAAAAGGGTTATATTTTCAGAGAAGTGCAATTTTATTTCTCAGGGAGAAAAGCAAGTTTGAGAAACACTTTCTGGTTACAGACAGAGGAATGTGGACGAAAAATGGGAATCACATAAATTATAACTTCTCAGAGTGAGGGAAATATAACAACAAAGTGAAATGACTACACAAAAAAGGGACAGTATAACAAGAGGAATATGAGAAGAGGAAAAGAATATATAACTTTTTCTTCTTTTTCCCACCAGCAACAGAAGGAAACTCATGTTAGTCTGTGATATACAGCTATTTCCATTCGACTATTTATTTGGTTTATAAAGGCACTACCCATCCATACTTTTGTTCTCTATAGGGTCTTTTGTTGTCCAGCTAATTTGGGGATAATCTTATTTAAAAAATCAACTGTAAGCCTATTTTTTTTTTCACTTCATTATCCCATGCTTCTCACCTCATCCACTATTTGATTTCATCCATTCAAGACAGGATTTTAAAAATTAATTTAAAAATCTCCCCATCACTATCTTCCAATATAAAATGAAATAAGGGCATCATATGCACTTGACAATTAAAATTTTGAAGTGAGCAGCAAAACCACTAATAATTTTTTTTTTCTTTTTGCAACTGAAATCAAATGGGGATGGTAGGTATGCAGAAAATGGAGGAGTGTGGTGAGAGATAGTGGTGGCAGTGTGTGAAGGTGGGAAGGATATTATGCGGGATGGGGTGGGAAACAAGGCATAATGCCCCCCCGACACACACACTGCCTAGAGCAGTGATATGGATTTAGACAGAGCGTCTCTTGATCAAGGAAGAATTAATTTATCTTCAGAGTATGGTTGTATTTTTTTAAAAAGTTCTTTTTTCTCTCAGTATCTAAAAGTTGTAAAGGTATTGCCCTATTTTTTTTTATTTTGAGTTTTATAAGAAAAATTAGATCCATATCATTACAATAATGTCTGGATCTGAATAATGTGTGTATGTGTATGCACATACACACTTGCTACTCTCACAGTCTTGGGTGTTTTAAACATAGTGTATTTTTTTTTTCTTCTCTTTCCCAGCCCTCCCACATTCTCACTAGGGGGACCAATTTAGATCTATTGATTGAACAGTCTAAAAGGTAATGCTCACAGAATGAAGCTTTAATTTTTATTCCCACTGGAGATGAAATACTCAGTGTGAACTTCAATTTGATGGTTTAGGGAAATCCATTGTGTTCATGAAGTCTGAACTGAAAATCAATAGCTATGAAAGGAATTCTGAGAGAAAGTGAATCCTAAGTTTTTGAGGTTCAAAGGAGAAAACACAATATAGTCTCCCCAAAATATTTTCCATGCCTATCAGAGGTAGATTATTGGAATGAATAGCCCAGGGACTGGGGAATAAATAAGTTCTTAGCATTTCCTGTTTTTTGATACATGATCATTGTTTCAGCCCACATCAAAACCCCCAGTTGCTCTACTTCATCTATTTCAAATCTAAACTTCAGATTTCAATGGCTAGGTATGATTTTACATCCAATACGTGAACATGACCCACCAGTCTGCAGTACAGTATCAGAGTTCCCTGGGATCCATTTTATACTTTTTTTTTTTCCTTTCCATTTTTAAACTCTAAGGGCAAGGGTATTTTCCAAAATAAACCCTAATCAGCCATTCTGCAATTTTACTGTGAGCTTCCATTTCTGACAGGTTTCTGTTTCCCAGTGGAGTCTAGAAAATTCTGTTTGGATCCAGTACCTTAAACCTCACTGAAGAAGAGCTAATAAATACTATATGTAGGTTGATGATAATAACCAAGTTACTATGCTTCTTCTGTTGGTAGTCGTGGAAGAGACCAACTTAAAAAAAAAAAAAAAAAAAAAGAAGAAGAAGAAAGAAAAAAAAGGGAAAAATTTAATAAAGACCTGATAGGCAAAGTCAAGAATGAGATGGTGAGCACTTACACTTGGAGTACTGTCCTGGGGTCTCCAACTTCACCTCCATCACCAATGGTCAATGTATCATAGCCAATCTCCAGATCAAATTCTTCAAAATTTATCTGTATGACCTAGCAATAAACAGAAACAAACATCTCAACTATATTGCAATATGTAATAAAAATAAAAATTCGGGCAAAGAAACATTGAAAATGCATATCAGACTCATTGTATTTATCCATATAAATACCATGGGAGCAGACCATGTCAGACTATCCCTAAAATCCAATTATTATAATTTTCATGATTTTTATTTGCTCTAATGTACCTTCTGTAATAATTTTTCAATGAAATGGCATGGCTTAGATTTATAGGAAACTCTTATTTGAAGCATGATTAATGCAAATCTACTTTGAGAAGTCTTTATAAAAAGTACATGTAGGCGGAGAGTCGTTTTCCATACATTTGCATATATTTTTATAAAACTAACATGGAAAAACACAGAGTGTGCTATTTCCATTAAATAGTAAAGCTTAAAAAAACATTAGAGCTAAATTTGAATCTAAATTACCAGATTTAAAGGTATTGGATTTACTTTTGTGTATCCTTTGGTAACAGAATGCCTCAAATGATTATAACATGCTAGCAAAACTGGGAGCAAATTACGCCACAATAAGTAACTTAGTATTATTTCTTACTAACATATACTTATGCATTCATACATTGTTTATACATTTATGCAAAAATTCATATTTAATAAAATTGTAATTCTTAAATTAGGAACCTGATATGATATTAAATAATAATGTAATTAAGAATCAGTACAGGAAGAAATTACATAAATACTGTCATATATAATCATGCCTTGAGCAAAAAATAGTTAATAATAAAATAATATTCATTATTTTAGATTAAAAAAATGAATGCCTGAGGTCACCAATTTTAGTAAAGTATAAATTAAAAAGGCATCTCTCTAATAATTTTCATAGCTATTTGTTACCTTGGTAATATAAGGAGAAATTCTAAAAAAATGACCAATTTTATATTCTGGCTTTTTTAAGCTTTATAACATTTTTTTTTATTATGACACCTCTTGATTTTTTTAATGGTTTTATATTACATATAGGCAGTTGCATACAGATACTCTCAATTGATAATTGTCTGTAATTAGAGATTTAGGTTGTTTTTACTTTTTTGTTTTTATAAACAATATGGTTATGAACACTATTAAACAGTTTCTAGTTCAAATGTATATCTCTATGTTATATGCTTAGAATTGTAATTTCTCAAAAACAAACATTTAATTTCATGATATTGTGCCATAAGGTTTTCCAAAATTATTTTACTAGTTTAAATACTTACAACTTCTGTACATTAGATTTCATTATTTCTACCAAAGTAGAGAGTGTGTAAAGTGATCTTTTGTATTTTCTTAACAATTAAGCTGTATATATTTTTATATGTATGTCATTTATGTTTCTTTTTCTGTGACAGGACTTTGTATTTTGACTGTTTTTCACTTGACTGCTTGTTTATTTATTTTTTGGAAGGAGGGGCCGAGAAAGAGGGAGAGAGAGAATACCAAGTTAGTCCTATGCCCAGTATGGAGCCTGACATGGGGCTTGATCTCACAACACTGAGATCATGACCTGACCCTAAAAAATGAGTTAAAATCTTAACTAACTGAGCCACCCAGGCGCTCCTGGACTGCTTGTTATTGATTGCATAATTCTTTATATCAGTGATTCCCAACACATAGGAAAGAGTAATATTTAAGACACATTGAGGTAAACAGATGAGGCTGCTTGCAATGAAAATTTTTTACCCAGGCCCTACTCTGCCTCACAGAGAGCTAAGATCAATATCTTCATTCTACCTGTAATTCAGTCATAATACACTGTTCATAATGCACCACTGAGTCTGACTCACTAGTTGAGGTCAGCTTTATATATATTCTAGATACTAATCTATTACATGTTAGTGAGTTGCAGTATCTTCTTCAAGTTGATAGCTTGCTTTTTTGCTTTCTTTTTTAAAATCTTTTGGTAAGAAGGAATTACCAATTTTACTAAAGTGAACTTTTAATGAATTATTTTATAACACTTCTGCATTACCTATTTTCTTCAAATCTTTATTTTTGAGGAACTGATTTTCATAAAGTGTGTGAAATAGAGACATAAACAATAACAGTAAACTAGCAGAGATCCCCCTTTTCAAAGCTTCAATATCAATAAGCAGTTGTCTCAATATTACTTGAGACCTCTTTTCCCCAATGATCTGCATGTCAGACTGACATATCTCAAGAGTCTATATATGAGGATGTTGGTTTGGGAGCTCTAGATTGCATTCTTTGATCAGTTTGCGTGTCCCTGAACCAACAGAAATGGGCTTGTTATCACTATAAAATAAGACCATCTTATGAGTCAGATATGACATTTTTCTATACACATTTTGAAAACCATTTTTTATTATTTTTTGGTTTTTTTTTGAAAGATTTATTTAGTTATGAGAGAGAGAGAGAGCACATGAGTGGGGGAAGAGGCAAAGAGAGAGAATCCCAAGCGGACTCCCCACTGAGTGTGGAGCCTGATGCAAGTCTTAATCTCACCATCCTGAGATCATGGCCTGAGATGAAATGAACAGTTGGCAGCTAAGGTGACAGAGCCACCCTGGTGCCCTATTTTTTTTTTTTTCATTTCAAATGGTATATATCTTTATATTTTTACATTTTCACTGTTTGTATATAGACAGGAAATTTATTTTTGCTTATTGAGCTTACATTTAGGTGACTTTCCTACTACTATTATTTATAAATTATTTTTAGTTTTGTATATAACAAGCATATCTTCTGTAAATGACAATTTATATTCTTATCTATCCTATTTATTAATTTTAGAGAGAGGTAGAAAGTATGGGAGGGGTGGTGAGGGTGGGGCAGAGGAACAAGGAGTCTTAAGCCCACTTCTATGGAACCCAACACAGGACTCAATCAGGACCTGAATCGAAACCAAGAGTAGGTGGGTTAACCAACTATGCCATCCAGGTGCTGTTCTTGTTTCTCCCTTTCTTTTATCTTTTTTTTCAAAATTTAAATTCAATTAGCCAACATATAGAACATCATTAGTTTCAGTTGCATATAACACCCAGTGCTTATCACATCATGTGCCCTCCTTAATGCCCATCACCCTCTTACCCCATTCTCCCACCTGTCTCCTCTCCAGCAACCCTCAGTTTCTTTCCCATAGTTAAGAGTCTCTCATGGTTTGAATCCCTCTCTGATTTCTTCCCATTGCATTTAGTTTCCCTTCCCCTATGATCGTCTGCACTGTTTTCTATATTCTGCATATGAGTGAAACCATATGATAATTGTCCTTCTCTGATTGAGTTTCTTTTATCTTAACTGCCCTGGATTTCTGGGGTTTAATGGAATAGGTTATAGTTAGCTTCATTAAGTTGTAGCTCACTTAAAAGGAAATGCTTCTATCTATACTTTCAATGCCATCCCAATCAAAATTCCACAGCATTTTTAAAAGAGCTGGAACAAATGATCATAAAATTTGTATGGAACCAGAAGAGACCCCAAATTACTAAGGAAATGTTGAAAAAGAAAAACAAAACAAAACAAAACTGGGGGCATCACATTGCCTGATTGCAAGCTTTACTACAAAGCTGTGATCACCAAGACAGCATGGTACTGGCACAAAAACAGACACATAGACCAGTGGAACAGAGTAGAGAGCCCAGATATGGACCCTTAGCTCTATGGTCAAACAATCTTTGACAAAGCAGGAAAAAAAATATATAGTGGAAAAAAGACAGTCTCTTCAATAAATGGTGCTGGGGAAATTGGACAGCTACGTGTAGAAGAATGAAACTTGACCATTCTCTTATACCATACACAAAGATAAACTCAAAATGGATAAAAGGCCTCAATGTGAGACAGGAATCCATCAGAACCCTAGAGGAGAACATAATCAGTAACCTCTTCAACATCAGCCACAGCAACTTCTTTCAAGATATGTCTCCAAATGCAAAGGAAACAAAAGTGAAAATAAACTTTTGTGACTTTATCAAGATAAAAAGCTTCTGCACAGCAAAGGAAACAGTCAACAAAACAAAGAGGCAACTCATAGAAAGGGAGAAGATATTCTCAAATGACACTACAGACAAGGGTCTGATATCCAAGATCTAAAAAGAACTCCTCAAACTCAACACACACAAAATAGATAATCACATCAAAAAATGGGCAGAAGACATGAACATGCACTTCTCTAATTAAGACATACAAATGGTTAACAGACACATGAAAAAATATTCATCATCATTAGCAAACAGGGAGATTCAAATCAAAACCACATTGAGATACGACCTTACACCAGTTAGAATGGCCAAAATTAACAAGACAGTAAAGAATATGTGTTGGAGAGGATGTGGAGAAAGGGGAACCCTCTTACGCTGTTGGTGGGAATGTCACTTGGTGCAGCCACTTTGGAAAACAGTGTGGATATTCCTTAAGAAATTAAAAATAGAGTTTCCCTATGACCTTGCAATTGGTATTTACCCCAAAGATACAGATGTAGTGAAAAGAAGGGCCATCTGTACCCCAATGTTCATAGCAGCAATGGCCACAGTCACCAAACTGTGGAAAGAACCAAGATGCCCTTCAATGGACAAATGGATTAAAAAGATATGGTCCATATATACAATGGAGTATTATGCCTCCATCAGAAAGGATGAATACCCAACTTTTGTATCAACATGGATAGGACTGGAAGAGATTATGCTAAGTTAAGCAGAGAGAGTCAATTTTTATATGGTTCCACTTACGTGCGGAACATAAGGAATAACATGGAGGACATTGGGAGATGGAGAGGAGAAGTGAGATGGGGGAAATTGGAGGCGGAGACAAGCCATGAGAGACTGTGGACTCAAACTGAGGGTTTTGGAGGGGATGGGTGTGGGGGGTTGGGTGAGCCTAGTGGTGGATATTATGGAGGGCACATATTGCATGGAGCACTGGGTGTGGTGCATAAACAATGAATTTTGGAACACTGAAAAAAAATAATTAAATTTAAAAAATAAAGGAAATGCAAGATTAAAGGGAAAGAAAGGGAATGATTCTAATATTTCACCATTAAGAATATTATTTAGGTAATTATACTTTATGAAGACAAGGAAGTTTTCTTCTCTGGTTTTCCTTGCTGATTTAGTATCAAAATTTTTCATCAGATAAATTGGCACATGTATACTTTCATTTCTATTATGGAAAAGCTTCTGTAAGTTTGAGAGTAATTTATTTTTTTGGAAGTTGGGTAGAACTATCCTGTAAGGGACAGCTGCATGGCTCAGTTAATTAAGGAACTGCCTTCAGCTCAGGTCATGATCTTGGGGGTCAGGCTCCCTGCTCACCAGGGAATGTGCTTCTCTCTCTCCCTCTGCCTCTGCCCCCTGCTTATGCTCTTTCAAATAAATACATTAAAACTTTCAAAAAATAAAAGAACTATGCTGTAAAAATATCTAAGCCTCTTTCTGGGGAGCAGTAGTTGGTATTTTTTTTTAACTTTTTGAATTATTCAGACTTTCAGGTTTGTCTGTTTTCCTTTGAGTCAGTTTAAAGTAAGTTTACTTTTCTCAGAAACATTTCAACATTGAGAAAATTTTCAAATTCGTTGTCAGGTAGTTATTCACTTTCTTTTAGTCTATGCTACATCTAGGCTTTTGTCCTGTTTCTATTTCTAATATTATCTGTGTTTCCTCTATTTTTGCTATTTTTTTATTATGGTAATATATGTAAAGGAAAATTTGTGCTCTTAACCATTCTTTAAGTGTACAGTTTGGTGGCATTATGTTCATAATGTTGTACAACTCTTACCACTGTCTGTTTCCAAAAGTTTTTCCAATACATCAAACCAAAACCTTGTTACTATTGAGCCATAACTCCTCATTTTCCCTTTCTCTTGCCCTTGGTAATTTCTAACATGCTATATATTTCTACAAATTTGCCAATTAGAAGTATTTTATGTAAGTATAATCATTTGTCTTCTTGTGTCTGATTTATTTCACTTAGCATAAGATCTTTGAGGTTTATACATGTTATAGCAAATGTATTCCTTTTCATGGCTAAATAATATTCTATTGTATGCCTATAGCTCATTTTGTTTAACTACAACTCTGTTGATAGACACATGTGATGTATGTATTTTTTGCCTATTGTGAATATTGCTACTACGAAGATTGGTATACAAGTAAAGGTTCAAATATTTGTTTTCGATTTTCAGAGTGTATACCCAGGACTGGAATTTCTGTGCCATATATTGACTGTATGTTTAACTTTTTGAGGAACTGCCAAATTACTTTCCAGAGTTGCTGCAAAATTTAAATTCCCACCAGCAATACATGAGGATTCCAGTTTTTCCACATTCTCAAAAGTTTTGATTTTTGTTTTGTTTTTATTGTAGTCATCCTAGTAGGTGTGTTGCTTATTTTTATTTTGTTTTTATTGTAGTTATCCCTGGAGGTGTAAAGTTTTCTATTATTGTGGTTTGATTGCATTTCTCTAATGAATAATAATATCAAATATCTTTTCATGTATTTATTGGCCATTTGCATATCTTCTTTGGAGAACTGGCTATTCAAGTCTTTTACCCATTTTTAAATTAGGTTGTTTTACTGCTACTGATTATGTACTCTAAATATTAGTTTCTTTTCTTTCCACTTTATTTATTTATTTAAAAGATTTTATTTATTTATTTGACAGAGATCACAAGTAGGCAGAGAGGCAGGCAGAGAGAATTTTATATCTGTCAAACATTCTTGTTCTTTCATCCTTTAATTATGTTATCTTATGGTTTTCTGGTTTCCATGTGTTTTTCTTATTAAAAATCAGCTGTTAATATTTTTAGGATTTCTTGCACATGACCAATGATTTCTTTCCTCATGCTTTCAAGATTCTCTTTTTCTATATCTTTCAGCAATTTAACTATGATTTGTCCATGTACGAAACTCTTAGAGTTTACTTGGAGTTTCTTGAGCTTCTAATGTGTAGATTCATGTATTACTCACATTTGGGAAATTTTTGACCATCACTTCTTTAAATATTTCTTCTGCATCTTTATAAGATTCTCATAATACATTTTTTAATAACTTGTTCATATCTCTTATGCCCATTTCATTATTTTTTATTTATTATTTTTCCTTTTATTTTTCAGACTGGATAATTTTAATTGTCCAAAAAGTTGTTCAAGTTTACTAATTCTGTCTTCTGCCTGGTCAAATCTGCTATTGAACTTCTCTAGTTAGTTTTTCACTTCAGTTTTATATTTTGAATTCCCAAAATTTCCATTTGGATTCTTTTTATAATTTATATCTCCTTATTGATATTCTGATTTTATTCATATATCATTATTATAGTTCCCTTCAATTCTTTGTCCATATTCTTTGAGCATAATTAATAGAATCATGACAAATCTTTGTTTAATACACTCAATGACTGAACTTTCTTCAGGGATTTTTTTGGTCAAATCAATTTGTTCTTTTGAATGCTCATACTTTCCTGCTTCTTTGTATGCTTTGCAATTATTCTGTTGTTGTTGAAACTGGACATTTGAATATGATAATGCAGAAACTCTGGAAATCAGATTCTCTCCTTTCTCCAGGATTTTGCTGTTTTTGATTGTTGAAAGTTTAACTTGTGTCCATACAATATTTTTTCTTAAATTGATTTTTTTTTAAATACAAAGAACTTAAAAAGCAATCACTTTAAGTATTTTTAGGCTGCTATAACAAAAATACCATAAACTGGATGAGTTAGAAACAAAAAAAAAAAAATTTATCTCAGTCCTTGAGGCTAGAAAGTCTATGATCAAGATGCTGGCTGATTTAGTGTCTAGTGAGAACACTCTTCCTCATGAATGGAAATCTTTTTTTTTTTTTTTTTCTTTTTCATCCTCTGGACCTAAGTATTTCCTAAAGGCCCACCTCCTAATATCATCATATTGGGCATTAAGATCTCAACACATGAATTTTGAGTGAACACAAATATGCAGACCATGACAAGACCTTCCCTAGTCTTTGAGGAATGGCTCAGTGCCCCACACTTGTTTAATACTTAGCCAGACCATTCACAAGTCTCCTTAGCTTTCACTTGATGCTTACACTAGGCTTATAGATCAGCTAGTAGTGAAAGCTTAAGGTCTTCTCAGGTTTTCTGAACATGCGCCTTGTCCTGCACATGCATGTGACTTTCTAAATTCTACCATATACTGGAGGGTTTTCAAATGCCCTCATTTCCCAAAAAAACTCTGTTATTTCTAGTGACTCATTCATGATAGCTTTCTTCCCTATGTGTTTAGCTATATTTAATAGTAAAAGCGTATTTATTTGAGTTTAAGCTTTGAGAATCCTGAGGCCCTAAATTGGGTATAATTTTATTCATTTTATGCTAATTGAATCCAAGAGTTACTACCAAGCTGGTACCATTTTAATATTCTCTGAGGGTTTTAAATAAATGCTAAATTTCAAGTTTAGCTTCTTCACCTATTGATCCAAGGAGACTAGGCCCCCATCTTAATCATCTCATTCCAGAGATTTATTGCCATCTTTTCCAGGGAAAACCGAGTTTTCTTCCCATTTCATCTCCTATTTTCATTTCAGTTCATGTTCTTTTCATTACGTGTGTATCTATTTATGTGTGTTTATACAGTATCTATGCATAGCCTCGTAGATTTTCTTTGCTTACTTCTAAACCAGAAATGCACTGAAAAATATGTTTCTTGTTTTTCAGTTGGAGGCCCTCTCAGAATACCTGATCTGTCACCCTGTCAAAAGAAAAAATCCCACGGTCCACTTTACCCTAAATCAGTTCACAATATATTGCATTTAAAATTAGGGAATGCCTCCTTTCTATGCCTTTAAAAGCCTAATCAGCTAGTAGAGACAAATTAGCTATCAAATAAATGACTGATAGTTTGATTGCTATCTCTATACCAAACCCTTGACAGTCATTATTGTATAATAATGTCCCAAAGGGTTTAGACACCCATTTAATGGTAGATTTTATTTTGCCAGAATTGTAACTGAGATTCACACATTTATATATATAACAATGAGAACCCTACTTCATTTTAAATTAAGTGATAAATTAATTACTAACTAGTCCATATACTTTCAGATAAGCACTTAACCACTGAGCTGTCACTTGAAATTTTAGACATTTGTAATTCTTGAACAATTTCAGTGACACCCAATCACTGAGAAGCTGGAATAGTCTAATTGAATTTGTAGAACACATTCATTTTAATTTGATTCGTGTAAACTTAGTTTAAATATTTATACGGGCATAGACCTTTAAAGTAAAGTCTATGCATTAAAAAATAAAAACAAATTTTGCCTCAATTGGAGACTTTAATATAAATAAAACATAATAAACTCAAAAATAGTATACTGAAATATTTCCAAAAGGAAAAAAAGTTAGAAGGTATAAAGATAATTTGGAAAAACAAATAAAAAACTTTGTTTATAATAGAATGTAATAAGTAGCATCAAGAGTCTGATGTGAAATTTTCTTTTTATGGATTCTCTCTTAATATGGGAATTGACCAAATAGACATTTTATATCCTTTTATTTTTGTTTAATGTGGAAATGAAATGCAAAGCTAGTAAAAAATCAACAAATATTAATTTATCAAGAATACTTCCCTTACTTGTTTAGTTGGTAGTAGGGCTAAAACATTTACTAGGGAAACTGGAAGAATATAATGAATATTTGTAGAGAAAGCAATGTCATACATATGCCTCCCTTATTTTTTCCTAATTATTATTTGTGGATGGGAAAAGAAAACTGCATTTAACTCATGGGATTGCTGGAAAAAAGTTGTGATAATAAAACATGCTGCTGAAACATAGAAATAATCTATAATTATCTTGATTTATCTTAACCAAATAAGCCACTCTCTTGACTTCCATTTGTAGAGAAATTATTCCAAATGGTTTACATAGTGCTGCTTATTGAGAGTTATGTTAAAAACTTTTAAGCTACTCACATAGTCGATTAAGAATAATCTCATGTGGAAGAAGCAAGATGGTGGAAAAGTAACACACTGAAATATCATTAGGTCCCAGGAGTTCACCTAGATAGTTAACAAACCATTCCAAACACCTATAAACTCAACAGGAGATAGAAGACAAGAAGAGCAGCAATTCTAGGACAGAAAATCAACCACTTTCTGGAAGGTAGGACATGTGGAGAAGTGAATCCGAGAAAACAGGAAGATAGATGGTGGAGGGGAGGGGCTGGCTCCTGGTAAGGAGTGGAGCAACAGAGCCCAAAATCAGAACTTTCAGAAGTCTACTCCACTGAGGGACATTGCTCCAGATGCTTAGTGGGGGTGCAGGGACAGTGTGGTCTCAGGACCCGTGGGGTCAAAGAAAGATCGGAGGTGTCTGAGTGTGGCAGAGCTGGAGGTATCAAAGAGGGGAAGCCAGCTACAGAGACAGAGTCAAAGAGTGAGCTCTCAGCCTAGGGTTACCTTAAACCTTGATCCAAGGCACAGTTGAACCACTGCTCTTTGAGCAGGGACCCCATAAGTGACAGATCTGGAGAGACATCCCCCCCTTCTCCTCCTCCAGGAAGAGCAGCACAGGAGGGCACAGTAGGAATCTGCTGGGTTTGGAGACTCCAAATGGGACTGTGCACCAGAGACAGAAACACTCAGTCACAAGCTGGGTGAGCATGGAGTGCAGCCAAAGACCAGAGACATGGGAGGGTTTGACTGCTTTTCTCTGATGGCACACTGGGGAATGGGTCCCTGAGCTCTCAGCTCCTCTGGGACAGAGATTGAGGCTGCCATTTTCATTCCCATCCTCCAAAGCTCTATGGAAAGTGTTCAGGGAACAAAAGCTATCGAGAGTGAACACAAGCAGATTACTTAGCCTGGCCCCTGGAAAGGGTGGTGCAATGCCTATTCAGGCAAAGACGTTTGAGAATCACTACATTGGCACCCCCCACCAAGAAGATCAGCAAGAATATCAAACCAAGACCAACTTTACCAATCAATGAGAACTGTGGAACTCCTGAGCTAGGGGAAAGCAATGCATAGAATTCATTGCTTTATTTCCATGATCCTTTAGTCTTGCAAACTTAAGGTTTTTTTTTTAATTTTATTTTTTTCTTATTCTTCTTTTTAATTTGTCCACTTTCCTCTTTTAACGTTTTTTAAATATTTTATCTTAACAATACATTTTTTAAAAAATCTTTTTAAATTTTCATTGTTATAGTCATGTTTTATCCCTTCATTGTATTTGACCTTATTTTTTGTATACATATACATTTATTTTTCTTTAAAATTTTGAGATACAACTTCTTCTGATAGATCTAAATATACCCTAAATGTAGCACATGGGTATGTTCTAGTCCCCAGCCTGATCACATTCTCTCCACATCTTTTTTACTTTTTTTTTCCCAGCAAACTTATCAATTCCTTTTTTAGAATTTTTTTAAATTTTCATCTTTACAGTCATATTCCACCCTATCATCATGTTTTCCCTTATTTTTGTATATGTATAAGTTTTTCCTCCTTTATAATTTTTGGAGGTAGTTTCTTCTAAGAGACCAGAATACACCCAAAAATCAAGTGATATATATATATAAAATTTATAAATATAAAAATTTAAAAAAAATTAAATAAATATATATATTAAATATATATAGATATATATAAAATTTTTTAAATGTTTATTTTCTTTTTCCTCCTTTCTTCTCCCCCCAGTTTTGGGTCTCTTCTGATTTGGTTAGCATATATATTTCTGGTGTCTTTACTACCCTTTTAGTATTTTATTCTCTCATTTCTATATTCTTATCTGGGTAAAATGACAAGGCAGAAAAACTCACCCCCCCCCCACAAAAAAAGAACAAGAGGCAGTACTGATGGCTACAAACCAATTCAATATGGACATTGGTAATATGTCAGAACAGAGCTCAGAATAACGATTCTCAAGGAGCTAGCTGGGTTGGAAAAAGGCATGGAATATATTAGAGAATCCCTTTCTGAAGAAATAAAATCCCTTTCTGGAGAAATAAAAGAACTAAAATCTAACCAAGTTGAAATTTAAAAAGTTATTAATGAAGTGCAATAAAAAATGGAGGCTCTTACTGCTAGAATAAATGAAGCAGAAGAGATAATTAGTGATATAGAAGATCAAATGATGGAGAATAAATGATGGAGAATAAAGAAGCTGAGCAAAAGAGAGACAAATAGCTACTGGACTACAAGGGGAGAATATGAAAGATAAGTGATACCATTAGATGAAACAATATTAGAATAATTGGGATCCCAGAGGAAGAAGAAAGAGAAAGGGGGCAGAAGGTATATTGGAGCAAATTATAGTAGACAATTTCCCTCATATGGCAAAGGGAACAGGTATCAAAATCCAGGAGGCACAGAGACCCCTCCTCAAAATCAATAAAAATAGGTCCATACCTCGTCATCTAATAGTAAGACTTACAAGTCTTAGTGACAAAGAGAAAATCCTGAAAATGGCTTGGGACAAGAGGTCTGTAATATACAATGGTAGAAATATTAGATTGGCAGCAGACTTACCCACAGAGACCTGGCAGACCAAAAAGGATTGGCATGATATATTTAGAGCACTACAAGAGAAAAATATGCAGCCAAGAATACTATATCCAGCCTGGCTGTCATTGAAACAGAGATAAAAAGCTTCCAGGACAAACAAAAACTGAAAGAATTTACAAACATCAAACCAGCCCTACAGGAAATACTAAGTAAAGAGAGAGCCTAAAAGTAGTAGACCAGTAAGGAACAGAGACAATATAGAGTAACAGTCACCTTAGAGTCAATACAATGGCACTAACTTAATATCTTTCAATAGTTACCCTGAAAATAAGTGGGCTAAATGCCCCAATCAAAAGACAGGGGGAGGGGCTGCCTGGGTGACTCAGTGGTTTAAGCCTCTGCCTTTGGCTCAGGTCATGGTCTCAGGGTCCTGGGATCGAGCCCCACATCAGATTTCTGCTCAGTGGGGAACCTGCTTCCCCCCTCTCTCTGCCTACCTCTTTGCCTACTTGTGATCTCTGTCTGTCAAATAAATAAATAAAATCTTAAAGAAAAGACATAGGGTATCAATGGATTTCAAAAAAAAAAATACCCATGGATATGCTGTCTACAAGAAACTCATTTTAGACCCAAAGAAACCTCCAGATTTAAAGTGAGGGAGTGGAAAACAATTTACCATGCTAATGGACATCAAAAGAAAGCTGGGTAGAAATCCTTATAGTAGATCAATTAGATTTTAAGCCAAAGAGTATAATAAGATATGATGAAGGACAGTATATCATAATTAAAGGGTCTCTCCAACAAGAAGATCTAACAATTTTATATATCTATGTCCCTAGCATGGGAGCAGCCAATTATATAAACCAATTAATAACAAAATTAAAGAAACACATCAACAATAATACAATATAGTAGGGGACATTAACACCCCCTCAATGAAATGGACAGATCATACAAGCAAAAGATCAACAAGGAAATAAAGGCTTTAAATGACAAACTGGACCAGATGGACATCACAGATGTATTCAGAACATTCCATCCCAAAGCAACAGAATACACATTCTTCTCTAGTGCACATGGAATACTATCTAGGATAGAACATGCCCTGGGTCACAAATCTGGTCTCAACCAGTACCAAAGGATTGGGATCATTCCCTGCATATTTTCAGACCATAATTCTCTGAAGGTAGAACTCAATCACAAGAGGAAAGTTGGAAAGAACTCAAATACATGCAGGCTAAAGAGCATCCTTCTAAAGAATGAATGGGTCAACCAGGAAATTAAAGAAGAATTGAAAAAATTCATGGAGACAAATGAAAATGAAAACACAACTGTTCAAAATTTTTGGGACATAGCAAAGTCGGTCCTGAGAAGAAAGTATATGGCACTACAAGTCATTCTCAAGAAACAAGAAAGGTCTCAAATATACAATCTAACCCTACACCTAGAGGAGCTGGAGAGAGAAGAGGAAAGAAAGCCCAGACCCAAAGGAAAAGAGAAATCATAAAGATCAGAGCAGAAATCAATGAAATAGAAACCAAAAGAACAGCAGAACAAATCAACAAAAGTAGGAGCTGGTTCCTTGAAAGAATTAATAAGATTGATAATTCCCTGGGCTTTTCTTATGAGAGAGAGAGAGAAAGGACCCAAATTAATAAAATCATGAATGAAAACAGGAGAGATTACGACCAAAACCAAAGAAATACAATTAGAAGAACATATTATGAGCAACTACATGCCAGCAAATTTGACAATCTGGAAGAAATGGATGCTTTCCTAGAGACAGATAAACTACCAAAACTGAACCAGGAGGAAAAAGAAAACCTGAACAGACCCATAACCAGGAAGGAGATTGAATCAGACATCAAAAATCTCCCAACAAACAAGAGCCCAGGGCCAAATGGCTTCCTAGGGGAATTCTACCAAACATTTAAAGAAGAATTAATACCTATTTTCCTGAAACTGTTCCAAAAAATAGAAATGGAAGGAAAACTTCTAAATTCATTTTATGAGGCCAACATTACCTTAATCCCAAAACCAGGCAAAGACCCCATCAAAAAGGAGAATTACAGACCAATATCTTTGATGAACACAGATGCAAAAATTCTCACCAAGATACTAGCCAATAGGATCCAACAGTACATTAAAAGGATTATTCACCATAACTAAGTGGGATTTATTCCTGGGCTGCAAGGTTGGTTCAACATCTGTAAATCAATCAATGTGATAAAATACATTAATAAAAGAAAGAACAAGAACCATATGATACTCTCAATAGATGTTGAAAAGCATTTGATAATGTGCAACATCCTTTCATGATCAAAACTCTTCATGCTAATGGACATCAAAAGAAAGCTGGGTGGAAATCCTTATAGTAGATCAATTAGATTTTAAGCCAAAGAGTATAATAAGAGATGATGAAGGACAGTATATCCTAATTAAAGGGTCTGTCCAACAAGAAGATCTAACAATTTTATGTATCTATGCCCCTAGCATACACCCTTCAAGGTGTAGGGATAGAGGGTACAGACCTCAATACCATCAAAGCCATCTCTGAAAAACCCACAGTAAATATCATAATCAATGGGGAAAAACAGACTTTTTCCCTTAAGGTCAGGAACATGGAAGTGATGTCCACTATCACCACTGCTATTCAGCATAGTACTAGAAGTCCTAGCCTTGGCCTACAGACAGCAAAAAGAAATAAAAGGCATCCAAATTGGCAAAGAAGAAGTCAAACTCTCACTCTTTGCAGGTGATATGATACTTTATGTGAAAACCCAAAAGACTCCACTCCTAAACTACTAGAACTCATACTGGAATTTAGTAAAATGTCAGGATACAAAATCAATGCACAGAAATCAATTGCATTTCTACAGACCAACAGCAAGACAGAGAAAAGAGAAATTAAGGACTCAATCTCATTTATAATTGCACCCAAAACCATAAGATACCTAGGAATAAACCTAACAAAAGAGGCAAAGAATCTGTACTCAGAAAACTATAAAGTTATGCATGAAAGAAATTGAGGAAGACACAAAGAAATGTAAAAACATTCCATGCTCATGGGTCAGAAGAACAAATATTGTGAAAATGTCTATGCTACCTAAAGCAGTTTATAAATTTAGTGCATCCCTATCAAAATACCATCAACTTTTTTTTCAAAGAAATGAAACAAATAATCCTAAAATTTATATGGAACCAGAAAAGACCCTGATAGAGGAATGTTGAAAAAGAAAGCCAAAGTTGGTGGCATCAAAATTCTAGACTTCAAGCTCTATTACAACACTGTCATCATCAAGACAGTATGGTACTGGCAGAAAAACAGACACATAGATCAACAGAGTGGAATAGAGAGCCAAGAAATAGACCCTCAACTCTATGGTCAACTAATCTTTGACAAAGCTGGAAAGAATGTCCAGTGGATCAGACAGTCTCCAACAAATGGTGCTGGGAAAATTGGATAGCCACATGCAGAAGAATGAAAATGGACATTTGCTTATACCACACACACAAATAGACTCAAAATGGATGAAAGACCTCAATGTGAGACAGGAATCCATCAAAATCCTTGAGGAAAACACAGTCAGCAACCTCTTCAACCTTAGCTGCATCAACTTCCTCCTAAAAACATCACCAAAAGCAAGGGAAGCAAGGGCAAAAATGAACATTGGGACTTTATCAAGATCAAAGGCTTTTGCACAGCAAAGGAAACAGCCAACAAAACCAAAAAACAACTGACAGAATGGGAGAAGATATTTGCAAATGACCTGTCAGATATAGGGCTAGTATCCAAAATCTATAAATAATTTATCAAACTCAACACCCAAAGAAGAAATAAACCAATCAAGAAATGGGCAGAAGACATGAACAGACATTTCTGCAAAGAAGACATCCAGATGGCCAACAGACACAATAAAATGTGCTCCATATCAGTTGGCTTCAGAAAAATGCAAATCAAAACCACAATGAGAAACCATCTCACACCAGTCATAATGGCTAACACTAATTAGCCAGGAAACGAAAGATGTTGGCAAGGATGTGGAGAAAGGGGGAACCTCCTCTTGGTGGGAATGCAAGCTGCTGTAGCTACTCTGGAGAATAGCATGGAGGTTCCTCAAAAAGTTGAAAATAAATCTATACTATGACCCAGAAAACACACTATTTGGTATTTATCCTAAAGATACAAATGCAGCAATCCAAAGGGGCACGTGCACCTGAATGTTTATAGCAGCAATGTCCACAATAGTCAAACTATGGAAGGAAACTAGAGGTCCATCAACAGATGAATGGATAAAGAAGAAGTGGTATGTATGTATGTATGTGTGTGTGTGTGTGTGTGTGTGTGTGTGTATGAATGATGGAATACTATGCAGCTATCAAAAGAAATGAAATCTTGCCATTTGCGATGACGTGGATGGAGGTAGAGGGTATTATGCTGAGCGAAATAAGTCAATCAGATAAAAGCAATTATCATATGATCTCTGATATGAGGAATTTGAGAGGCAGGTTGGGGGGGTGGTTCGGTGGTAGGGAAGATATAAATGAAACAAGATGGAATTAGGAAGGAGACAAACCATAAGAGATTCTAAATCTCAGGATTTAGAGATCTCTAAATCTCAGGAAACAACCTGAGGGTTGCTTGGCAAAGGAGGGTAGGAAGAGGGTGGCCCCTTGGGGAGGATATGTGCTATGAAAAGTGCTGTGAAATTTGTAAGCCTGATGGTTGACAGACTTGTACCCCTGGGGCAAATAATAGATTATATGTTAATTAAAAAATAAAAAAATTAAAAAAAAAGAATAATCTCATGCATTTCAACATTGCTTTCCAGAAGAGAGAAATCTGTAATCAGGATTAGATACTAAATACATAGTAGATCCATTTCTCATAATTCTTAAGATATAAGTTTTCATAAGATACTTTGAAAGAAGTAGTATATAACCTAATTCTCATATTTTTTATTCTCTGTATCATTCACAGTATTTAAAACCAAGACTTTTACTTTATTACACTTCATGAAGTGATGTAGAATTTCCACTAAACTATATGTTTTATATCCATTACTCATGAAATTTGAAATATTAGCAAGTATTTATATTGTGTGAGTCACTAGGCTCAGTAGCATATGTATTGCTTTATTTTAATCCTAGAAGTTTCTACAGTATATATTTGCACATTAGTTTAGCCGCTCAGCCCTTGAATATCCACCTTGTGTTTGAAGAGTTAAGAATCTTGCTAAGCAGCACAGCTTAGTTCCCAATAAAGTCAGATATTCTGTTCTCTATCACTAATTGCATTTAAAGTATAGACATGAGATCTAAGCTTTGCTGCCTATTCTGGCAGTGGGCTACAAAAGAAATAGAAACAACCAGTTTGAGGAGCAATAGTGGTTGTAATACAGAGAGACACTAAAATCCTAGAGCAGCAACATCCAACAGAAAAAAATCCTCCCAAAAATCAGAATCAGGTTGGCCTAATACCACAATCCAAATGCTTTAACATCTCAGTAGTTTCCATTTGCATAGTAAAGGTCTGTAATGTAGCAAATACTGTCTGCTTGCCAAATACCTGATATATAGTAACATAGTTTGTAAATATGTCGTATGATGTGGGACATATGTCTTATGTCTTAAATAGGGATGGCAAGAGGAGATAAGTTACGAAATTTAAGAACCAATTATTATGTCGATTCCTTAAGTGATGAAATTTAAGAACTGATTATTATGTCAATTCCTTGGGATAAAAGTATAGAAGCATAGATTGGTTTCAGCTATTTTATCTTCTATGGTAAAATTTGTATTTTCTTTGCATCAACGCAAATCTGAAAGCTGATGAAATTCCTTAGTATTTCTCTAGCTGCTGGTCATTATATAAAACATCCTGTGCTAATATAATCAGCATAACTTTCAAATGGATCTTCGATGATTTTTTAAATACATAAATTAATGATGCTTTAATATTAATACCAAGCTATGCATATTTGGGAGACTAGGATGATACAGCTAGGGGCATGAGCAATGCCTACATTTTAAGTCTCATCTTTGTCAATGAATGTTATGTAATATGGGGAAAGTCTCTGATATCTATAAAAGAGTGCTGATAATTCATACTACCTAAAGTTGAAGGAGGCATTCCATCAAACAAAGTTTGTAAAAAACACATATTGTACTTGATACAGAGAAAGCCCTCATAGATGGCAGCTATTATTAGCCATGATAAGCTAATCATCATAAAACAGCTGTTCACATATGTTCACCATGATCCTGAAAGTGAAGTTCTTTTTTTGAAAACCCCACTATGATTCAAAGAGAAGGGAGCCTTCCCCAAACTCTATGCTGCTAAGAATTTATCTTTCCTGGAAGCAGCTTATCTCCATTATGTTTGTTTCAGAATGACAATAATTCACTCAGATATTTGCAAGTATTTTTGTTACCAGATGAGGAAATCCAGAACGCATAATATATGCATATATACAAAATACACAAAGTTTAATTAAGTTTAAGGTAGGCAATGTAAAGTTACATAATCAATTTGACATTTAATTAAATCACTTCTTTTTTCATATACTTTCCAGACCTTGGCAATCTCAGTCCAATGGGGAGACAAGACAGAAACAAGTTAAAGACTAATACCGCATCTTATGCGCTTCGGGATATGGACATGTGGGATCACATGGAAGCAGAGAGGAGAGCCATCTAATCCAACTGGAGCATTAAGTGGAATGATTTCCTCAAAGAGGGAATTCCCATGCAGTACAAAGTAAAGTAGAGAATTGGGTAAGAACTTTCTAGGGGAGAGCACGAAAATGTCACAATGGAAAAAAAAATATCCTTTTTTGTTTCTGTAATATAAACTGCTAAACATGAAGTGATGAGAAGGAAAGCAAAAGATAGATGTAGGGACCCCATCATGTTATAGACTTTGAGCTTTATCTTCTAAATGAGAAGCAGCAAATAATGAGTTTTGAATATAGTGTTGACAGGGCTGTAATTGCGTTTTATATGTTGCATTTGGCAGTGGGAACAATCTGAATTTGAAGAAGAAAGAGCACGGCAGAGTTAGAGAGATCAAGACCCAAACTTGGGTGTGAAAGCAGGTGTTGAAAACAGTAGACTCAATCTGGATTTCTTTACCCCAAATAAAAATGATTATAGTAATTTTTCCCCTTTCCTCTTTATATATATGTATATAAAGGCATTATTCAATGGTATGCCTGGCTCAGTCAGAACAGCATACAGTATTTGATCTCTGGGTCATGCTGGGTGTAATGATTACTAAAATGAATGGATGGATGGATGGATGGATGGATGGATGGATGGATGAATTAATTTAAAAAACTTGGTATTCAAAAGCCAACTCAAAAATCTATTCTTTGGGGAGCCTGGGTGCTCAGTCAGTTAAGCATGGGACTCTTGGTTCCTGCTGGGGTCATGATCTCAGGGTTGGTGGTGGGATCAAGCCCCTCCAGGAGCCCTGTGTGGGGCTATGGGATGAATGGGAGTCTACTTGAAGGTCTCCCTCTCCCTCTGCCCCTCCCCCTACATGCTGTCTCTCAAATAAATAAATCTTTTTTTTTTTAAAGCTATATATCACAGGGCTATTTAATCAAATTTTATTGGGTATAAAGTCTAATTTAGACAAAGCAGAATATGCAGTGCATTTGTTTAAAAAACATGTATTTTGAGTAATCCTAAAATTTGACTGTTTTTGTGATATGTGTTATATAAGTATTGTGTGTGTGTGTGTGTGTGTGTGTGTGTGTGTATGGAAAATTAATGTTCAATAGCTATTTAGTAATCATTTGAATTTGCTTATCTTTGTAAAAAGGAAATATACAAAGCTAAATATACAAGGAATTTGTGAAAGAGGTAAATATCTTCAGATATAAAAGTCTCAAATATGACACATGCAAATCCAATGTTTATTCATTTTGAACTCATCTTATTTTAGAGGAAACCATTAATCACTCATATTCCAGAAAGATTATACACTGTAACATTATACTTGGATTTTTAAATTAACATATAATGTATTATTTGTTTCAAGGACTTGGATTTTTTTATTATGGAAGATATATTCTAAGACTCTGGACTAGACCATTCAAAAATGGGATGTACCAGCCTAAGGAATTCCTCAGGTTCACCCATTTTGCTGCCAGCATCAGTTAATAGTTTTGATTCTTACAAGGGCTCATATTTTAGAGACAGGAGAAGGTGGGGTCTGGAGACACAAGAAGATATTGATGGAATGATAAAAGCTTTCAGCTTTCTTTTATTTTTTATGCCTTTTGTATCTGTACACTGTTCCCCTTTAGGGGTTTGCTGGTATGTAACAATGACAGATTAAATATGGCACTACAAATGTTTCACTGAAGGGAAGAAGCTACATAAAAATGAAAAAAACACATCAAATATTAAATCTACAATACAACATACAAAATTTTTTGTTCTTTTCTGTCATTTATTTATGCTTAGCTACTGAAGGATATAAATTTCATAATACATATAAATTACCAACCTCAACTTAAGAATTTTGAAGGAAATACTTACAGATAATGTTTTTGGTTCTAGGAGGCTATTCAACATAAATTTGTATATGTTAGGTTGTACACACCAAAATTTTTTCAAAAACAAATATAAATGAGGTTCATTAAAGTGAATTTTACAAGAAGAGCTATTTTACTGGGTTTGTCTGTCAATAATGAGGTTAGCTTGATCTAGAGTACTTATCTCTCTATTTCTCTCTATATATCTATTTTTACAGATGATATTTGACTTAAAGATTTATTTAAAAATTGTATTAGATCTGGGTCACCTGGGTGGCTCAGTCGGTTGTCTGCTTTCAGCTCAGGTCATGATTCCTGGGTCCCAGGATTGAGCCTCGAATGAGGCTCTCTGCTCACTGAGGAGCCCGCTTCTCCCTCTCCCTCTCCCTCTGCTGTTCCCTGCCCCCTGCCTGTGCTCTCTCACTCTCACTCTCTCTCAAATAAACAATAAATAAAATATTTAAAAACTTATGTTAGGTCAAAATGATTAAATACGCAAACATGGCAGTGAAAAATCAGATACTATACACATATATAGTGAACCACAGAGTGGGTTCTAATTCTCATCCTCAGTTTATTCTTATCTTTTTTCATATGACATCCAAGAGGAAGCATGCTAGATATTAGTTTCTCAACTCAGTGTTTGTTGTCAAGTTTTTGTTTATTTAATTTCTTCTAGTCATTGATTAATGGATTTTTTTATCAGTTAATATTTACAGAAAACCTTGTTTACCTCCTAAATTATCTTACCAAGTAAGCAATTTAGGTAGAAGTCCAAGAAGTCAGGGTACAATAGGAACTATTTGCTACTGAAACTGCTGCTTGCCACAGCTATCCAGGAAGAATGATTCTTGGTCCATGAATGAATACTCTGTGGCAAGTGGCTGGGATAAAAGTGAAGAGAGGTACATATACTATTGTTTCCTTTTTTGAGAATTACACTTCAATTAATAAGTCTCCAACTTAATTTTTAGATGTTGAAATGTAAATCAGATACTGTAAGTCTTCTATAAAAACACTCAAAATTTATTTAATTCATTCTATGAATATCAATTTAGAACCTACACTTTAAAACACCCTTTTCTAGTGCTGGGGATATGGAAAAACTTTCCTCTGTTCATTACAGAAATACACAAAAGATACAAAAGTATTATAAACTATAATGTAATTTAAGGTCTTCAAATATTCATAAGTGTTATGGAATGCTATAAAGAAAAAGCATGGAGACAGAGAGTGAAGGAGATGGTCAGTGATGGAGGAAAGAAGGTGACATTTGAGAGAAACCTGCATGAAGTAAAAGGGCAGCTGGTTAGGTCATACTTCTCATTACATTTTTGGATACATTCCAGAATGCCTTATATGATCTGGGTCTTATTCAGCTCTACAGCCTCTATTTTTTCAATTATGCTCTTACCCACTATGCCACAGGATCATTGTCATCTTTTAAGTTCTAGGAGAGAGCAAGGTCTTCATGGACCTTTGCAAACAATCGTAATTTTGTCCCAGACACTCTTCTCTTTGCATTGCTAAGTCTCTTGTCCTCCTTCAATGCTCCCCTGCTCTGAAGGGTCTTCCCTGACAATTCTTTTCTTTTCTTTTCTTTTTTTAAGATTTTATTTATTTGAGAGAGAGAATGAGAGGAGATAGCATGAGAGGGGAGAGGTCAGAGGGAGAAGCAAAGGCCCCGCTGAGCAGGGAGCCCATTGTGGGACTAGATCCTGGGACTCTAGGATCATGACCTCAGCTGAAGGCAGCTGCTTAACCAACTGAGCCACCCAGGTGTCCCTTCCCTGACAATTCTAAGCAGGCTCCCTTTTATTCCAACCAGAGTGTTTCTTTCAAGTTGTGACTGTTAATTTTTGCATTTACTCTTCTATTTTCTGTTTAAATCCCTAGCTGGAAGCTTCCTAAAGGCAGGAAATTAGTCTTTTTTTTTAATTGACTCTATTGTAGACCAGCTTTCTAATCAGTGAAAGTGTAGGATTCCCTGGGATAAGTTCAGAATTTATAATATTGGTGCTCTTCTGGTCACTCTAAGATATATAACATTTTATATGGTTGCTCTTGTATGATAGAGAACATCACAGACTGAGAGTTTATAAAGAGGTTGTAAGCAAAAAAAAAAAAAAAAGAAAGAAAGAAAAGAAAAAGAAAAAAGATAGCTACCACATTCTGTATCTGCAGATTTTGCTCCATCTGCTATCTTTTCCCCTGGTATCATGCAATGTGATTGGTTATGCTGTTAGGTTAGGTCAGGAAGAGGCTGAAATGCAAGCAATATTTGTAATGCGGAGCAAAGAGATTACCCAGAATTGTGCACTTTGATAATATGTGCATCATACATGACTCTGGTTGTTGAGAATGACTAGATTCTCCAAGTGACTCTCCTCCACATTGGTTAAAGATGTCCAAAAGCTAAACTACCTATAATGTTAAGAGCAAGTACTGGATACATAGGAACAAAACTGCACTCCTTTCTCCTCACTAGCTAGCTGCAGCTGTTGTCGAGGTGATGGGAAGCTGTGGCAGGAAACAATGTCCCAGAATGGTAACTGTGATTCTCATAACTCTGAGGCTGTCATTAATATAACCTTCTACTCTGCAGTAAGATATCTCAGGGGCAGAAAGTAAAAGCTCACAGCTCTCTCCAGTTCTCTTTTCAGTCTCTCTTGGCAGAAGTCTATTCTGAATTCTTAGAAACATCTGCTGATGGCTTCTGATGACTAATATCAGCAGGGAGTCTCCGCAAGGATATTCCAAGTTCTGAAATGTGTGAGAGCATGCGTTAGCTGCACAGCAGAAACCCAAGCTCAAATGCTGGTGGTGGAGGCATGATGCACCAGCACACTCAGAATACAGTGGTGTGCTGTGGTGATGGTGTGGTGTGGTGTGGTGTTGGTGTGGTGGGCTGTGGCATGGCATCATGTGGTGATGGTTTAGTGTGCTGGGGTGTGCTGGGGTGTGGTGTGATGTGGTGTGGTGTTGGTGTGGTCAGTTGTGGCATGGCGTCGTGTGGTGATGGTGTGGTGTGCTGTGGTGTGGTGTGGTGATGGTGGTGATATCAGTTGTAGTAGTAGCAGTAGTAATATTATTATTAACATTTTATAAACATATTCTTTATTCAAGACTATTCTAGGTGTACTGCATGTATGACCTCATATAATCCTTCCAAGAGCCCCATGAGAAAGGCAGTATTATTTTTATTTTACTACTGAGAAAACATAAGCCCAGATAAGTTTTTGGTCCTGATCTGCGATTCATTAAACCATTATACAGAATGTATATTTTATATACATAGGCATCTTTTGTATTTGTATATTAGAATAGGAGAAAATGTTAGCATTAAGGATGGAAAATATAGAAATGAAGTAAAATAATCACTTATTTTTATTCTAAACTGTGCAATAAGGGATGCATGAGCTTCAAGAGAAAGTAAAACCCTGAAAGTCAATAATTAGTGGAAATACTCACTTCTCTGTGAAAAAAAAAAAAAAACAAGTGTGTTGCTTCAGTCTTCAAGATGTTAAAATGAAGCTACACCTAACTTTAGTAAAACTGCAGTCTAGTATATCAGTCATGTAATTACAGAATTAACTAAAATGCATGTGACAAAGAAATGAGTTATTCAAATGTAATTTTAAGAATAAGAGAAATATAATGTTTCCTAGAATAATTAGATAGCCTATCCAAAGAAGAGAGATTTTAAGGTCTGGTCCTTTATACTTCTTCATGCACAAAAATATATATCAGGAAAAATAATGGTTTTTACAAAAAAAAACACAGATTTTAAAGAGTTATAACTTTTACAACTAAAAAGAGATACGATCTTAAAAACTATACTATATTAAGACTTGTTTGAAATTACTAAAAAATAATACATACACTATGAATAAACTCAGCTTAAGTATTTTTAAAGCCAGTACAGTATCTTGCATACAGCAAATTATAACTATTTAAAAATTATTTCACTTAAGAAAAATAATAATTCATTATATTACTGCATTTAGGTGATTTTGATAAAATAAAATTGCGAACAGTATTTGCTAACACAGATAGATATTTACACAAGCTATTTGACAACAAATATGTGTTAAATATTTGTGTCAGACAGGTTTCTAAGCTAACTCATAACCATCCCTCCCTTTCTCAGTATTATGGACAAACACTGCTCATTCCAGAACTCTCACTTGAGATGAATGATGATTAAAGGGCTGGCCCTTTAGTTAATAAATGTAAGAAGTTTGTGGTTTCATTTGAAGATGTTTTAATGTCTCTTTTCAACAAAAGATTCTTCTTATTTTCTATCTTACTGCCCTCTCCCTTTCTACCTGTATTTTTCACCATTAAAGACCATAACGTTTAGATGGTGAGTTTTAGAAGCAGGAAAGAAATTCCCTGTTTGAATAAAATACTGTATCTCTAAGTTACCTCAACTTGATACCCACTACACCTTTCTACACTAACAACTGAAGATGTACATCAGTGTTTCTATTCCTTATTTCCTATAATCCAAATATAATCCTGCTAGGGATAAAGAGTGAAAGGTGCGAAAGAGGAATTTTAGAACTGAATGATATTTAAATCTGTCTATAGATAAAGGGATCCTTCTGTGAAGAAAAAAGTGACAAAGTGGGACAAAAATCAAAAAATTCAAATTTTGTCTTTCTTACTTTTCTATGTCTTGAATACTAATTAGAGTAGCTCTCTTCTGCTGGATGAAGACACCATCCTTTAAAAACCCTCTGCTCTCCAATTTCTTTGCCCTTCTTCATTCCCACCTGTGGCAGACAGAATAATAACCTCCCAATGGCATCATGCCTTAATCCAGGAAATTTGTGAATCAATTTCTTTACATGTTGAAAAGGGACTTGCCGATGTGGTTAAGTTTAAGGACTCTGAGAGAGAAAATTTATCTTAGATTACCCAACTAGGCCCAATCTAATCACACAAATCCTTAAAAATAGAGGAAGAAGGCAGAAGAGTGTGTCAGAGAAATGTTATATCAGAAGGACTAGACATCTTTGCTGAATCTGAAGATGGAGGAAGGGAGCCGGGAATGACTCTTCACTGAGAATAAGCAAAATAACTGGGCACCTTGACCCTACAACCACAAGGAATTGAATTCTTCCAACAACAAAATAAACAGGAAAGTTCCCTAGAACTTCCAGGAAGAAACAGAGCTTGCTGACACCTTAATTTTATTGTAATGAGCCCTGTACTGAACTTCTACCCCCAGAACTATAAGGTAAGAACTGTGGGCTGTTCTAAGCCACAAAGCTTATGGAAATTTGTTACAGCAGCAATAGAACCATCACCATCATATCATCCAGCCATCATAACTCTTATAAGTATTTTTTAATGTGGCCACTCACTTACCCTTCAAATTTAAAGAAGTCACTTAAGTTCTCTAAACTTGCTTTTGCACATAAAAACTAGACATAATAATGGCAATTACTTCATATAGTCGTGGGAGGATTAAGTGAGATGATACATAAAAGAGCTTAGAATAGTGCCTACCATATTAATTTTGTAACAGAAGTTGTCATACTTTTCCCAAACATTGTGTTACCCTTTCTTCCATGGTAGTAGTATTTGTAGCTTGTACCAAGTTACTCTAAATAAAGCTTGTACTTTCCATCTTCTTTGCAGCTGTGTATGATCATGTTGTTAAGTTATGGTCAAAATGTGTGTGTGTGTGTGTGTGTGTGTGTGTATGTGTGTGTGTGTTGTAGCAGGTTTTCAGAACCTCTCTTAAGAAATAGCTTGCATGTAGGGGTGCCTGGGTGGCTCAGTGGGTTAAAGCCTCTGTCTTCGGCTCAGGTCATGATCTCAGGGTCCTGGGATCGAGCCCCACATCGGGCTCTCTGCTTGGTGGCAAGCCTGTTTCCTCCTCTCTCTCTGCCTGACTCTCTGCCTACTTGTGATCTCTGTCTGTCAAATAAATAAATAAAATCTTAAAAAAATAGTGCCATTCCTTTAAAAAAAAATAGCATTTGCAATTTGCATTTGTCCTTGTCCTTCATCTTTCTTCTTCTTTATCACTTCCCCCATCCTGCTTCCTGGAATGTGTGAAACACCATGCTGGAGCTTAAGACACAATTCTGGATCTTGAAGGCAAGAGCTACATCCTGGGAATGGTAGAGTAGTAATTAGCCTAAGTCCTTGAGGAATTCCCAGAGCAGAGCAACCATGACTTACAGACCACATACATATCCTGTTCAATTCTCTCACTGGAGGTTTTCTGTCACTGACAGCCTGACAGCCAAACCTACTCTTAACTAAGACTGTATATTCACGTACTTCTAATTAAGGATTTCTTTGTCCAGTCTCCTATTTTCTTCTCTTATGCCAACCCCCAAAAGACTTTACTTGGCTGCATCAAGTATACTAATTATCACTATTTATGTGACTCACTTAATATTTATGCTTAATTATCATGTAGCACAGCTCTCATTATGCATATCATTCAAAAACAATTATAATATTGAGGTTAAAGTGTTAGGGACACCCAACAGTTAGCAGTGGGAGGAGGAGTAAAAAAAAATAATAATGAAATAAAACCACTTTGTATTTTGCATACTTTGTCTCCTTTTTTCAGAAGACTCATGAGAAGTTCCAAGGAAGAGCTACCAAGTATAGAGAAACCAGTGAGATTTTTGCCTAGAAATATTTAATCAGTTCTTTTAATAACTATCACATGATAGCTACAATACCAGAAGTTAAGGATGCAAAGATTCAATTTTTTTTAATTAAGGAAACTAAGGAAAACAGATGGGTATAAACAGATAATTAAAATATGACGACTTATGACCAATATGCAGAGTAGGATCCTAAGTCAATCTGGTGGGAAGACGGGAAAGTGTTCCATGAAAAGTGAAACATTAGTTGAGGGCTAAAGAATGGCCAGGAATAAACCCCGTCAGGAGTTAGAGAGATGCAAGCAGAGTAGGGAAGTATAGAGAGCAGCGTGTCCCCCAAAACTAGAGGGCTCTGGTAACATACTGGTGGAGTTGGGGCAGCAGCCTTGAGAGATAAGACAAGTTCAGGTTGTTGATGGATTCATCCATGAAGCTGCATGGATCTGTTTAAATATTTTACCAAGAAAAGAGAAATCATTTCATTTTAGAATAAAATTTCACACTGGATTTATTGATAGAATGGTAAGAAAATGAGACAAAAATACACTATTTGGGAAGTGAATGATAATCCATAGAAGAAAAAATAACAACTTGAGTGAAAGTTAAGCGACTTTGAGACATATTAGTGAGCTGGACATTGTATTTAGATGTGTGCAGGAAGAAAAGAAGAATACAGAATACAAAAAATATAGTTAAATTCAGAACATGGAGGAAATTGAATTTAAAGGAGATGGCAGAAAAGATGAGTACTGGGAAAAGACTGAGAA
The DNA here is from genome assembly GCF_002288905.1 of Enhydra lutris kenyoni. Taxonomy (NCBI): domain Eukaryota; kingdom Metazoa; phylum Chordata; class Mammalia; order Carnivora; family Mustelidae; genus Enhydra; species Enhydra lutris. Next base: position 26,498,991 of record NW_019154098.1, on the reverse strand, counting down.
AGGGAAAATTCAGTATATGACAGAATAAAGAAGCCAGGAGAAGAGAAACTTTCAAGAAGCAGGAAGTAATCAATACTGTCAATTGTTCTATGGCTATATTTTTCTTTTTCACTTTACTAATTTGTTATTATTTAAACCAAGTCTTTATATAAAATATAACATACTATTGAAATAGAATTTTTTGTTTAGTAGAAGGGGGGGATAACTGTGGTCCTCTATCCAGCAATAATCCTCTTAACATTGTGGAATATATCTTTTTTATTTTTTACTTATTGATACTTATTTGTAGATGCTTATTCATTATGCCTGTACTGAGTAATTCATTTTAAATAAAATATTTCAACTAAGTAAACCATTTGACAAGAGGATACATTTCATTGGGGAGGACATCACCTTTGATAGTTCCCCTACTTCCAACACTAGGATACTCTACAAATGGGTAAACACAGCCACTTTCCCTGGCTTGAGGAATCTTAGAGTTGGTTTTCCCTGGTTTCCAGCCCATTATTGTATCCCAAGATCTGCACTTTACTCTTAGGCTTTTTCTGAATCGTGACTTGATAGGGCTACCAACCTGGCTTTGATTTGTCCTGAACTGCTGCCTCTGGGTGGCTCTCACTGGCTCCTACTCAACAGTAGCACATACTGTCAGTGCTCCATCCAGATTCCTGTAAATGTTTCTTGTCCTTTCTGTCGTCTGTTTGCTATATTCCGTATTCACTTACCTCTAAATACCTAGAGATACAAGTCTTCAGGAGGCTTTCTTCAGTCTATGGGAACTGTTATGCCCACACATGAGCCCTGAAGGACCTGGCTAATCCTTAGCCCATGATTATGGGATGTAGAAGAAAGACAGACCAGCTCCTTTGTACCTAGTTGGAACAAACTCTAAGGTGTAATTTACACAGGCATGGGATCAGGCTGCAGCTTGAATTTTGCCTGAAATTTTATCCTCGTTTAACTTCTTTCCTATCCTGCTTCCCCCACTTCTCTAATAGTTTCCTGAGTATACTTTTTAAATACATCACTTGTATATAAATTCTTGTCTTCAGGCTGCTTTTTTGCAGAAAAGATAGCTGGAGTTTGCAGAAAAGTGACACTTCCCATGTCTGGCTGAGGTCTCAGACCTGGCACCAAAGCTTGGCATGGGTCCCAAAACTCTGACTATTTGGCACAAAGAACCAGTGCTTGTAAGTGAGCAGGCTAAATGAAGTGTCAAAAGGCTAGCTGCAATGATGGAACAGTGACAATATGGAAAGGCTTCTGATGACGGTGTTATGGGTGCAGTCAAGGTTATATTCTGATGCCTGAAGAGTTTATGAGGAGGAGGCTTGAATTTTTTTTTTTATGGTTCTAAACAAAAACCATGAATGGTTGTAGTGAATATATGAATAAAATATTTCATAATTTAGTTATTTTACTGCATTATTAAATAGACCCTTACTACTTATCATTTCTAAATAAACAGTATAATAGAATGACCTGCCTGGAAAGGGATAATATTCCCTATTAGAAAAGGTTGTCCTTCCTTTTTTTTTTTTTTTTAAAGATTTTATTTATTTGACAGACAGAGATCACGAGTAGGCAGAGAGGCAGGCAAAGAGAGAGAGAGCAGGGAACCAGGCTCCCGGCTGAGCAGAGAGCCCGATGCGGGGCTCGATCCCAGGACCCTGAGATCATGACCTGAGCTGAAGGCAGAGGCTTAACCCACTGAGCCACTCAGGTGCCCCAGGTTGTCCTTCTTGACCTGCATTAATTCCAGGGCAGGTGTCTATGAAAGGTAAAGGGAAAATTCCCATCTATCATGTCTCTTCAACAGAAACCAAATGCACAACATACGTAATCATATAATGTGTTATAGTGAAATTTTATCAGAACTATATGAAAATCCTAGTAAGAATGCTTTATGTCAGTGCTTGAGAAAGTAACATACAGGTATAAATACTACTTAATATGTCATAAATAGAGTTAATATTTATTTATAAAGCAGTATAATTGCCACCAAAATATTTGCTACTTGTTGCAAAATAATTTTAGACTACGTTCGATCAAAATGCCTAGTAATATCTCACATACTCTATATGCACTACCTTTTCTTATCTTTTTGTTCTTTCATTTATACAACAAATGTTAACTGGGTATTGGGGAACCTGCTGGCTCAGTGGGTTAAAGCCTCTGCCTTTGGCTCCGGTCATGATCCCAGGGTCCTGGGATTGAGTCCTGCATTAGGCTCTCTGCTAGGTGGGGAGCCTGCTTCCCCCTCTCTCTCTGCCAGCCTCTCTGCCTACTTGTGATCTCTGTCTGTCAAATAAATAAATAAAATCTTTAAAGAAAAAGAAGTTTAACTGGGTATCCACTATGAGCTAGATACTACTTATGCTTAAACACCCCTAATTACTCCATATAGCTCAACATATGTATTATGGTCTACTTGATGATGTCATCCACTTAAAATTTTCTTTGGAGTAAGAGATAGCATAAATAATATACATATATGATATGTTAAATTTATAAGATAATGTTCAGTGTAGAGAGTACTATTGTTTATTGACTTAGGTGATCCTCCAACATTCCTATGATACAGCAAGGCAAGGATAATTATCCCTGCTTTGAAGAAGAGGAGACTGAGATTCAGGGATGCAAAATGACTTGCTCCAGAATTCAGGGCTTCTGACTCTTAGATCAAAACTCTGTCCATGTATCACTTTATATAAAAATATATTTTTATATAAAGAAATAAGACAGACTGGATAAAATGACAGGACCCATTCACATGCTGTCTACAAGAGATGCATTTTGAACCTAAAGATAAATCCATGCTGAAAGTGAAGGGATGGAGAACCATCTCTCATGCCAACGGACCTCAAAAGAAAGCTGGGGTAGCAATTCTCATAACAGATAAATTAGATTTTAAGCTAAAGACTGTAGCCAGAGATACAGAAGGACACTACATAATTCTTAAAGGGTCTATCCACCAAGAAGATCTAACAATTGTAAATATTTATGCTCCTAACATGGGAACAGTCAACTCCACAAGTTAACTGTTAATCAAAATAAAGAGTCATATTGATAAGAACACATTAATTGTAAGGGATCTTCACACACCACTCTTAGCAATAGACAGATCATCTAAGCAGAAAATCAACAAAGAAACAAGAGCTTTAAATGACACATTGAACCAGATAGATCTCAGAGATCTATACAGAACATTCCACCCTAAACCAACAGAATACTCATTCTTCTCGAGCACACATGGAACTTTCTCCAGAATAGACCATATACAGGGTCACAACTCAGATAACAACTGATACCAAAAGATTGAGATTATTCCCTGCATATTCTCAGAACACAATGCTTTGAAACTAGAACTCAATCACAAGAAAAAGTTTGGAAAGAATTCAAACACTTGGAAGCTAAAGACCATCTTGCTCAAGAATGTTTGGATCAACCAGGAAATCAAAGAAGAACTTAAAAAATTCATGGAAACCAATGAGAATGAAGACACATCAGTCCAAAACCTACAGGATATAGCAAAAGTGGTCCTAAGGAGGAAATACCTAGCCATCCAAACCTCACTCAAAAAACCTGAAAAATCCCAAATACACCAAATCTCTTTACACCTTAAAGAACTGGAGAATCAACAATAAATTAAGCCAACCCCATGCACAAGAAGGGAAATTATTAAGATTAGAGCAGAGATCAACAAGGTAGAAACTAGAGATACAGTAGAACACATCAATGAAACTAGAAGCTGGATTTTTTAAAGAATCCATAAGATTGATAAACCACTGGCCAAACTAATCCAAAAGAAAAGAGAGGACCCAAATTAATAAAATTATGAATAAAAGGGGAGAGATCACAACTAACACCAAGGAAATAGACACAATCATCAGAAATTATTATCAACAGTTATATGCCAATAAGTCAGGCAACCTAGAAGAAATGGATGCATTCCTGGAAACCTATAAACTTTTAAGACTGAAACAGGAAGAAACTGACAGCCTGAAGAGACAAATATCTAGTAACAAGATTGAAGCAGTGATCAAAAACCTCCCCAAAAATGAGTCCAGGACCTGACAGATTCCCTGGGGAATTCTATCAATCATTCAAAGAAGAAATAATAGCTATTCTCCTAAAGCTGTTTCAAAAAATAGAAACAGAAGGAAAACTTCCAGACTCTTTCTATGAAGCCAGCATTACCCTGATCCCCAAACTAGGCAAAGACCCCATAAAAAGGAGAATTTCAGGCCAATATCCCTGATTTCCTGATTAATATGGATGCCAAAATTCTCAACACAATCCTAGCTAATAGGATCCAACAGTACATTAAAAAGATTATCCATGACCAGGTGGGATTTATCCCTGGGATGCAAGGGTGGTTCAACATTCGCAAATCAATTAATGTGACAGAAATCAGTAAGAGAAGAGAGAATAACCACATAGTCCTCTCAACTGATGCAGAAAAAGCATTTGGCAAAATACAGCATCCTTTCCTGAGTAAAACTCTTCAAAGTATAGGGATCGAGGGATCATTCCTCAACTTCATAAAATCCATCTGTGAAAAACCCACAATGAATATCATTCCCAATGGGGAAAAGCTGAGAGCCTTCTCACTGAGAAGAGAAACATGACAAGGATGCCCACTTTCACCAATGTTGTTCAACATAGTACTAGAAGTCCCTGCAACAGCAATCAGACAACAAATAGAAATAAAAGGTATTCACATTGGCAAAGAAGAAGTCAAACTCTCTCTCTTTACAGATGACATGATACTTTATGTGGAAAACCCAAAAGACTCCACCCCCAAATTACTAGAACTCATACAGCAATTCAGTAATGTGGCAGGATACAAAATCAATGCACAGAAATCAATTGCTTTCTTATACACTAACAATGAAACTATAGAAAGGGATATTAGAGAATCAATTCCATTTACTATAGCACCAAAAACCATAAGATACCTTGGAATAAACCTAACCAAAAGGTAAAGGATCTATACTCAAGAAACTACAGAACACTCATGAAATAAATTAAAGAAGACACAAAAAGATGGGAAAACATTCCATGCTCACAGACCAGAAGAATAAACATTGTTAAAATGTCTATACTTTGCAGGGCAAGCTAAACTTTCAATGCCATCCTGATCAAAATACCACCAGCATTGTTCCAAGTGCTGGAACAAATAATCCTAAAATTTGTATAAAACCAGAAAAGATACTGAATCACTAAGGAAATATTGAAAAGAAAAACAAAGCTGAGGGTATCACATTGCCTGATTTCAAGCTTTATTACAAAGCTGTGATCACCAGGACAACATGATATTGGCATAAAAACAGACTCATAGACCAGTGGAACAGAGTCGAGAGCCCAAATATGGACCCTCAACTCTATAGTCAAATAATCTTCGACAAAGCAGGAAAAAAATCCAGTGGAACAAACACAGTCTCTTCAATAAATGGTGCTGGAGAAATTGTACAGCTATGCATAGAAGAATGAAACTCGACCATTCTCTTACACCATATGCAAAGATAAACTCAAAATGTATGAAAGACCTCTACATGAGATAGGAATCCATCAAAATCCTAGAGAAGAACGTAAGCAGTAACCTCTCTGACATCAGCCACAGCAACTTCTTTCAAGACACATCTCCAAAGGCAAAGGAAACAAAAGCGAAAATGAACTTTTGGAACTTCATCAAGATAAAAAGCTTCTGCACAGCAAAGCAAACAGTTAACAAAACAAAGAGGCAACCAACGGAATGGGAGAAGATATTCACAAATGACACTACAAACAAAGAGCCGATATCCACGATCTATAAAGAACTCCCAACACCCAAAACTCAACACCCAAACTCGACACCCAAAAAACAGATAATCATGTGAAAAAATAGGCAGAAGACATGAACAGACACTTCTCCAATGAAGTTACACAAATGGCTAACAGACACATGAAAAAATATTCATCATTATTAACCATCAGGAAAATTCAAATCAAAACCACATTGAGATACCACCTTATACCAGTTAGAATGGCAAAGATTAACAAGATAGGAAAAAACAAATGTTGGAGAGGATGTGGAGAAAGGGGAACCCTCCTACACTGTTGGTGGGAATGCAATTGGCACAGCCACTTTGGGAAACAGTGTGGATATTCCTCAAAAAATTAAAAATGTAATACCCTATGACCCTGAAATTGCACTACCAGGTATTTACCCCAAAGATACAGATGTAGTGAAAAGAAGGGTCATCTGTACCCCAATGTTCATAGCAGCAATGTCCACAATCACCAAACTGTGGAAAGAGCCAAGATACCCTACAACAGATGAAAGGATAAAGAAGATGTGGTCCATATATACAATGGGATATTACTCAGATATCAGAAAGGATGCATACTCAACTTTTGTATCAACATGGATGGGACTGGAGGAGATCATGCTGAGTAAAATAAGTCAAGCAGAGAAAATCAGTTATCATGTGGTTTCACTTACTTGTGGCACATAAGGAATAACATAGAGCACATTTGGAGAAGGAAAGGAAAAGTGAACTGGGGGAAATTGGAGGGGGAGACATACCTTGAGAGAGACTTTGAGAAACAAACTGAGGGTTTTAGAGGAGAAGGGAGTGGAGGATGGGTGAGCCTGGTGATGGGTGTTAAGGAGGGCATGGGGCACTGGGTGACTGGGTGTGGTACATAAACTATGAATCTTGGAACACTGAAAAAATAAAATTAAAACAAAAAGAAAAAGGAGAAATTACTTATAAAGAGGTCAAGAACATTTGGAATGTGTTCTTAAATATATTCACTTAAAATCATGCTAGTTGGGGTGTCTGGGTGGCTCAGTTGTTAAACATCTGCCTTCAGCTCAGGTCATGATCCCAGGGTTCTGGGATGGATCACAGGCATTGATTGAGCTTCTGCATTAGGCTCCCTGCTCAGCGGGAACCCTGCTTCTCCCTCTCCTTCTCCCCCTGCTTGTATTCGCCTCTTGCTGTCTCTCTCTCTGTCAAATAAAATCTTAAAAATAAATAAATAAATAAATAAATAAAATAAAATCACACCAGTCCCTGAAACTTCACCGTTGTTATACCTAGGTTATAGTAAACAGTATTCTTTGAATCATAAGGTACAAATGTGAGCCAAATTTAGAAACAAGTTAAATATTCATAGTCCTGGGGTTGCCTAGGTGGCTTTAGTCAGTTAAACATTTGACTCTCGGTTTTGGGTCAGGTCATGATCTCAGTGTGGTCGGATCGAACCTCGAGTCTGGCTCTGAGCTCAATGTGGACCCAGCTTCAGATTCTCTCTCTCTCTCTCTCTCTCTCTGTCAAATAAATAAATAAAATATTTTTAAAAAATTCATAGTCCTAGAATAAAAATAATGTGCTTTTGGCTAGTGTTGCCTAACATTTTTTAAACCATAGTCAATTCACATTCTTCTAGTGACCAATTTTACTTCTTCTGACATTTTAGACTTCTGCTAAACTAGAGAGAGCTGTAATCCAAAGTGAAGTCAACCTCCTGTGCCTGTCTTCATTCCTCTGAACTGTATTCTTTTATGCTTGGTTAATTTAATCTTTTATTACTGATCTCCCCATGGATTTTATTTTCTCAGTTGTGAGGTTTTCTGACATCCTGGAAACATCAATATTATTCTTACAAATAGTCATCCTATGTGGATAAAAGTGCAACCCTTTAAAATTAGAACAAGAACTGGTCAAAAAGCCAGAAAGAATTCTATTCTACAACATTTTTATCTCAGTTCTGCACATTATACTGAAGAACTACTCAATTAAAAAAAAAAAACTACTTTGACATTACTATTAATTTATGTTTACATTAGAAGACCCACTTCTCAAAAAGCTATTAGAAATCCAAGAAAATAAGAGTAAAGGAATCCGACATCACCATATGTTTTCAAGAGCTAGATCCCTCTTATCCCAATATTGATGAAGATAGAGGAAATAAGCATATAATTAATTTGCAGTACATGGTAAAATATGTTAGAGAGCAAAGAGCAAAGCTAAATATTTCAATAAATTCTTTATGCTACGACAAGAGACAATAAAAATTATGACTATATCATTAACCACCTGCCTCAAGGTTCCTTAGTGACAAGTGACAGAAAACTATTCTGGCTGACTTAAGTAAAAATGAAAAAAAATTACTAAATAAAGATATGGGGTAGTTATGGAAGTAAGGAAAAGCTAAAATCCCAGGTTGCCAGTGGAAGCATCCCTTCTTCTTTTCCCTTGAAGCCCCTACCAAAACTTCACTTGAGGCAATTTCCTTGCAATGGGATATTTATTTTCCTTAAGACCAACCACTAACCATCATCACCACTCATACTCCCTAAAGCAGAGGGTCAAATTCTCTGTGGTGATGTTCGATATTTTCCCTATATGATGTTAGCCACCAGCAATGTGTGGCTATCAAGAACTAGAAATATGGCTCATCTCAACTGAGAAGTTCCTTAAGTATTAAATACATTTTGGATTTCAAAGATTTAAAATGAAAAAAAAATATATAGTAAGTTATTTCATTAATGATTTTATTCTGATTACATGAAATTATAACATTGTGGTTAAATAAAATACAGCATTAAAATTAATTTCATCTTTAAAAAATGTAGCTATTAGAAAACTTAAAATTCTATATATGACTCACATATTTTTAGTGGACAATACTAGTCTAGACAGCCCTGAAACAATTTTGCAGACATAGGTCAAAGCATTTTGATAACTACTTTCTCCTACAGTTTTAAATAGACATTTTTTTTTCTAAGTGTGAGTAGCTGCAAAGGATGCAAGTTCTATATTGTAATTTTGCAAATACTCTAAATATAGTTTCCTTAAAATCTTACATTAGTCCATTTTGTTTTTAGAAAACATTTCATAATTTTAAGTGCAGATACTGTAAAATCAATCAGACAAATTGGAAATTCTATGTGTTCAAAAAGTCAGACTACTCTATAATTATATGTACTGTAAATTCTAGTTCTAGGATAGACAGAGATACAGAAAAATTCAAAGATAAGTGGGTAGACAGATGACAGATACATAATAAATACACGCATACATAAAGAGATAAAGAGGTGGGACTTTAAGTTTGATGTTTAGAAGAAATAAGGTAATAGTTCCTTCAAATATTTCCTAGTGAATATATTTTTTGTTTTGTTCTAAAAGACTCTCCCCTCAGGAACTGTGTTCATGTAGAATTTTCTAGTCTGGATCTCTGGAATTTTATTTACACTCAAATAATGTAAAACGTCAGCTTGCAATGTAAAACTTTCAGCTGGGAAGATAATACATAACACTCTTTTGAAACTATGAAAGACAATCATGAAAAGGAAAGTGATAAAAGAGAACAAACAGATAGAAGAGGGTCTTCAAGCAGGACAGTATTAGAAAGCAGAATACATGAAAATGGTGTTCTGTCCCCACCTCTTCCCCCAAGTACACCCTGGGAATCGTTTGTGTACCCCAGAACACACATACATCAGATTGAAGACAAATGCACTAGACCAATTAAATCAAGGGAGATCATCCTTATAAAAATTAAGGAAAAATTCAAGGCAGAAAAGTATTTACTTCACATACGGAGCTAATGTCAAATGCATATCGTAATGCAAGAAGAACAATTAATTCAATGACCAGGCTAGTTTAAAGTGTTTGTTCTAAAATTTTAACTTACTGTTCTGAGGAAGCCCTCAATTATGTTCAACATTGAAATTCTAAAATTAAAGGGAAAATTCCCTTATAGAAGCTTGGGGAAGAAGTATGAAGTGACCCTGAAAACATATATTACTTTAAGACTGTAATGCTCAGTCATTATACTTTATTTCTAGTAAACTTAATGGCTATGTGTGTAAACTGAGCAGTAAAAATGACTAATTTAATGTTATGTCACCTATAAATTAATTAATTGAATAATCAAATATGAAAGACAATAGTACAGAGGGACATTTTATTCTGCATCAATACACAACTTAAATCTAACAAATAACTAAAGACAAGCATATTTCTTTTTTTTTTTTTTTAACATAGAGTGTATTATTTTCTTCAGGGGCACAAGTCTGCGAATCATCAGTCTTTCTTAATGAGATGGAATTATTTGCCAATGACAGATGTCTTTTAAAATTATTCTACTTTGAGATAATTCATATTTTCTTATCTAGTCAGTAAAATAACTTTATGGTATAATATAATTACCTCTAATAGATGAAAAAGAAAAACTATTTCAGAGGATTCAAAAACCCTGACTGTCTACAGCTGTATTACTAGTGAAAGGGATAAACCAGATTTGAAAACAGTTCCATTCAGTTTCATCCAGCTTCAAATCTCAAATTTTTTGCCACGAGTCATATACGTGTTTTGGACATTTAGAACACCATGATTGCTTTTAAAATTATCAAACATAGGGCACCTATGTGGCTCAGTCAGTTAAGTGTCTGCCTTTGGCTCTGGTCATGATCCTAGGGTCCTGGGATGGAGTACCATATCAGGCTCCCTGCTGAGCAAAAAGCTTGCCTCTACCCTCTCCCTCTGCCACTTGTGCTCATTCTCTCTCTCTCTCTCTCTCTTGCTCACTCTCAAAAATAAATAAATACAATCTTTTAAAAATACGAATCATCAAACAGGGACACCTGGGTGGCTCAGTGGGTTAAAGCCTCTGCCTTCGGCTCAGGTCATCATCCCAGGGTCCTGGGATCAAGCCCTACATCAGGCTCTCTGCTCAGCAGGAAGCCTGCTTCTCTTCCTCTCTCTCTCTGCCTACCTCTCTGCCTACTTGTGATCTCTGTTAAATAAATAAATAAAATCTTTAAAAAATCATCAAACATAAAGAAAACCTTGAACAATGGTATATGAAGAAAATTATAGATATTGAAGTTAAGCATCTTGGTTCATTGAAGTTTACACCAACTAGGAAAGCTGTGTGCCAATGGTTCATGCCAGAAACTGACTTCCAAAATGAGGTTTTTTTTTTTAAGATTTTATTTATTTACTTGAGAGAGAGAAGGGGATCCCAAACAGGGGGAGTGGCAGGGGGAGAGGGAGAAGCAGGCTCCCCATTGAGCAGGGAGCCCTACACAGGGCTGATCCCAGAACCCCAAGATCATGACCTGAGCAGAAGGCAGATACAACCAACTGAGCCACCCAGGTGCCCCCTCAAAAGAGTTCTGATCTAGGAATCTGTAGAAGCAAAACACAATTTTTCAAACTATGTTAAAACCCATTATAACATGCATCATGAAATCCATTTATTGAGGCATGACCAAGATTTTAAAAACAAATAGATCAAAATAGATTAGAATAAAAAACAGAGAAGTGTATTCACATATTAAGGGAAAATGTTATTTTGTGGTACTGTGTGTGTGTGTATGTGAGTCAATTGGACCACAGTGTAAAAGTATAATTCTAACAATGGGTCACAGGTAAAAATGCTTGAAAGTCAATTTCTATAAGGATATCTTAAAATAGAGGTAAACCAACAGATCAAAAATTAATGTCCTCAGTCAGCTACTTGATAAAAATAGCAAAGAAGTGAAAGTAATTATGTCTTCCTTAGAAAATTGGATTTTTTTTTAGGAGAAAAAGAAGAGATAAAAGTTTGGCAGATTGGGTAAGATAAACAAGGAGAAATGTGACGACCTCTGTGAAACCTCAGGTGTCTCAGTAAGTGAGAATGAATTAAACTTAGCAAAGCCGACGTCTTATAGAACAGAAGATAATTACCACAGTTTGATGACAATTATAGGTAATTATCATGACACAAAAAGATTTCTATCTCAATGTAAGACTGATACAATGTGTTTGTTCCATACTATAATGAATATACTTCCTGTTTATCTTGGTATAAGATACTTATACCTTCCTGTGAGATGTATCATTGTGAATAACACAGCTCTGACCTTTGCTGGCTATGTGGTCTTAAACAAGTTATTCAGCCTCTGTGTTAAGTGTAGACAGTAAAAGTACCTATTTCACAGCAGGAGTCTTATGAGGATTAAATAATTAATAAAAAGTGCTATCAGTAGTATCTGGCATATTGCTAAGTGTTCAATAAATGTAACTTGGTTTTTCAAGTACTTCACGATTTTTTAAAAAATTTTCTCAACAACCCATGATTTGCACAGAGAGGATACATGACAAATAAATGTTTGGTGAATTGAACTAATGACACAAGTTGGGTGAGTAAAATTATTTCCTTTATGTAGTTGAAAGTTTAGATACAGTGATTTTTCCCAAGTTTACTTAGAAGGTTTGGGACAGCATAAGCTTCTGATCTAATTCTTCTGATTCATAAATCAGGACTTTTCTATGAGGTAAGTGTCACTGACCCCTGAATTGATTTTTAAAACCATACTGCTATCATGTTCATAAAACCTAAAACATTCTGGCAGGTAGAACATATTTTATCTAATAACAATGAGTTAATGTGTTTTAAGTCCTTACTATATTAAGCCCTCTGTACTTATTACCTCATTTATTTCTCACAGCTCACTATGAAATGCATATTCTTAGTATCCACATTTTTATAGATAGAGAAACAGAATTACAGGGAGGTTAAATAACTTGATCAAAGGTGACAGTAAATTCTAAATCAGTATTTGAACTACAATCTAAACCAGTTTTACGTGCTCTACTATGAAACTTCACTTAATTTAACCTAGGAAAGATATCATACAATCTGAGAGGAATTTTGATTCTGCCTGGTTAGGTCCTTCTTACAAGGAGAAGAAGGAGAGAGAGAAGACAAGAAAACTTGCTAAGTTTTCAGCTGTTCCTACACTCGTTCAGCATAATAATTTTATTCAAAGTATTGTGGGATATGCATGTTTAGATGTATTTCTCATTTCTAGTGAAACAGAAAGACAATCTAACCTTTAAAATATCCACAATGTGGATCCTCCATTAGTACAGACCACATTAAAACCAACTTCTTATAATAAGGAATAGCTGTATGACCTATGGTAATAGAGAAACAGTGAAACAAAAGTTAAGCTATATACCAAAACATGATGCATCTGAATGATAGGTCGAGAAGAAAAAATATGAAGTGAAAAGGCATGCTTCATGGCTTCTTTAAAAAAAATAAAAACCAGAAAAAGAAATATGTACTTACAACCTTCAAAAATATATCTCAGAAAACATTAATTTATGATTTGAATGTGTTGTTATTTATGTTAGTAACTGGGAGTAGAACTGTACTGTTTAAAATTTATTTTTTCCAAAATTCTCATATAGGTTTATGTTTAGAGAGTAAGTAGAAAATACTGCAGAAATCAAAGTTCAGTTATGAACTGTCTTTACTGCATTTTCCTCATGATCTCTTTGCCTTGGTCTTTATGATTATGCTTTTCTACCACAGCTGGTTTTCCCTTACCTTATTTGTATTCACTGCTGTGATGACCCAGACGCATTGCGCATTACTGTCATACTGGAATGGGAAGTTGGGAGACGTAAAGGTGCCACTTGGTCCTTGAAGATTAGAGCCACATGTCTTCACTAAAAGAGAAATTGCATTTTAAAAGTGAGTCTATACTGCATGCAAAATTTTAGCAATAAAGTATTTTGCAAACAGACTTTAAATTAAAAATTGTACAATTATAACCACAGTGAAATGTATATTAGGGCATTATGCCCCTTATCAAAGTAAGAGCATTTTTTATACCCTAAAGTTCACAAACTCAATATTTTCAACATTAATTGAAAATTAATTATGAATAACAGTGTGAGGCATTATAACTTATATTAGAGAGAGGTCTAGTTATGTAATACTGTGTTAACAAAAATCCACAAAGAGTAAGAAACAAAGCCATGGGTTAAGCAATCCAGATAGTATTTTATTTTTTAAATTATTTATTTATCTATCTATCTATCAGAGAGAGAGAGAGAACACAGGCAGAGGGAGAAGCAGGCTCCCTGCTGAGCAAAGAGCCTGATGTGGGACTCAAATCTCAGAACCCTGGGATCATGACCTGAACCAAAGGCAGATAGCTTAATGACTGAGCCACCCAGGCACCCCTCCCATTCACTTTTGAATGTATTACAGCTGACTTCTCTCATTTGGGTATTGAATTGCTTTCACAGTGCCAGAAATGAACTCCTAATTGCTAAATCTAATGTCTCTTCATTTTTTCCACATACTTGATCTCTTAGCAGTAATGGAAAGTATTGATAGGCTTTATTTGAAATTATCTTGCCTTCCCTTACACAGTCCTGAACTCCCTTGATTTTTACCTAATTGTTTTAAATCATTATGCTCCATACCCTGTGTTCTTGTTCTATTTTTTTCCCTTTGCATTTGACCCCTAGATAGCAGAATTATAAATTGATTACATGGACTATTTTTCTTTGTTCAGTGTTCTCTCTGAATAGTTAATCTAATTCACTACTTTGACTACAACAATCATTTCTGTGCTGATAGCTTTCAAATTTATATTACCATTTTTTCTATTTCCTATTTCTAGAGTAAATGTTTCTCTACTTGCTAGACATTCTATAAAATGTTTTAATGGAGCTTTTAAATAAACTTCTCTTAATTCATCCATCAACTTCCCTCCCATACAGACATAAACACTCCTCAAGACCTGTGTATTTCTCATCTGAAACATTCCATTTTCCTTCTTTTCTTCTTTTCTCAGTACCCAGTACTTCATCACCATCTTTTCTTGAACTAGAAATAGCTGCTTAACTCCTTCCTTATACTGATTTTTCTCTGTGTCCCATCCATCATAGTGTTATTATATTTATCTTTCTAAAAGACAGACTTGATTATTTTACTTCATTTAAAAAACTTGATCTCTGATTCCTATAGAATAAATTCCAAACTGTGAGGACCTAGATTTCTTTTCCAGTACATTTTATACAGTAGACATTCAACTTGTGCCAGAAAAAAAAAAAAAAATTCTTGTTCTTCTTTGAATGTATTACACCCTTTATCATTTTCCACTTATTTCTATGGTGTTTTCCAAGTCTAAAATGTTATTACTTCTTATATCCCCCTGCAGAAATTCTATTCATTTAAACAAAGCCAAGCTGATGTGTCACTTCTTTTTGTTAGAAGTATTCCTAATTCCTCCACTCAGGGTTCTGTAATGGGTTGTAGTCTTCACAGAACATTTATTTGAACAACAGATGTATAAAGGTGGTCAAGTGCTGTGATCTGATAGAAAGTACAGTTATAACATTTTAAGAACTTCACAGTAATAACAAATTTACAGCAATAACAAATTTGCAGCAACTCAATGATTGCTTTGAAGTTAATTGAATCAGCTTCCTGATAGGACATACTGCTTCTTTGAGTGACACACTACTTGACAATTCTATGGCATGCTTTGTTTTACAAGAGGTATACACACTTATAATCTTCTGTGGACAAGACCTTGTTTTTCACCTCTGTTAACTCTTGGTGCAGTGGCTTTCATAATGCAGGGATGTTTACTAATGGAACAGATATCCAAGTTATTTTTCATAGCTCTTACATGGAGTAGCAAATTAGTGATGAAGAATCTTTGTAAATGTGTGTTAGACTAAGAAATTGTCTTTTTGAAAATAAAGAAAAAAAACACTCATAAATGACAAGTAAAAATCACCCATAAGTAAGTTGGATTTATAAAATACTATGGGGGTAATAGATCAAGAAATCCTATGGAAGTAGATAACAGATCAGGAAAAGCTATTCTTAGGAAGTAACATAGAAAAATACTTGTTTTCTTTCTAAGTTTTGTTTTCCTCTTTCGGTGATTTAGGAGACTTTCTCCCATGGCTCTTGTAGAAACCTTATAAAGAACAAATTCATTCTGATCAGATCAAGCTACAAAATAACAAGCTGCCCATTTCCCCAGTAGCACTTCATAAGACATTATCTTTTTTTTTAAAATTAACATGTGACTATTATTAGAGATGGTTGAAATGAAATATTTTTAGGGACATTTGAGAGGAAAAAAAAAATCATCCCATGCTGGCAAATGTAAAATATAAAACAATGCACAGATGAAAAACTGAGAAAATAAAGTGGCTCAGGAAATTAGTTTCTAAGATAGAAGTTATAGGAGTTCTAGTTTGAGCTATATTAACTTCAAATAAATACTTGCAAAGTTGTGAAAAATACTTTTTACATTAAAATAAAATACTTTCAATGAAGGAATTAGTAATCTAGGGAGGGAAAAATGCCCAGAAAATGAAATGAGCTTGGGAATTAATTTTCAACTGACATAATAAAAGATTTGCTGTAACAAAATGGATGAAACATGGTAGAAATCTATTATCACAGTGGACAAAGGAAAATAAGACAAGTGAGAGGAACACCACCAGAATATTATTTGTTCTTTTAATGGGCATAAGTAGGAATTGTGGAGTTTTCACATAGAAAATAGAACTCCACTAAATAAGTACAGATTTCTGGGTTGAGTGTCAGAATTTTAGTCTTTCTGCACAATATCTGACATATGTTTTGAAGAATTCTGTTCAGCTACATTTTATCTTTCTCTTGCACTTTCTTTCTGGGAAGGAAACTCCTAATAGTTTAGAAAATCAGGTACAGAGATGATTTTATTATGAAGGGAATTCCGACATGGAAGTTTAATTTCTTTTTTTTTCTTTTTTTTTTTTTTTTAAAGATTTTATTCATTTATTTGACAGACAGAGATCACAAGTAGGCAGAGAGGCAGGCAGAGAGAGAGGAAGGGAAGCCGGCTCCCTGCTGAGCAGAGAGCCCGATGTGGGACTCGATCCCAGGACCCTGGGATCATGACCCGAGCTGAAGGCAGCGGCTTAACCCACTGAGCCACCCAGGCGCCCTAAAATATTTTATTTATTTATTTGACAGAGATCACAAGTAGGCAGAGAGGCAGGCAGAGAGAGAGGAGGAAGCCGGATCCCCACAGAGCAGAGATCCCGATGTGGGGCTCGATCCCAGAACGCTGGGATCATGACCCGAGCCAAAGTCAGAGGCATTAACCCACTGAGCCACCCAGGCGCCCAGGAAGTTTAATTTCTAACAATCTAAAAAACATGTGGAATTTAAGTAGTGACCTGAAATATGGTTATAACCCTTTTAATACACCAGAATTTATTTTGTTTTTAATTTTACTTTGTTTAATACATATATATCTACCTAGAAAAACATGATGATTTACCTAGACATCAAAAACCTATTGTTAAGCTTCAGATAAACAGCTATAGAAACTACTATCTGAATCAATTTTAATTCTCAGATTGTGGACTCTTGGTTATGAAACACCTCCCTCTTGCCCCCTTAACCCTCCCACCTCCCTCCCCACATCTGAAGGTGAAAGATAAAACCTATTTAAATCCGTGTGTGGAACTATCAATAAGTAGTTCCATTTAATATTTCATTGGACATCCCAGTCCCTATGTCTTCATGAGAAGCTGATAAAGTGTCAGAAGTGGAGTAACAATTAGGACTAATCTTCCAATATATCTGAGCATTATCTGCATAAGAATGGCAAGTCTAATCCATGTCTTCACTGAAAGGAAGCATATAAATGTGGAATAATAATGAAATGAACCCAAAGCAGAAAACTGGAAAACAGAGGAGATGCCACGAAAGGGACAGAATGAAAATCAGCAAAAGGCAGACTGTACAGGATCAGATAAATCTGATTAAAACCCAGCAAATTCAATTCTTTTTAAAAGTGAGAAATATAATGGACTTATTTTTCAAGTCAAAAATAAAGTAAGGAGATTCTTTATTTTTCTTTTTATAGTTCTTGTTCATAATTTAACCTAGTCATGAAGGTTAAGTTTTTATACAATCTTGCTTCTTCCTGCTCTTTGTCTCACTGAGTCACCCTATTTGTATTAGGATGAGAGGACATATGGCATTGAATCAGTAATAGAAATGACAGTATGAATTTATGATTCAGTTTGCTTTTTGAGAAAAATAAAAGAAAATCCAACTTAATCTAAGGTTGCCAGTAAGAAACAGATCAGTTAGGCGGTAGGCTAGAATGAGATTAATTATTATGCGCAATATATCTAGAAACCATAGTGTTTTTAAGATCATTCATGAGGGACGAGTTGGTGGAATGAAGAAAAGAAAGAAAAAGAGGGTAGATAGTAAAGAAGATGGGGGGAGAGATTTAAGCAACTACTTTGACAAAGGGTTTAATAGGTAAGATTATGTATTATTTGGCTTCAAACTATTGCTCTACCTTTGATAGACTGACTGCAGCCTTTCCCAAATTATCTAGAAGATTCACTGAGTAGGTTGTCACTTGTACATTTAAAAACTGGTTTTTTGTTTCTTTAGAGGAAACTAGGTCAGTGTCCCCTCGAATTTATGTAAAACTGACATAATCCAGAAAATCAGAAAGCAGGAATTTAAAGCCAGAATTAACTATTAGACATTAAGTTTCTACCTACTGGCCCAAAAAAATCACTGACATCTTTTAGAAGGCTTTGTACTTCCCAGAATTTAAAATCAGGGATAAGACTATCTGATGTACATCAAACAAGGCAGGAAACATTAGGAGTCAATTTGTAATTTCAAAATGCATCACGCTCTAAGCTACTTACATAGCTTTTCATATGTGATTCCCTTCATCTGGAATATTCTTTTTTAGCTCTTAACCTGCTAGCTAAAATTCATTTTTCCAAAGCCTTACTTGTATTAGAGCATTCTTACTCTATTTTAATTATTTAAATACTGCATTCCTTTATAGTATATCTTGTATCTCCTAGGGACAAAAAAAATTTGACTTAGTGTATAAAACATAATAAATGCTCAGTAAAGTTTTTTATTCAAGAAAAATTAAAGTGAAATACACCTAAAGATAATAAAAAAGACCAAAGTTTATAATTTAAATGTTCTAATTAAAATGTGAGAAAAAGAGGTAATTCACAAAGAAACATCTCAGGATAATTTGGAAATCACTTGAAATTTTAGATAATTTTTCCTCCTAGTTGAAAGGTCGAATGATAAATGATGATAGGTTTTTGTAATTTTTCAAGGAGATATTTATTGAACACCAAACATTAATTTAGAAAGTTCAATGCAAAAAATGAATAAGATGGTATCATTTATTTAAGAGACTTAAGCCTTAAAAACACAAATAGTTCATTTTAAAAATGAGTTACGAGTGTAAAGGTAAGCAGGTGTTAATGGGAACACAGAAACTGCACGTTTTTGCAGCTTAGGAAATTAGAGCAGTCATCCTTGAGAGGATGTCGAAGTTGAATGTTGAAAAGTTAGGACACATGGACTCCGAGTAGAAACCAGGATGGGCTTCTAAGCAGATGCACTAGCTAGCATATTGTATATAAGAAAATTAATTCCCAGAACATCTAAGGTTGTTTGGAGCTGAGGAGATTCTTTAGGTAGAACTAGAGAGGTAAATAAACAGCTCTTCAAGGAAAGCCATACAGGAAAGGCCAAGGAAGTTGTTGGATTTTAGGTGTTGTTGTTGTTGTTGTTGTTTTCAAAACTAAGGGGGATACTTTGGGTGTATTGAAGGGCACTTGACTTATCTGTGTCTGTAATTAAGTTAATAAGTCCAGATGTCATATGAGGCACGGATTTAAAAAACTAAAAACTAGAGGACTGGGGATAAGAATGAAAAAGTCAAGTCATGTCCTTTTTTTACCCTATACACTTATTTTTTTAAATATAATTCTATTTAGTTTTGAATGCAAGGGCATAGCATATTTAGTCATTTATTTACTCAGTCATTCACTAATTATTTAAAAAAAAAAAAAAAACCAGATGCACTCAACAGTATGAGAATTAGTGAACACACAGTTGTGGACCAGCCCTGCCTTCATACACCTCACATTCTGGGGAGAAAGACAGACGTGAAACAGCACTTTACGAGATTATATAATCATGAAAAAGGCTACGAGGAAAGTCCAGACATTCCTAAAAGGACAGCCATCGTCCTTTTGTTGTGCTTTGCAGATATTACATTTGTTACAAATGAGGCTTCAGGGCAACCCTGCATCTAGCAAGTCTGCCGGTGTCATTTTTTCCAATAGCATTTGCTCATTTCATGTCTCTCTGCCACATTTTGGTAATTCTCATATTTCAAACTGTTTCATTATTATTATATTTGAATTGCTTTTGAATTGCTGCAATCTCATGACAAAACTTTAACGAATGAGAAGCTGGTTCTTAAGATGAGCCAAGAAAGTGGCTTTTTTGAGATGGAATCTACTCCTGGTGAAGACTCTATAAAGATTCTTGAAAGGACAACAAAGGATTTAGAATATTACATAAATTTCTTTGGTCACAGGGCAGGGTATGAGAGGACTGACTTCAACTTAGAAAGTTCTATTGTGGGTAAAATTCTATCAAACAGCATCTCATGTGACAGAGAAGTGTAGCAAAAAAGGAGTGAATTGATGTGGCAAAATTCACTGATGTTGTTTTTTTGTTTTTTTTTTGTTTTTTTTTAAGAAATTGCCACAGCCACCTCAACCTTCATCAACCACCACCTGTACCAGCCAGCAGCCATCAACATCAAAGCAAGACCCTCCACCAGTAAAATGACTACAACTCCCTGAAAGCTCACATGATGGACAGCATTTTTTTAGCAATAAATTTTTTTTGTTTTTTTTTTTTTATACATAATGTTATCATATACTTAAATAGACTACAGTATAGTAGAAACATAACTTTTATATGCACTGAGAAACCAAAACACTCATTTGACTCACTTCATTGTGATATTTGCTTTATTTTTGGTGGTCTGGAATCAAACCCACAATATCTCCAAGGTATGCCTCTGTGTGTGTGTGTGTGTGTGTGTATGTGTGTGTATGAATGTGTGTATGCACATATATGTATACGTATGCATGTGTATAGGTATGTATATGTATTTGCAGGTACATGTATGTATATGTATATATACGTGTGTGTGTATGTGTGTGTGTGTATGATTTGCTTTAATCTGAGGAGTGAACTCATAAAGCACTAGTCCTTTATGATGAGGCCATCAATAGAATATAATTTAGGGCACGGGAAAGAGGGACAACACATGTCAGAAAATGATTATATGGAATTTAAAAAAAAAAGAAAAAAATGTATATTGTTTAAGTGTATCCAACAACCAAATTAATTATTAATATTTTTCTTTGAATTCTTTAAATATGCTTGCATGAATTATTTGAAACCATTGTGATTAGATTTTACATCATGGTGTTGCTGCTAAGCAATTTTTTAAGTATCTAAAAACAGTTTGGTTTTAGGTAGATGTATTATCTTCTCTCCATTTTTTTTTTTTAATTTATACCAACAGGCTTAACACGTCCTTGATGATATGAAGGCCACATGACAGACAACCATTTCTCTAAATAATGGGGTTTCATTAGAAGTTCTTTCCTGACTAACAATGAGCGGCATATATGCCTCTGATGTGGCATCCAAGATCTTTACAAAGGGAACTATAGAAAAGTAAAAAAGACTGGGAGACCACATCTGAGAACTGGGTCAGTGAATTCTAGGATATGAAAAACATTGATTAAAAGAGTCTATTTCTCTATACAAAAAGATATTTTAAAATTATCATTCGTGATTTCAAGGAACAAAATATAAGGTTCTAAGATTGTCAACCACCAAGATCACTTTTGAGTTTATACTACTCAAGGATAGCATCATTATGTAAATCTAAGACAATGTTCTGAAAAAAAAAATTTCTACTATTTGGGAAGTAGAAAGGTCTTGGTACAAAACTATCATTCAGAGCAAAACAGAACAAAAAAAGTGGTTCCAAATTATCTAAACATTGGATGGAAAAGGAAACTGTATCTATCATTTATCTGCCACAGAAAACAGCTGGGTGAAACAAACATTTTTAGTCTCATAAACAGGTTAAAAATGTTTCATAAGTGGAACTCCAGAACACAATTTCTATATCCTGATATGGTAACAGGTAAATTAGCTAAATTAAATATCTCAAAATTTAGATTAATAAGACATGAAAACCCCATATTTATTTAATATTGAGGACTGGAAAATAAATTGCATAATTAGATGTCCCTTGCTCAAAAGCACAGTTGACCCACCTGGTAATTGGGCTGGGAGTGGGAAATAAAAAAATGGGGGTATGAGGCCATCTGGCAAGCATATGCCCAGGATAAAGGAAGAAACCTCTACTCAAAATGTTTGGATATTTCTGAATGCAGGCCAAGTTTTCCAGTTCTAATTTTTCAAAAGCTGAGAATCTGGATGTTTATGCAAAATATTTAATATTTCAAATGTTAGAAAAATTTTAAGATACAGCAATTTATTATAGGAAAAAGTATAAGCTATTTCTGGACAACAAACCTCTGATTTGCAATGTATGGTCCACATATTCGCTTTGATGTAAAATTAAAACAAGAGGATTAGAATTTCAATGAAACAAGAGAGTTTAAAAACACAACCGTAAATAGTTATACATAATTGTATTTCAGTTACACAATTGCAACAAATTATTTTAGTATTTTTTTTTTAATTTGTAGTAGTAAGTTTTTTTTTTAATTTGCTTTCAAAATGAAAAACCCTTAACAAGTCATTCATTTAATTCTCCTCTTCAATTTAATTTTTTAAGGAAATAAAATCTTTATTTTGGAATAATTTTAGATTCACAGAAAAGACATAAAGATCATGCACAGAGTTCCCATGTACCCTCCACCAGTTTCCGCTAATGTAAACATGTTACATAACCATGGTGTAACTGTCAAAACAGAATGTATTATTGGTACATTCCTCTTAATTAAACTTCAGACTATTTGAATTTCATCAGGTTTTTCATTTGCTTTGGTTTACTTTGTTTTTAGACTAACAACCGCTTTTCCATTCTAGGATCTAATCCAAGATAACACATCACATATGCCTCTTTAGTCTACTCCTTTAATGTCATTTTAAATTAATATTTTACCAATCACCCACAAATGTGTGTGGTGTGTGTGTGTGTGTGTTTGTGTGCTTCGTATAAAAAGTCGTTACTCCAATGTATTACCAAGCCTAGAGGAAACACAAGGATGATTTTCAGAGCTGGCAAAACTCGAGGCCAGAACTTGAACAGAGTGAGGTTGATAAGTAATAACTTATCATGCCACAGGAGCCCTTGGTTGAACCTGTCCTCATCACAGTACAAGCATCTTTCTAGCCAAAATTCTTAAAGATTCCTTTCCAAGGGTATAGTTAGAAAGAAACAAAATTGCTACAAGGTAGTTAAACCTGGACATGAGAAAATGATTCAGTGTTCCATAAGTCAGTACAATGCACTGTTCAAGATGCCATGGGATTTCCTTACCAGGTCTTTTTAAATAATTATAGAAACCTTATTATCTGAGCTATACACAATGGTTGCAAGATGTGAAAGCATCACTCTCAGCTTTGCAAAAACAGTCACTAGTTTATTTGTATCAATCTACATGAGTGATAAAAAGTAGTGGCCCTCTTATTTTTGTTTTTGTTTTTTGTGTGTGTGCCTTTTAGGAAACTAAACACATTGGATATTAACACTATTTTGTGTTTATGCATAATTCCCAATTATCAGCTTAGGGCGGGGCTTTGCAATCTCTGCACTTGCGACACTTTGGCCTAGATATTCTTTGTTTTGTTGTCAGGGGCTGTCCTGAGCACTGCAGAATATTTAGCAGCGTCTCTGTCTCTGTCCACTCAATGCCATAAGCAACCCCCCGCCAAAGTTATGACAATCAAAAGTTGTGCCCAAACATTGCCAAATGCCCACTGCCTCCCTCCCTTTGGGAGTCACTGACATATGGCAGTATCTTTCATTCTACCTAATATCATTGATTTTTGCTCACACTTTTTCTTCTCTTTATTCTGTACCAAGAAGTTTTGATGAAAGATATTATAGAAATTAGGCATAAACTTCAGCTTTCATTTCAGTGGGAAGTTACATTAAAAATTGGTTAATAGAGTGTTTTGACACTCAAGAAGTAATAAAAATATTACTATATATATATACCATATACTATATAAGCATAAAAATATTACTATATAATATAGAAACTATATTATATACCCTTCTTTCCAAGTCCCTATCATTTATCTAATCATTTATCTATCGTTTATCTAATCCCCACTAATACTTTAGAATTTAAGTGGGCATTCTGGGGCATTTTCCCCAGTAACCCCAATCCTAGTCTACTCCAAGTAGGGTGCTGCTTCCCTTTGTTCCCATAGGTTTTATCTTTATTAGCTAATTTATTACAAATATTATTTCACTCTTTTCTGCTGTCATTCTTTTGCCTCAGTACACTGTAAGCCCCTTGAGGACAATTACCGCACATTATTACTAATTAGTCCCTGACTGGTCCTGCATGTAGTCAGTTAGTGTTTACTGAATTAATGACACCCTTAGAAAATGGAGTCTTGATTGTGACACCAAACTAGGGGTGTGGCACTTCAAGGAGCAGGATGAGGGTTAGTGGGGATGATGAAAAGCCTACACTCGAGAAAAAAACTGGGGTACAATATATCTGGAACTAGCTGTATATGTATGTTTTTAGCATTGTTTTTAACATTGACTCTGAGGACTAATGTCAATCCCAAAATGAGATATAATGAAATATTTAAGGTAAGGCTCTAAGTCTTGCCACTGGCAAAGTTGCCAAGGACTTGAAATGTATGTTTCCTGCTTGCTAAGACTTCTGATTTCATGTTGTCTTGTGGGTATGAGATTCAAAGCCTCTCTGGGTCCAGACTCTAAGCTCTTAAAAACTGCATAAAAAAATTGCTACATAACTACAATTTAAAACAAGAATGTTTTTGTTGTTCATTTTTAAAAATTGTGTTGCTTTCTTTTCAATAGATTTCATGGTCCCCATCCCTATTTAGTTGTACAGATCATAGTCAAGAAATGTACTGACATTCTTAGTGTTCCTTCTCAATGTAACCATATTATGAAGGAATAAATTTCTTACTTGTAAGCACAGTGATAATATAGATTTCATTATCTACTCAACACTCTAGTTAGAAAGAGTCACATTATGTCTGGCCTGGTAAAAAAAAAAGTCAGTGATGAATTCTCCCAGCTAGAGAGGACATTTATAGATGAATAGTTATGGTATTGAAATAGGTGCTCTTAAGAGATTTTTTTAAAAATCCAATTTTTTAAAAGATTTTATTTATTTATTTGGCAGAGAGAGAGATCACAAGTAGGCAGAGCAGCATCCAGAGAGAGAGGGGGAAGCAGGCTCCCTATTGAGCAGAGAGCCTGATGAGGGCTCCATCCCAAGACCCCAAGGACCCCAGGACCATGACCCGAGCTGAAGGCAGAAGCATCACCCACTGAGACACCCAGGCTTCCTTAAAAAATCCAATTTTTTAAAAAAGATTTTATTTATTTATTTGACAGAGAGAGATCACAAGTAGACAGAGAGGCAGGCAGAGAGAGGGGGAAGCAGGCTCACTGCTGAGCAGAGAGCCCAATGCAGGGCTCGATCCCAGGTTGCCAAGACCATGACCCAAGCTGAAGGCAGAGGCTTAACCCACTGAGCCATCCAGGTGCCCCCAAAACTCCAATTTTTAAAAAAACACTTACCAATCCTAAACTGTATATGCCTAAAAAAAAAAAAAAAAAAAAGATGCACCTTCCATATATTCCAAATATCTGGGTTCTGTTTCCTTTTTCCTTCTGATATTGATTCAGAATAAATATTGAAAGTACAAACTTTCAGTTATGTAAGTTCTGACAATCTAATGTACAGTATGGTGGCTCATTAAAATAATTCAGTCTTGTACACTTCAACGTTGCTAAGAGTAGGTCTTAAGCATTCTCACCACACACACACACACACAAGTTAACTATGCAAAATGATGGGTTTGTTAATTATCTTGATCTTGGCATTCATTTCACAATGTATATGCATATCAAACCATCACATTATGCACTTTAAGTATATATACTTAATGTTTGTCAATTATTCCTTAATAAAGTTGGAAAAAATGAGGAAAAAATATCAACCAAAACAAAGAAGGATTAACTGCAAACAAATCTTTGACATACATATGATAGCAATTTAGCTCTGGGACCAAATTGCTTAGTAAAAAGATTTGAGTTTGACAATACATTTGCAAATGTGTAAACTTTAGCCTTTTAATGCCCAGGCAAAATACATAAAATGTCTCTTGCCTTAATTCGGGGAGTAACCAAGAGCACTGGCTGTAACCACACTGTTGTTTGTTTGTTTTTTCCTAGTTCTTTTCCTACCCTCTCTTCCAAAAAGAAAAGAAGCAGACTTTTAAGGTTTAAGGCTGGATCAGGTGTTAGCTCAAGATATACCCCTGTTACGTTGTGTTGCAGAAATTCTAACTTTTCAGCAATTCCTATCCTGGGACAGGCTAACTCTTCAATGTCAGTATAAATCCGTGGTGCTGATGACAGCAAACACCAATTAACAATAACCTTACAGAGAAGGTTCACTACACGCCAGGCACTGTATGGGGAGCTTTACCTATTTTGTAACATTTAATCATTGAGAACAAAACAAAACACAACACCCATGAGTTACATACTACTTTTGAGAACTATAGCACAGACCGTGGAGATGACAGCATAGGTTCAAATCCTGGCTCTACTGTTCACTGTCAATTTGCCTCCACTGACTCCCTGAATCTCTCTATCCTTTTATTGAAATTAAGAAACGATACTATAGTATCTCATAGGTTTGTTAAAAGGACCAAATAATGAATTGATATACTTAAAGCCTGTCCAGCATATAGTAAGCTCTGTGTATTAGTTGTTATTTAAATTTTATAAAGAGTATAACTTAAATTGGAGAATTTAAACAACTCACCCAACTTTATTTGAACTCACAGAAATTAGATGCCAAAATCTGTTTTTATCTAGTAATCTACAAATATTTGTTACATTTTTGCCAATTTTGTTTAATTTTTAGATAAGATTAGAATATTACTGAGAAAAATTCCAATTAGACAACATAGCTCTTTATTTGCATACGTGAATATATTTTAATATAAATGCTATTATATCATTACTTATGCACATGTATAGTATGTCAAATATTTTTTCATGTTTGAATACATGAAAATATTTATTAATATATACACTGTTTGTACCAATACTTACATACCCTTTTAAACCTCTGATTCTTGGAGACTAAAGCTTTATAAATATGTAATGCCTAATTCTTTCCACATTTTCTGTACATTATCTTTATGATGTGTATAGTGTATTAAATAAAATTTTAAAGATGATGTGGCCTGCAAAGAATAAACAGTTGATTACCTAATAAACTGTTCAGTAAAAGTCTTTATATAGAAAAATAGCCTACATGATCCAAGAACTCAAGATTGTCATGAATTTCCCACAGCATGCAGACGATCACCAAAAAAAAGACGGTAATAAAATCACATTTATTTAGTCCATAAATCAATTCAAACACTTAGTGTTCTACCTGGTAATGAAATCCTGTTAGTCAGTGAAAAATGTGTACATAATGCACTCTTGGGTGGGAAGCTGTGTGACATTTTCACCTTTCTAGTAAGCCATAATAAATTATTTCAGCAGCTGGTATTTTTTCCCCGTGTGCATATATAACCACTGAACTGGGAAACGTTGCATACACACACACACACACACACACACACACACACACCATGAACATAAAACTGAAATCAAGCCAAATCAGACTTAAACATACTCTAAATATTGTTAAGAAACTGACTTCAGTGTCTACTCCCTAGAAATGTATCAGTGATTTTAACCATTTCTGAAGATCAGCACAAATATTGCTTATCATATGGGTTAGGGAAATAATTTGAGTTCCCTTTGGGATTATGGCCATACACAGAACCAGGGAAGAATGTAACGGTGGTGTCTGTTAGCCTTGAGTTTCCTTTTGGATCATTCTCTGAGAATATAAATTTCTGAATACTCCTCAAGCATGAGTCTTCTAATTCTATGACCTCAAACCAAAGTTTAGGAAAGTATTGACTGGAACCATCTGATACGGACTGAAAAGCCAAAGAGAGGAAATGAAATCACATCTTAGACTATGTTACCTAGAAACTATGCCTGAGAAAATAATTCCTTCGGGAGAGGTTTAATTGGTCATATGATCCCAGGGACCAGAAATGAGGAGTAGATGGGAGTGAAGGAGTCTTGGAATGTAGAAAAGACAACACAAGGATGTGTCATCCCACTGCGTACTGCCAAGCATAACTGGTATTAAACCCTATAGAAACTTCTGATGAAACCTGTCAAATGCTTCTTAGAATAGCAGAGGAAACTTCAGGAAAACAAAACAAAACAAAACAAAACAAAAAGATACTTTTACTTATTTGATCCTATCTCCTTGTAGTGCAGGAGTTGATTCATAAAGCATTAGCTCCTCTATCATTTCTGGTTCACAAACTTCCTGTCTCAGGTGTCAAAGAGGCTATAGGTAAGGGAGTAAGAGGCAGAAGGAGAGGCCCAATCCAGTGCACCTGCACCAAATTTAACCGGTGACCACAGCAGTGACCGGAATTTGAGATGAAGATTTACAGAATGTACAAGAGGTTTGGGGCATATTGCCTCCCTCATTAAAAATCCTACTATTAAGACAACCAATTAACAAAAATTAATTCCACTGAATATTTTTAGAAAGTTAAATCATTTAGGAAATGGATTGTTTTAAAACTGAAAGCGAATCTCTAGTTTGCAATATTGTATTCACTAATGGGAAAAGGGAAGGTTAAATGCACTCTGGGTTTCTCTCCAAAACTTTCCCTTCACTGCCCCTACATTTTTCACATTTCCCTTCTAATTCTTATAATTGAAATGCCAGGAAAATCCCCTGCTCTATTTCTGTCCCAAATAATAGATTTAGAGAGCAATGAGATACCATCATTACCCTGATGATATTCAGCTGTGCCATTCATTTCCTCTGGACTCAGATGGCGCGGAGCCTCTAAGCTCCCTTCAGCAGCCAAGTCCGGAGGAGAGATGAAGTGGCATACTTCCAAATCATTAAAGACAGAGCGATCTGGCTGGTATGCTTGAGAAACACCAAGGGATTTGAAAAGAGGAAGTTTGGGCTTTCTCAAATGAGGTGACTCACGCAAACCGGCCCGGTGTCAGTCTATTTCTAGATCTCAATCTGCTCAAGCATTCCCAGTCAGCACCTATGGAAATGAGTGTCTTTTGTCTTCTTGCATTTAATTTGAACCTTGAAAACCTTATTAAATGATTCAATGTTTGCTGGGGAAATCTTCAAACTGACTTTCGAGCAGGTGATCAGCACTTGTGTGTTGGTTTCTGATGGTCCTGTGAAACAGAAAACTTAGAATTCCTCAAAAGAAGAGAGAAAAATGTATGTCTAAAGTATTAATTTTAAATATAAGGTCTCTATCAACTGCTTTTTAAAAAAGTGATTTTAAACTGGAATATATAAATGAGATGAGACATTTACTGTCTTTACCCTCCTTTCCCACCTCCAGACAGTGTTGTAAGAGGATATTTAAAGACAGGTCCTCAGAACAAAAATCCCTGTAATTGGCCTTGAGTGTTCCCCCTGTAAAAGTCCTATCTTCTGATATGCCCTGCCAAGCCGCCAGATCATCACTGCTAAGGAAACAGAGAAGAAAGTTGCCTTCAGAATGTATTTATAAGTGAGTAATACATGTGAAATGAACATAGTTAAAAAAAAAACACACAAGAGGCACTTGTCAGTTTTTAAATGCACAATTGTTACAATGTCAGAGAAGTATACTATAGTCAGTTTTGTCACTAATGGTTTATTTCCCATTAAAATTCATGGGAGAAATAAAACATCAATGACATTCTTCCCATCAAAATGCATCAAGTGACAGTAGCGTTTTACCATGTGGTTAAATTGCCATTATCTAAGATAGATGACAGTTCTTTCAATGATTGCCAGCACTTCTCTTAGAGGCGATGATAATGTCTTTGCTATAAGTCTCTGGCATAGAAAAGAAAAAAAAAAAATCTTAATATAAGAACAGCTATTTTAGAAACATGAGGTAATATTACTTTTTTCCCCACTCTACTACAGATATAGTTTCATCATGATGCCAGAAACAATGCCAAGAAAATTCTTTTTCGTTAAATTATTTCACATTGTAAGCCAAAGATATAAACAGATGATACTCAGGATAAGCCTATGCTACTGCAAGAGTCTTCTGAATTCAAGATGGTACTCGATTTCCTAAAGTACCTGAAATTTCGCCGTTACCTTTTTGAAATCTAAGTCTTCTTTAAACTTTTGTCACTTTCCATTTTTTTAAAGTCATATGCTAAAGCGTGGCAAGTTTATTTTCACTAATATGTGACCTCCATAGATGTTCAGTAAATATTTGCTAAAAGAAAATGCCTGAGTGATATATTTGGTTTTCTCATCTCCTTGTTTTATTTAACAGGTGTGTTTATTTTGGAAGGAAGGATGTGGAAGGAAGGAGGTAGAAATGATAAACTAGTATGAAAGAAACATGCCGTTCATACATTGTTCTCAGGATTGCTAAATCTGAGGGATATTACATTATTATATTATTTTATTATAATTTAAATTTATGCTATTTATATTATTTATAAGAAATCTTCTGCATTTAAAATATTGTAGTTTCAAAGCACACATATGCAAGTTTTACATATATTCACATTATTCACAGACGGGAGCAGGAAAAGTATGATTTTCCCATTCTTACATCAGGGTACTTAGTTCTAAAGCCACACAGCAGACATCCTTGAATTTCTAACTTCTGATCCAATTGTCTTTCCCTTATTCTTGCTACTCAAAGTGTGGCATGTAGAGCAGCTACATCAGGATCACCTGGAAGCCTGTTGAGAATCCAGAACCCAGGCTCTCGGCCAGACCTACTGAATTCAAATCTGCTTTTATTAAGTTCCCCCAAGTGACTGCTCTGTACATTCAAGCTTAAGGAACACATCCTTGTGCCACAGTCTCCTTCACACAGAACTGCCCAGCAATTAATTAATTAAGATTACTGACGGGAAACATTTCTTACCCATATTTTATATCTAGTACAGCTAGTTATCACCCATGTGCAGGAGTACTTTAAGAGGGTGACGTTTGTTAGTGACACCTCTGACGGTGTGACCATTATTCACACTTACAGAGAGAAAATTCTGCTTCTTTTCGGGTTCATTCTGGACTGAGTCTACCTTGTTTAACACGGTTCTGTTCTTTCCAATGAAGCAGAGACTAACAAAACTAAGTTCATCCACTCAAGCCAAGCAAACAGGGTTTTAAGGCTTCTACGATTTTGGCATTATGCCAAACATTTGATGTATATACTACTATATGATATGGGTTTTAGAGATCAAGAAAATGAGGCTTATAAATAATGTCCTCATGGTCATTTAGATAACTGAGTGGGAAATCAAACCTATGTCTATCTGACCTCAAAGTTTGTCCTCTTAACCAAAGGCTACTCTAACTTCCTAAGTTATGTTAAGCCACCATTCACACGTGTGTGCATTTGTGCACTTGTGTGTTTGTTTTCTGGACAGGAAATGTGGGAAGAAGAGACTGTATACACTCCAAGAGCCCTATGATCTTTATCCATCTCAAACTGTAGATGTTTATTAAATATAAATTGGGGAGGCCTGGGTTGCTCAGTTGGTTAAACGTCTGCTTTTGGCTCAGGTTGTCATCTTGGGGTCCCGGAACCACGCCCAGTATTGGGCTCCCTGCTCAGCTGGGACTCTGATTCTCCCTCTGCCCCTCACCTTGGTGTAATCCTTCTCTCTCTCAAATAAATATATCTTTTAAAATATATATAAATTGATACTATATGCATTGATTAATATTTCCTGTAATTATTAGTTAATATTTGAAATCTGTTTTTCTGTATTTCCCCTGCTAATTTTATACTTATTAAGAATTCCTCTCTTATTGTCATTTCTCTGAATATATTGTTTTATCTTGATGTAATTGGATGAATATAATCATGGACCACAAATGTTTTCAAATATTTCTGGATGGGTAAAAATATGATTACCACGGTGAACATATTAAGAAAAAGAAAAAAAGACTTGTTCTGTTACTTCAAAGACCACATATTCTGATAACTCGAGAGAAAATAAATTTAGAACACAGAATTTTAATTTCAACTCTGCCTCGCATTATGGGACCCTAACAAGACGCTGAATATTAATGACTCTCATTGTCCCTTTCTGTAAAATGGGGGTGATTATATTTTGCTGATAAGAATTTTATCATGATATCAAAACAACAAATAACATACATAAAAATTTCCTGTCATTCAATAAAATGAAAAAATTCAGTTTGTTTGTTTGTTTACCAGGTCAAAAGATACTGAAAATTTAATTTATATATTATGAGAAAGTGCATTATGAGAATACCAATAACCTAGTGACAGCACCTTTATACTTGCTGTTCTTACTGGCTGGGCTCTTTCCTCAGAGGATGTGTGTACTTCTCTCCTCAGTTCAGGACACTGCTTAAATTGTTCCTCAGAGAAGACTTCTCTGACTGTTGTATCCACAATAGTGGGCTGTGATTCTCATCGTTATCCACCAGAGCATTTATCCTTCAGTTATTCCCTATTCCCAGAGCTGTGTTTGTTTATTATAGATCTCCTGCCCTAGAATATGAGTTCTATGAGACTGGGAACTTCGGCTGCTTGGTTTACCACTTTATCTCTAAAAGCCCAGAATAGTAACTGGCAAGTAGCAGATTCACAGCAAATGTTTGTTGAGTAAATGAAATAACTAAGTTCATGTATAATCATAGGCAAAGGATTAATAAAAATGTCTTTACTACTACTACTACTACTATCAGCTAATCTTAATTATGTACCAGGAATTATATACTAATATCAGCAAACTCTCACAACTACCTGTGGGAGTATATACCATTATCTCCATTTTCCAGATGAGGAAATTAAACTTTAAATTATACTAGATGAAGTCATTGCTTCTCAACCTTGGCTGCACATTGGAATTATCTGGCAACTTTTTTTTTTTTTAAATATGTCCTTCTCCTTTTTATTTTTTTTTGTCCATTTTATTTTATTTCATTTCATTTCAGTGTTCATGCACTACACCAGTGCTCCATGCAATACATACCCTCCATAATACCCATTACCAGGCTCACCCAACCTCCCACGCTCCTCCCCTCCAAAACCCTCAGTTTGTATCTCAGAGTCCATAGTCTCTCATGGTGTTGCTACCCAGGTCCCAATCTCAGAGTTCTGATTTCAGTGCAATCCCCACACTAAAGCAATCAAATTTAAATCACATCTGAAAAAAAAAAAAAAAATCTCCAGGACTAGGGACAGAGAATCTGTACTTGCTTTGAAGTTCCCATGTGATTCCCAATTATAGCTATCATTGAGAACGTTTCTCTGCCTTAAGTAAATTAAATTCCCCCAGGTCACATGGGTAGGAAGTGGTGGAGTAGAGATGTGAACCCAGATTTTCTGACTTCTACTCAATGTTTCTTCCATGTTTTGCACATCTACTAAGGTAGAATATATGATATTTCAGTACCTTGTCAACTATAATATTGCAAACTGTGACTTTGAGATAATAACGGTTTTATATTTAAAAGCACAATTTGAAAATCTGTGATGTTCTTATATTCAGCTTAGCTTCCTTAAATGAAACAAAAAACAAAACAAAAACAAAATAGAGAGCCCTTACTACTCCCTGTTCCTCTGTGCCATAAAGTTGATTTATGGAGTAAAATACAGACAGAGGAGCTCTGTATCCTGTCAATGGAGATGAAAGACCAGTCCTTAAAGCCCTTATTTAAACAACCAGAGTAATGTTAAAAAGAGCAGATATGTTACACAAGCACTGTGCTGTACATTGAAAAAAACAAATGAGGAAGACTTCCAATGCCAAACATATTACCTTTCAAGTACGCCTGAAAATTTAAGAAAGAGAAACAAAAAATAAATGAGGATCTCTATAATATAAAACTTGGGTTAGTTTTGAAAATAGGTGATTACAAAAGTTTTTACTTAATTTCCAAGAGATCATAGTATTTCTAAGTGTGATAATACTTTTTAGGAAGATAGCCTCAACAGTGAGAGACTCCTTTGTGTGAGCATTTCTTTTGACCAGATTTATAGACCCAGACAGCTCTGAAACAGGACATTTATATACTGGTAAACAACACAGGCTCTGAAGTGAGAAAGGCAGCTGTGGAATGCAGTGCCACTGCTTTCTGGCTCTTGGGCAAGCTCACTAATATCTCTGAGACTCACGTTTCCTTGTTTCCTTGTCAGTCAAATGAGAATAAAATTTACCATTACCACAACACATCAGTAGGAGGATAATGGAGGTAATATATAGAGAAGCATTAATGTAGCACCTGATTCATATTAAGTATTCAATATTTAGTTGCTATTACTTGAGTCATCAAACATGCTAGTTTTTAGAATTAAAAAGGATTTAGATTCATTGGACGAATTCATGTAGAATAAATCCAAAGAGGCAAAAGTCTGTCCATATTTTGTGCGTCTTCTACTGTATTAATTGCTATGGGAAATAATCAGGAATTTAAGGAGTGTACAACTCACTTGGGAAAGAAAGGAAAGGCCTGAGAATTAAAAAGATCACAAGGTATCACGTTGAAAGTATTTAGCACAGATCAACAATCATCGCACCGGAATGGATAATAAATGTTAGTGGAGCTTGGGAGAAGTGAGCACTCTAGTTAGAATGGAAAAGCAAAACCTCTAAAATGATGGGACCACTTAAAAGGCAACTGAAGTAATAAGAATGACCGCATATTCCATTTCCTGGTGTCTTCACTTACTCAGTAAGTCTTTATGTAGTGCTTGCTACTAGCCATTCTCTTTTCCCTACTTGCTCTCATGCCACATCTGACCACACGACACTTACGTTCTAATAACAGACACCAGGAAACAAATGGTAGATAATCTATTCACATAATGATCACTCTAGATAATGTGTTGCATGAAAATATTTAATTTTTTTTAACTTTCCCCAGCTTTATTAAGGTGTGATTAAAAGTAAAAATCATAGGCGTGCCTGGCTGGCTCGGTCAGTTAAGAGGCCAACTCTTGATTTCGACTCAGATCATGATCAAAGGGTCCTGGTATTGAGCCCTGTGATGGGCTCCATGCTCTGTGGGGAGCCTGCTTGAGCATTCTTTCTCCCTCTCCCCATGCCCCTCCCCCCGTTCTCTCTCTCTCAAATAAATAATCTTTTAAAAAGAAGAAAAAGAGTTATCACCACTGCTATTCAACATAGTACTAGAAGTCCTAGCCTCAGCAATCAGAAAACAAAAGGAAATTAAAGGCATCCAAATTGGCAAAGAAGAAGTCAAACTATCACTCTTCGCAGATGATATGATACTATATGTGGAAAACCCAAAAGACTCCACTCCAAAACTGCTAGAACTTGTACAGGAATTCAGTAAAGTGTCAGGATATAAAATCAATGCACAGAAATCAGTTGCATTTCTCTACACCAGCAATGAGACAGAAGAAAGAGAAATTAAGGAGTCAATCCCATTTACAATTGCACCCAAAACTATAAGATACCTAGGAATAAACGTAACCAAAGAGACTAAGAATCTATACACAGAAAACTTTAAAGTACTCATGAAAGAAATTGAGGAAGACACAAAGAAATGGAAAAATGTTCCATGCTCCTGGATTGGAAGAATAAATATTGTGAAAATGTCTATGCTACCTAAAGCAATCTACACATTTAATGCAATTCCTATCAAAGTACCATCCATTTTTTTTCAAAGAAATGGAACAAATAATCCTAAAATTTATATGGAACCAGAAAAGACCTCGAATAGCCAAAGGAATACTGAAAAAGAAAGCCAAAGTTGGTGGCATCACAATCCCGGACTTCAAGCTCTATTACAAAGCTGTCATCATCAAGACAGCATGGTACTGGCACAAAAACAGACACATAGATCAATGGAACAGAATAGGGAGCCCAGAAATAGACCCTCAACTCTATGGTCAACTAATCTTCGACAAAGCAGGAAAGAATGTCCAATGGAAAAAAGACAGCCTCTTCAATAAATGGTGTTGGGAAAATTGGACAGCCACATGCAGAAAAATGAAATTGGTTCATTTCCTTAAACCACACACGAAAATAGGCTCAAAATGGATGAAGGACCTCAATGTGAGAAAGGAATCCATCAAAATCCTTGAGGAGAACACAGGCAGCAACCTCTTCGACTTCAGCTGCAGCAACATCTTCCTAGGAACATTGCCAAAGGCAAGGGAAGCAAGGGCAAAAATGAACTATTGGGATTTTTATCAAGATCAAAAGCTTTTGCACAGCAAAGGAAACAGTTAACAAAACCAAAAGACAACTGACAGAATGGGAGAAGATATTTGCAAACGACATATCAGATAAAGGGCTAGTGTCCAAAATCTATAAAGAACTTAGCAAACTCAACACCCAAAGAACAAATAATCCAATCAAGAAATGGGCAGAAGACATGAACAGACATTTCTGCAAAGAAGACATCCAGATGGCCAACAGACACATGAAAAAGTGCTCTATACAACTCGGCATCAGGGAAATACAAATCAAAACCACAATGAGATATCACCTCACACCAGTCAGAATGGCTAAAATTAACAAGTCAGGAAATGACAGATGCTGGCGAGGATGCGGAGAAAGGGGAACCCTCCTACACTGTTGGTGGGAATGCAAGCTGGTGCAGCCACTCTGGAAAACAGCATGGAGGTTCCTCAAAATGTTGAAAATAGAACTACCCTATGACCCAGCAATTGCACTGCTGGGTATTTACCCTAAAGATACAAACGTGGTGATCCGAAGGGGCACGTGCACCCGAATGTTTATAGCAGCAATGTCCACAATAGCCAAACTATGGAAAGAACCTAGATGTCCATCAACAGACGAATGGATAAAGAAGATGTGGTATATATATACAATGGAATACTATGCAGCCATCAAAAGAAATGAAATCTTGCCATTTGTGACGACGTGGATGGAACTAGAGGGTATCATGCTTAGCGAAATAAGTCAATCGGAGAAAGACAACTATCATATGATCTCCCTGATATGAGGGAGAGGAGATGCAACATGGGGGGTTAAGGGGGTAGGAGAAGAGTAAATGAAACAAGATGGGATTGGGAGGGAGACAAACCATAAGTGACGCTTAATCTCACAAAACAAACTGAGGGTTGATGGGCGGAGGTGGGTTGGGAGAGGGGGGGTGGGGTTATGGACAATGGGGAGGGTATGTGCTATGGTGAGTGCTGTGAAGTGTGTAAACCTGGTGATTCACAGACCTGTACCCCGGGGATAAAAATATATTATATGTTTATAAAAAATAAAATTTAAAAAAAGATGAAAAAGAAAAATGATATATATTTAGGTTGTACATTTTTAAGATGCACAAAAGGATGATTTAATACACATATATATTTTGAAATAATACCTCAATCAAGTTAATGAACACATCTATCAATTCTATAGTTACCATATTCTGCTTTTGGTGATAAGAACACTTAAGAACTACTCTCTTAGCAATTGTACAGTGTAATAATAGTCATTATATAACTATTTGGCAATAGTCATGTAATTAAGACTATAGTTAACAATACAGTACTATTAACTATAGACCACCATGCTGTACACTAGATCCATACAACTTATTCATTTTATTGAAAAGAATTTTAAAAGGGTAAAAGAGAATTATTAGTACAGGGGTGTATTTCAGCAACAGTGGTCAGAGGAGTCTGAATAGAAAAATTGATGATTAAAGGGAACCAGATAGGCAAAGTTTCTGAGAAAATTATTCTGGAAAGAGCAAACCCCAAGAGCAAAATCCTGAGGAGAAAATGAATGGATATCTTCTAGGATCAGTAAAAACATCACTTATCCAGAACACTGTGAGTAAGGCAAAAAAAGGACAAAAAGAAAGATGAAAGGAAATAAGATGTGGGTGGATGTAAGGTGTATAGAGGACTTGACCATATCTGGCAACAGATTGGGATTGGCACTGAGGAGGAGTAAAGGAGAAATGTAAGTTTAAACCAGAAAGAGTTTTCATTAACTGAAAAGAAGATTTCAAGAAAAGGAGAAAATGTGAGGGAAGACAAGATGTTTGATTTTTAACAACTTAAATTGTGGATGGCGTTGAGACATCCTAGGGGCAACAAACAGCTGGAGATACTAGTAGTTAGATGAAAAGTCAAGGTTATATAGGTTTTTGAAGTCAATAGCTTACAAGTAATAGACAAATTCTAGAAACAGTAGAGCATGTGAAACAGATGCTTAAAGATCAATCAGAAGCAAAAGATGCATATATATATATATATATATATATATATATATATATATATATATGTATGTATTTTTTTTCCCAAATTTAGTCTTTTCCTAAAGTTTTCTCTCTCAATAGTGGGGCTATCTAACATCAAGTTGTCGATGCTGGAATTAAACAAGTCCACAAATTCTTTCACACTCCCCCTCCTGAATAGATGTCAGCTTTACTGACTTGTTTCTAATGAATGTAATGGGATGGAGGTGATGCTGAGTGATTTCCAAGGCAAAGTCATGAAAGGCTCTAGAGATTCTGCTTGGCACTCTCAGGGAGTGTGCCCTTGAAACCCAGCTACTGTGCTATAAAGAAGGGAGGCACCCACACAGAAAGTCCACACGTGGGTGTTCAGGCCACAGTTCTAACATATCTCATCATTAGCCAGCCTCAAACCTCAGGCATGGGAAAAGAGAAACTTCAGTTGATTCCCTCTCCCAGCCTTTGAACTGCCCAGCAGATGCTAAGTGATAGAAAGATGAGCTGCTCCTGCTAAGCCCTGCTCAAATTGCAGATACCTGAGCAAAATAAATATTGTCCAAGTTTAAACTACTAAGTTTTGGGATGCTTTGTTACATATAACTTGGAAACGATATCAATCACAAATTCAAAAGCTATTTATAATATTAAATCATTTTTGCACCCAGGCCCACTTTATTTAATCCATCACTAAATTCTATGGATTTTTTTCCTCCTACATAATCTCTGAAATTTCCTCCTACATAATTTCTCATTCACTTCTCTCCATTTCCATCATGACTAGCACAACCCAAGTTATTAAAATTTCTTGCTGAGAAGACCTTCCTTCCATTCTCATCACTACAAGCAGCATGTTATCTTTTCAAAATGCAAATCTGATCATATATGTCCTCAGCCTCTGAACAACAGCAGCAATAACAAATAACTTCCCACTGCTCTTAGAATGAAACCAAACATAGCATAGGCGTCAAAATCCTACATAGTCGGACCCCACTAGCCTCTACAGGCTTATTTCAAAACAATCCTTATCTCTAGCTACTCTGGCCTTCTCAGTTCTCCACCCATATTCCCTCCAGCCACAGCCTTTGTACATCCTCCTCCCTCTGCCTGGAAACTCTTCCCTCTCTTCTTCCCATAGTGAAGTTTTCCTCATTCTTCAGAAGTCTAACTAACCATCATTTGGTCAAATAAACCTTCCCATTTCTAGGCAATGATCCTATTTAATGGTTTTAGTTAAGCCAAACGTCCCTTAGGATGTCATAATTCTGACTGAATTGCACATATGTGTATGTGTGTGTGTGTGTGTTGTTTCCCCACTTACTACTACTACGTTCCATAAGGGCAGAAAACATGCTCATTATTGTTTCATGTTATGGTCCCAGAGCCTAGTCCAATGCCTGATGTACAGAATGAACTCAATTAATAATCTATAAATATGTGTAGAATAAATTAAGACTAAATATAGACATTTTAGTTAGTAGTATAGAAGGAAACTGTGATGCTAAAAATTAAGAAAGTGAAGGGAGAAGTAGGCTAGATGTCTACTTGTAGGGGTCTATTCTGACCCAATGGATTATAATCTCCCATTTATTTGAGTTTTATCTGATAAAAAACTCAGAAAATTGGTCATTTTGGTAAATCGTTTGCCAGATTAACTTTAACAAAACAATTAATGAATTGATATGTTATTCTTCCAAGAAAAGAGGCAATAGACAATTCCTGAAGATACAGTTCGTGTGTGTATATGTGTGTGTGTGTGTGTGTGTGTGTGTGTGTGTGTGTAGGGAAGTAAAAGCAAGAAGAGATACAAGAATGAACAAGACAGGCATAGAAGAGAGTAACAGAGGGACAGAGAGAACACGCTCTAACTTTAACTACAACATGAAATGGATAATACGTAGATGTGGCAGGAAATGTAATTTCTATTATCTAATCTCCAGGTTAAAAAAAGAAAGGTTAACAAGGGGCACCTGGGTGGCTCAGTGGGTTAAGCCTCTGCCTTCAGCTCAGGTCATGATCCCAGGGTCCTGGGATCGAGCCCTGCGTCGGGCTCTCTGCTCAGCGGGGAGACTGCTTCCCCCTCTCTCTGCCTGCCTCTCTGCCTACTTGTGGTCTCTCTCTCTCTGACAAATAAAAAAAATAAATAAATAAAATCTTTTAAAAAAAAAAAGAAAAGAAAAAAGAAAGGTTAACAAAACAACAATGGAGGGGCCCTTATCTTGCTATTTACAAATAGCAAGATATTTATAAATAGCAAGATGGAGGATTTCAAATTTTAAATAGATATTGCCTACTCCCCTTTATATTTGCCAGCCAAATCATTATCCATATAGAAATATTTTTATAAATATTATTATTCCTTACTACTATGCACAAATAACATTGTAATAAAAATTTAAGCGATCTTCCAATGTTAAATAACTTCATAAATTTACAGTGCCTAATAAAAACCAATAGAAAAAGGTATCAAGAATACTAGCTACATTTTTTAGTGCTTAAAGACTGTAATATTTATGGACTATTTTCAAAGAAAATATCTTTCCTATGCTTGAAGAATTCAATTTTCCTGCCAATAATATAATTACGCTTAGCTTGCTGATGGCACTATGTTTCTGTTGCTTTTGCATTAACAAAATTTACCACATAGTATACTATTTTCACTTGTCATTGTAGTTCTTAAGCCCAAATTTTGTGTTACCTGTGAAGAAGGCTTTTTTGTTATATATTAGTACTCTAGTGATTATTTTGTTTCTAGCAAAGGGAAATACTGTATTTAGACTTTTTTTACTTCTGACTGCATAATTTGAATGATAAGGTTTAAATGTAATGAAGTAACAAAAATGTATAAACTTAGTGGCAGTGCCTATTTTAACACAATATACACATTTGAGATTTGATTGCAACATTAAAATAAAATGAAACTGAGTAAGATTTAAACTACATAATACATACATGTATATAAACTTAGACATAAATGCATGCTTATTCATACATACCTACAGTATATACTAGTTACCAATGGCATACAAATTTATAGAAAACTGAATATTTTATTGCTAAGACCACAGTATCTTTATCTTTCATCACATATGAGATAATATGATCTTTATAAGAAAATAGACTATATTTTCAATTCTGTCAAGATAATATTATAAGGAGAAAGTGAATTTTCGATTCTGTTGTAAAACACTAACTTCTTGGTTGCTGTACAGTGCTGTGGGAAATCACAGAAGATATAAAATTGAAACTCCGTTTTTAATGTTTTGTATTATTAATGCCTAACGTGCAAGGTTTTGATTATTAACTCTGTAAATAAAGAAAATAGAACTGGGTCTTGAAAATGAACAATAATATTTTAATTAGTGAGACTGGTGGTGGGTATTAAGGAGGGCATGTATTGCAAGGGGCCCTAGATGTGGTACATAAACAATGAACCATGGAATACTGAAAAAATAAAATAAAATTTAAAAAAGAAAACAAAACAAAACAAAAAAATAATATATTAATTAATAGGGTTAATGAGCTTAATTTCAATTTTATATACATACAGATCACAATCTGGACACACATACACATGCAACTTTCTTTAAAATATCAAATGCAAAAGTTTTGAATTCTTAATTAATTGGTATTAGATGGTTCAATTCTGTTCTTACTTCAGCACTCTCATCTACCTTCTTATGACCTGAACACTGTTAAAATTGTCGGACAATGTGGAACCTGGGAATTTTGCCTCTTCATTTACTAGTTAGTGGAGCAGTAAGACACAACTCTACTTTTGTAGAAATCTGAGTAACCAGCATCAATTGTGAATTTATCAAATTGTGAATTTATAATATTGTTCTATGTCCTTTGACAAAATATTGAATCAGATTAATCTAAAGCATATCATAGAGACT
The DNA here is from genome assembly GCF_002288905.1 of Enhydra lutris kenyoni. Classification (NCBI taxonomy): domain Eukaryota; kingdom Metazoa; phylum Chordata; class Mammalia; order Carnivora; family Mustelidae; genus Enhydra; species Enhydra lutris. The sequence continues at coordinate 26,456,837 of NW_019154098.1, read as the reverse complement.
TATGTTTTCACATTGATATTTTTAAAAAATTATCCCCCTAAACATTTTCATCTTTAAAATTCTAAAGAATTCACTAAAGATTTATTATCATATATTTATCTTCATCCACACCCACTAAACTCTTTTTTTTTTTTTTTGCCTAATTGTCTTCTGGATCTGTATCTATTTATCTATAGATGAGTCTTTTAATTAGCTTTGGCACTTAAAAGAATTACTGGCTGGCATTCACTTCATTGGTTAGGATAAATTGCTTTCAGTATGGAGAGTTGTAATATTTACTAAAATAATTTATACCAATTTCACATTTGTAATTATTTTTCAGTTTTCTTCCATTGCTATTGGTTGCCACATTTTTTAAATCACTGTGTTAGTAACACTTTTTCTGTATCCATGGATGGAAAGTGATCAATCCCCTTTAGAGCCATCATGGCAGTCATGGCCCATAGAGTCACACAGGCTGCTGAGGAGGAATTTTGTGCCCTTAGGATTAAGTAGGTTGTTTCTAGGCTGTTGGGAGAAAATTCTCTGTGGGTCTCTTGTGTGTTTGTATTTCTTGCGTGCAGAATCATTTGTTCTGGACTATTTTTTCAAGAATGTTTATTTATCAAACACCCTTAGAAAACTTCCATTTAGAATAAGTGCCAGATTTTCTTATATTTTGGAAGATAGGGCTATATCTCCCTCCAGAGCAATGGGGCAAGCATAACTATTGCCCTTTATAAAAGATTAGGGTTCTCTAAAGTCAGTGTTCTTCTCCTGCAATGCACAGCATGTGCACAGATATCTTGTCCTCTTTATCTGGGCATGTGGAAACTGGGACTTGAGGAGCTGACACAAAAGCTGAAACTTTGATTACTCCTATTGCTGTGAGTAGTAAACTTTTAACGGCTTCCAACATCCATGAAACTGTGGAAGTGTAACTTTTTAATTTGAAAGTATGCTAAAATCTCAGGTCTTTTAGGTTTTGATAGTTTTGGTTATGAGAATGGGATTCTGACCAAAAACAAGACTCTTTAAGAGAAGAATGATGGTGTCACAAGCCAATTAATGTGATTTGACAAAAGCCTCTGGAAATCAATGGCAAACACAATGACCACATTGAATGGTCCATCAGACAAGAAATGCTCCTCCAGTTTATTGTTTGTTGAATGAAGGAGGAAGCATGGGGGAGAGGGATGCTGCAGGATGAGTACTGTGAAGTAATTTCCAAGATAGCTGTCTTAACCGAATGCTAAGTATGCTAACTCTCTTCCAGGTAGGAAAATATCTTACCAGGTTGGCAGTCAGCTTCAGGTACACACTGTAGTAGCAATTAGCGTTAAGGTTTGTATTGGGGAAAAGGGACAGAAGTTTCACTTGCTGAGAAGCTATGGAGATGCTTATGTGCACTATACGTAAAATAGGGAAATTTATGACTACTATGGGAAGAAATAAGGTTAATAATTAGGACACTGGTTCGCTTCACTTCAGAGGTGAGAGAGTAGGAAGACTAATGCTTGATAAGGAAAAATGACAATAGTGGGACCATCTAATGACTCGGAACTTTCTGCAGTGTATAATGTCAACCACAGATCCATTTCGAGACAATAAACGGCTTCAGAATCTCTGACAATGAGTTCTGGGTGCTACAATGGAGCTTTGGTCCCTTGGGGAGATTTTACTGAGACAAACTCCTAAAGGAAACCATAAATGAGGCATTGGCTAATATTCAGGGATTTATTGCCCCAGACTGAGTTTTTAATGCTAACAAAGTTGACTTACTAGAGGATAAGAAAGTGACTCATAGAAATTTAAAACAGTATTTTGAAGGCAGCCACTACACTACTCAAAACTAAAAGTAAACTCAACTTTGCTGGCATGAAACCACTCTCTCGCCCCATGTTTCCCAATTTTTCCCTCCTTCCATCAACCTGATCTGTTGCTTTAAAGATGAGTATGATTAAGGGTAGGACTGAAGTCTTTCAATGGGGACCAAAGGCCATTTTCAGCTCTCTAAATATTCTAGAGAATTTAGAAGACAGTAGGGATTCAATATTTTATGACTCTTGGAGTGCTTGGATAGCTCAGTTGGTTGAGTGTCCAGCTCTTGATTTTGGCTTGGGTTATGATCTTGGGGTCCTAGATGGAACCCAAATCAGGCTCTGTGCTCAGTGGGGAGTCTACTTGGGGATTTTCTCCCTCTTCCTTTGCCTCTCCCCTCACTTGCAATCTCAAATAAATAAATATCTAAAAAAACAATTTTATGACTCTAGATAGAGGCAATTAAGTCACCATTCTAGTTAGTCCTGTGGAAAACTGAATGCCAAATCAAATTGGTGAGTTTAGAGTAGAAATAACATTGGGGAACAGAAACTAATGATGCTTTGGAGGCAGGGTGCTTTGGGCCAATTAAATGAACTGTTGTTAAGGATTCTACTACTCAATATTTAATATTTAATAATTAGTATTCATGTGTCACATGCTTGTACTATGAATGCCCACAAATGCCAAAGAGAATTCTCCCAATTGGTAAGGTCATCACGTAGAAAAACACTATTATCTTTCATACCTATAATTTAAATAACCCTTTGAATGTAAATAACCCTTTAAATGTAACTAATGGTTTTGCTAATTGAAGTCTCTGGCAAAAGGAAGCCATTGTCAATAGCAAAGCTACTAGGTACATTCCTTTTGAAAAATAACTTTTTTTTTTTATTTTTTATTTTTTATAAACATATATTTTTACCTCCTGGGGTACAGTTCTGTGAATATGGGGTTCTTATCAAATCTGAATGTCTGATCCATGGAGTCACTGTGACTCTCCAGCTTGATATTCCCATTTTGGGTAGGTCAACTTTTATTCATTGAATAAGGTGAGGAAGGCCCATAAGCCTTGCTTGTCAAATGGAAATAATATTTTCAAGAATGGATTCTCCTTGGGCTTAAAGACATTTTGGTTTTACAGGAAAAAGAGATAGTTTTTTCTTCTTTTGGGGAAAAATTTATCCCATATCTTCACTGTCTCAAGAAAACCTCTGGTTCAGTGTACCATCAATGCAGAGTTTTCCCTAAATACATGAGGCTGTCTCAATAATGCTACCCTGCTGATGGACTATGGCTGTTCAAACTTTTGCCTTACAAGATACAAAATGGACATGGTCACTCTACTCAAAGGGCAGAATTCAAGGCCATTCTCAAAGCTATAGTCAATACTCCCATGATAAGCCTTATATATTTACTGACTTGGATTATTGTCAATATCCTAGATATTTAGTCTTCCACTTGGAAAAATACAGATCAGAAGATGAAAGATACCTTTTGGGCTATGAACTCTGAAAACAATTGTGGCTAATAATGAAACTGTCTGAGTCAATTTAATGCAGATGCCCATGAAAAGGACTTTTTCTCTGATGAGACCTACTGGAACCAAACTGCTGGTCAAGCCTGCATTACCCAAAATGCCACCATTGCTGCTCAGATCAATCATCTTACTGGACACTGCAATACATATATTATTATCAACTGGGCACAAAATAAAGCACTCTATATTTCTGATGCAGAAAAGATCATCACATCCAAGATTTGTGATTTCTGCCAAAAGCTGTCCCATTTGTCTTGTGGTAGGGAAAATCCCATTACTTAAGTCAGATTCCTGCCTGTTTCTGGCAGATTGACTACAACTGGCCATGACCTCCTCTCAAAGTTATCAGTAGTGCATTAGTGCTTTATTAGTGGTTGGCACTTGTTCAGGCTATGGTGTTGCTGATCCAGTCTGATAATCCAAATCCATACTACTGGAGCCTTGAAATAAAACTTGTCATGGTTTTGGCTTTCAGAACTATTTTCAGTCTGAAAGTGGATGAACTATTATCACAAAAGCCATTAAAAAATGGGCTGATAGTAAAAGTATTTGATGGACTTTTCATGTTCTCTACCACCTGCAAGCATCTGGAATTGCTGAGTGTTAGAATGGACTCTTTCAAAATGGACTTAAAAAGTCCCTAACTCTACCTCACCCTTTCTTCTGGTCTGCAAGCCTTTGTAAGGCAGTTTGGTCACTGAATGAGACCATTTCCAGAAGGAGATCATTGTTTCTCATCTACTTTCTGGGTAATGAACAAAGGGCTAGGGTATATACAGATCTGTTTCACAATTTGAGATTCTATCTTGACCATTCATGGTATGGCATGCTTCGTCATAGATTATAAGAATAATGATCACTTTGTTAAGTATACACTGATCACTGAGCCCCTTTACAGAAGCCCACATGGAACAAATTTGGGGACATATTGGGTCTCTGTAAGTTTTATAAAAATGTCTTTTATACGACATATTTTTATATGATATATTTGGAAGAAATATCCATATAAGAATATTTGCTGATTAGAGAAAAGGTAAATAAGACACAGATTTTGTGGCCGTGAAGGCAGGACAACACTTGGTAGAGAGGGAAAGTGCGGTATAACGGAAGGAGTGACATTAAGGATCTTTGTTTCTCAGAATCACCTCTAAAGGCTTTTTTTTTTTTTTTTTTGAAAATACCTTAGAATAGCATTCCCAAACTGTTGTGAGTCCATGAATTTAACTTATTGATAGATTTGTTATCTCTGGACCAATGTCTTTTACAATGGTTTGACCATGATTGCCCCTTAAGCTTAACCAAGAGGTCTATGGAAACAGCAGGAGATAACCCCAATTTCTACACCTCCCAATTAAAGCACATTTTGTTACCTCCATATATTTTCCGTCGCCATTCTTCTAGTTTCTACTTTGTCATTGCATGGGGTGGACAAATGTCAACCTTCTGGTGGTATAGATGGATAGGACAGAGAGTTCTTCCAAAACAAGGACGAAACTCAATTATTTGAACTTCACTGCAAAAGCTATTTTTTAACCAATCTTCTGGAAGCACTTTGAAATCCCAGCAACTGGGGTCCCCTGACTGATGTAGTCCTCCTTGGGGATGGGGGCAGCAATTTTATGAAACAGGTTCTTTCCAGAGGCATGAGGTATGCCCTAGGGACTCTTCTTATGGGGAGACATGTATTAACCAGCCTTTCTTCTAAAATATGGTGATATCTGTTTTAGGGGTATTAATAAGAGATATTCAAGAGTTTAAGGAAACACCACCTATAGATCATGTAACAATAAGATAACTGTGGAGATCTCACCACTTATGGTTACCCCATTTACTTGGGGGAAGCTACTGGCCTTAGCTGAAATGATCAGTGACACCACCTTGGTTCTGAAGTCATTAATATCACTCTCAACTTCTGGCCAGAATTGTTGGAGATGGTAGAATTGCCCTACACTTCTGCCTTGTGGGCCAAGACAATTATTAATGAATCTGATAGTACTGGATAAACATCTTGGGATGAGTGTAAATATCAATATGTAAATGAAAGGAAAAAGCCACATGATTTTCCAATGTAGACACTGACGGTTGATGTAATTTGTTATGCTACTTGGGTCTGAGTCCCTGGGGATTGGCCTCATTCTGTAGTGTAGAGTCCTGTTGATAATAATCTTAATTAAATGCTGGATGATGAAAATTGAATGGATTTGTTTCCAGCCTCTGGCATTCAGATTAATTTGCCTCTGACTAATGGGAATTCTCATGGGAAAATGCCCCAGAAGCCAAGGCTAGAAAAACGAGGGTGGATATTGTCAGGAGGCAATTCTCCATGGGTCTATCATAATTGCACACATCTTGCAAGCAAAAGCACAGTCTTTGTTCTGGACTATCTTTTTGAGGTTGTTTGTATATTGAGCAGCCTTGGAAGACAGAGATGGTGTCTCCTTCTAGAGCGAAGGACAAATATATTTACAGTCTTGGAAGACAGAGATAATATCTCCCACCTAAGCAAAGAAATAGGCAGGAATATTGTCCATTATAAAAGATCTGGATTCCTTATGCTCAGGGTTCCTTTCCTATAATGCAACCTATTGCATGAGCAGCTGTTTTCTGGTCTTCAAGAAACTGGAGCTCAGGGAATTGGTAACAATGATAATGATCTGCCTCCTCCTCCTCCTACTCCTCCCAACTACTGTTGGGAGTAGTAAACTGTCATTTGTCCCTGACCTAGGAGTCTTTTGATATCTACTAGCATCTATAAAAGTATGGCAAGGTCATTTGTATGTATGCAAGTATGGAAAAACCTCAGACCCTTCATAGTTCTTGACACAGACATCCCTAGGAGGCACATACTGAAGTCACAAGACTGAAAAAGAGGGTTTTTTCTAATATCACCAGAGTTCCTAGCAAGCAATATCCTACAAGATTTATCAAAAGAACAACACACACACAAACACACACACACACACACACACAAAACATAGCTCACATATCTTCTCATGCTTTAATAAAATCAAGCCAGATTTTTATATCACCAGAGTTCCTATCAAGCACTGTGCTACAAGTTCTATCAAAAAAACAACACACACACACAAAGCTCTCCTATCTCCTAATGCTTTAATAAAATCAAGCCTCTATAATATCTGAGAATTCTAAACTTCACAACAACAGCAACAACAACAACCAAAAATCTCTCTAATAATTAGAAAAGAGATAATTGTTATTTTTATTTGTTATTTAGTCTTCCCAACCACTATCAATTACTAGGATCAATGATTACTTATTACTTAAGATGTGGGGAGTGAGACAAGTAAGGAGTTTACATGGCAGCAACACAAAAAATTAAATTAAAAACTTAATTAAGGATTGTATATTAGATCATTCTTTTCTCATAGACCCTTTCTTCATCTGATCCAAGGATATCTTTTTTTTTAAAGATTTAATTTATTTATTTGACAGAGAGAGACACAGTGAGAGAGGAATACAAGCAGGGGGAGTGGGAGTGGGAGAAGCAGGCTTCCCACTGAGCAGGGAGTGTGACATGGGGCTCTATCCCAGGACCCTTGGATCATGACCTGATCAGAAGGCAGACACTTAAGGACTGAGCACCCAGGTGCCCCCAAGTATTTCTCACTGGCTACTTTTCCCTAAGGCTTCAGTCTCCACATACTGCTTAATATCCTACCAACTTTCCAGATTTTTCCTAAATAATATTGTTTCCCTTATTTTTTCCAGAATATGGCCATAGGGCCTGAATATCCATTTGTAAAATTATCTGTTCCTTTAAAAACTCATCAATGTATATATTAACCATAACCTCAAGTTTCTTGGGGTACATTTTTGAAGTATAATTAGGTATGCCAATGTTTACCATACTTTTTGATTATGAAAATAAAAGATAAACTACGAATTCTATCCATCAAACAGGTGAAATCTGAAATTTGGGAAGACCCTTAGTTTTCAGAAGAAGTGGGGAGGGGATTTTTCCAAGGGACAACTAAGGGGGAGATGAACCAGAAAATAGAGAAGTTAAATAAGAAAAATTGTTTGGACAAAATACACAGACCCAATTGAGTGAGGATTTAGGTAGTACAGGAAAAAGAAATTCCTACCCAAAGAAGCAAAAAAGTCTTATATAAGCTGAAGCAGAGTCAATTTTTTCCCCAAGAAACCTCCTAAGAACCAAACCTATGTGAAACTTTGCACAGTTTAACTGATTATTCATCATGTCAGGGGTTTGTATATTCTGCACTTCTCTGTGTTTTAGGCTCTTTAGCTCACTGTGGAGAGTGAAAACACCATGAACTTTGAGATTGTACACATCTAAACTTGAATCCTGGTTCCAGCACTTAAGAGCTGTGTTTTCTCATTTACTTGATCTACTTTCTCTACAAAAGACAAAATTATTGCATTATAATAAGATAATATGTATAGTCAGCACAATTCCTGTGAAAGAGAGGAAATTAAAGATACTGATATTACTATCACCAAAAACACACACAGGAGGAGATAATTCTTGAATCCAAGTATTTTCTTCTCACTAAAGGGACATATAGAGCTTGGTGATATTTAGCTTTCTGGAGCAGTATTTGGGGCTAAGAAGAAATAAAGTTGAAAAGTTCAGGAACAATATTTGGGGGCTCCAAAATGCCACATTCAGAAGTTTTGATGATGTACTACATGCTGGCTAACTGAACATAATAAAAAAAATTAAATTCAACAGTTAACAATGGGTTGTTTGTAGAATGGGGTGGCATATTGGAAGAATTTGGTTTTTATTTATTATTATTAATTTTTTCAATTAGAGTACTCTAGATATGGGGAACAAATGCAAAAAAAGAGAAACTAGAGGTGAGAACAGTTAGGGAATGATTGACATTACACACCCCAAACCAACATCTTCCAAAATGTTCAGCTCAAATCAGCATTTACTTGGAGCCTGTGTTACACACTACATTTCTACTTTTAAAGATAAATGACAAAACCAGAAATATTAAAAATTCTGACAAGTTCTATAGTTAAAGTAATGTAACAAATTGTTGGTTTGTCTGAACACCTTTCCTATGTGTTTATTATTAATACTCAAAGATATCTTTAGAAAATACTAGCTTACATTATAATAATTATATATATATAATTATATGTATAATTGATTTCCTTATTTCCTATAAATAAAATTATTTTTTAATTATTATTCTTCAGCATATTTAATATTTCTAACCCTTCTTAGCTTTAGACAGCCTGGCAGGGTTCTTATAGGTATATGTCACATATCAATATTCAGTGCTGGTCTTATGCCCATCCATCTATGATCTTCACCTATCTTTTTAAAATCAGAGTTCCTCCACCCAGTCTCTGTATGCTACTTCAGTGTCTGTAGATATCTTCCCCTACACACATTCTTCTTGACTCTAGTCCTCAGCCTGTGAAAGTGCTACTGAGCCATAATATCTTTACAAGTTTGTAGGTAAATTTTGATTACAGTTTGTTTGAAATTGCAGTTTTTCACTCTAAATATACTGATAATCTCCACTATTTCCTTCTTTAGTGATTATAATTTCTAAAATAAGTTACTCATATTCTTCCCAGGTTTTTAATTTTATCAGGCAGTTATGAGGGTTGGGAGTTGGGGGACATGTTCACATCACCAGTTCTGTCAGTATTTCCTAACAGATGAAATAATTCAAAAAGAAAAAAAGTAAAAGGTAAGTAAGTGCAGCCTTTGGTGTTCATGGCTCAGAATGAATGCTGTTGTATTTAATTAATAAATAGTTTTATGTTTATGAAAATGGGGAAAACTGGAGTCCTTTTATGAAGTCCTCACAAAACATTTTTTAAAAACATGGTCTTTGTGATATAATTTTCTTTTTAAAATACCTAAATAGGGGCGCTTGGATGGCTCAGTGGGTTAAGCCTCTGCCTTCAGCTCAGGTCATGATCCCAAGGTCCTGGGATCAAGCCCCGCATCAGGGTCTCTGCTCAGCAGGTCTCTGCCTGCCTCTCTGCCTACTTGTGATCTCTCTCTTCCTGTCAAATAAATAAATAAAATCTTTTTTTTTTAAATAAATAAAATCTTAAAAAAAAATAAAGTACCTAAATAGGTAGGAAAAATATTATATGCCACCCTTGGATAATTTTGAAAGAAATTTTATGCAGAAATTAACAAAATAAATGTAAAAAAATGGTAAGTGAGCAGCTTTCCAGAAGGCATTCCTAATAGTCTTATAGAAAGCTACATTTGATCTGTGAGGAAGTAGATCTAGAAAAGCAACAAAATTCTTCTCATTTCTTTTGCTTATTGTTTTCTATATCTAAATATTTTGTTGCCTTTTCTTTTCCCCTTAGAATTTGGCAGAAATATGCAGGGAGATGTGAGGTGTGTTAATGGTTATTAAAACGTAACAGTGTCATAATACCCAAGGTATTTATTTTCAGGATAAATATATAACTGCAGATTCTGCCAAATTTAAATATTTATCCTTCAAAAGTTGAAACAGAAGTTTATCCAAGGCCAAGAAAATGACTGTGAACTTTTATTAACTTTATTTATTTATTTATTTATGAGGGTGGGGAAGGGCAGAGAAAAAGGGAAAAAGAGAATCTTAAGAGGGCTCCATGCCTAGTATGGAGTCTGACAAGGGGATCAATCTCATGACCTTGAGATCATGATCAGAGCTGAAATCAAGAGGCGGACACTTAACTGACTGAGCTGCCCAGGAACTCTGGTATTTCATTAGCTTTAAATAGGCTTAGAGCATCACGAAATCATCCAAGATGCCTTTTTAACTTGTGTGAAACCTAAAAAGAGTTTTCTAATGAAAGAGCTCTCAGTAAGAAAGACATGGTGATCTTAACTATATAATAGAAATGTGAAATTTGAAATAAGTATTCTTTACAGAAAATATTCAAAATAATAAGCCAGTAAAGCAAGTGCTGCATGAACTGTATAATCTTTAGACAACAAGGAAAGGATATATGAAATCAATACATATGTTGACATGTTGGCACTTATGGCAAACTTTAAAAAGAATTCATATTTCATAAAGTCATAGTGTTATTTAATTTTCTTCTCAAAAGCATTCCCATGCTGCAAACTTACATTTGCCTTGCCTTGTTTCCTTGGAATAAATAAGCTAAAGCTATCCTAAATGGATGGCAGGAGTGCAAATGAAGTGCAGCTCATTCAATTGTGACCCCATTTCATTTCTTCCTAAGAAACATGTATCTCAAAAGTAAATCGGTGCCATTCCCAGCTGGTAATACATGATAAGTATGAAAATGAGTCCATCTTTGACATTTAACATGCAAATTTATATTGCTCTCCTATCTGGATGTGTCCAGTAAGAAGGGGAACTGCTGCTCTGCCTTGGTGACCTGAATGCATCAAACTTCCACTTTGCTACTCTGTAGAACAGAAATATGATATGTGTAACTAAATGTTGCAAACAGCCTGCCTGTGAGTACATTACTCCTTGGGAATGGGGAGAGACTCCCTAAGAAAACAGAATCATTTCAAGCCGTTTTTGTGAACTCTTGATGCAGTTAAACTGACCAATTTATCTCAGAGGGGATAGATGAACTGCATTATCTAATCCTCTGGAGACTTTGATTTAATTGCTGTGGGTTAGGACCTAGGCATGGGTTTTTATTTCAAAAGCTCTCTAGGTGATTGTAATGTGCAGCCAGGGATGAGGACCACTGGGCTATAAATGAAACCCTCAGGATATGATCCTGTTTCTCAGAGGCTCACTGCTTGGTGACTTCCGCTAGCTCTTTCTATTCCTATCAATGTCATCTTCAGTTCCACCCTGCTTAATCACAGAACTTCTGGATTTCTTCCTCTCCCTAGATAACCTCATGTACTTTATAGACAAAAAATGGGGGAGGAGGAAGAGCACCATTTGAGAATAATGCCTTCTTCTGTTTCCCTCCTGTAAAATTATCTGCACCTTCATTGTTCCTTCCTCAACAGTCTTCTGCCTGAGAGGAGAGGGTGTGTGAACTCCTATCCAAGTTCAGGGCAGTGCCCTTCTATTCTGAACCCCAGATTCTTCATATTGGGGAACCATATCTTCCAATCGGTCCAGCTCTCCCCTGTATCTTTAACCACTCACACGCACCTGAGCCATGTCCTCATTATTGAAATCTGTCATATCTTAAAAACAGCCCTTCCCTAATTTCATGCTCCTGTCTGTCTACTAACATCGCTCTTGCCTTTGCCTCACAGTTAAGTTTCTGCTTTTCACTTCAAGCCTCAATTTTCTCACCTCATTACTCATCAACTATAGCCATGTGTCTTCCACATCAACAATTCCAATGAAAATGGTTTTACCAAGGTCACTGGCATTCTCTTGGTTGTTGAAATCGATTGAGTTCTTATTTTTCTCACCCACTGTGCAGCATTTAACAGTGTTGACCACACTTTATAAAGTCTCTCCCCACTGTTTTGTTACAACACCATTCTCTCCTGTTATCCATCTCTGCTTCTAGCTACTTCTTTTTTAGCCTCTTCCACAAGCTCTACTTTCTCCTCTTATCCCTTATATATTGGTACCTGCTCCAATCTACTTCTCCACTATCACCTTCTCTGCATTTCTCTTAATCAAAAGTCAAACTTAATCGAAAGTCAAACTGGACACCCTGCCTTCAGGGTTACCTCTCCCCACTCTCATTCTATTTTCTATAACACAGTGCACCCTGATATTTTATGTATTTTCCCATGTGGTTCCCTCTATCTGATGTACACTTCACAACCACCACTGTTTCTTTAGCCTTATCTACTGCGTTTTCAAGGTTCATCTCAGCTTCTTCCTCCTGTTGGAAGTCTTCTTCGTTTACCCCATAACACCTTTTATATAACTCTAGCATGGAGTTTATGATCAATTATTGCAATTTTATATTAACTATGGGATCTTCTCTTGCCCCCCCACACCACTGAGAGTAAGTTCATTGCAAGTAGAGATTTGTCTTAGTTATCTTTTTACCCTTACAACTTACCCCAGTGTCTGACTGACATATAATTATCAATGAATAAATACTTGTTCAATGCATTAAATTAATAAGTAATCCTTTTTTTAAAGAAATTTAAAAGCAAAAAACCTCTCCTTCTTTATGCATCCAAAACCCAGTACTTACCTTGTCATTGGCAAATATGATCCTTCAAAGTAAGATTCATCGGTTTAACCAACATATCTCCTTTTTTCCCCACCTTCAATAAGTTTATGCTCCTCCATATTTCATTCATCAGTGTTTGGCTATCTTTCTAAGATAGGTCTCTTTCATGACCCTGCAATTTTATGTGACGTTTTCTGTCTTGTATATCATTCCATATATCAACTTATAGGTCTGTCTGCCTTTCCTTCTTAAATCTCTACTCATTTTTAAAATCAAATTTCCTAGACTTTTCTAAGCAGAGTGGTTACTTATCCTCATTGAATGTAAAGTTCTGTGTCTACTCACCTGCAGTGTCTGTTATTGTGATGTCTGGTAATACACACTTTTCTGTTGTGTTTTTCCCACTAAAGTAGAGCACTTATCTTTAGAGAAAAATAATTTCTGATTCATCTTTTTTTTTCCTTTTATCTAGTAAATATTTAGCACTCAAATATCAATGTTGTTTTAAAAAATGAATGATTTCCAAAATAAATATACAGTAATATTCAACTCAAAGAGAAACTAAGTGATATATTCATAGTCTATTGAATTTATCCCCCAAAGGTTAACATTCTCATTTCTGTCTTCTGTCCTTCCTTTATTTTGAACTGTCTTTATGACATAAACACTGTCTATGCAACTGTGCCTCTGTGGCCTTAGGGATGTTCTCTGGTTGTTTCATTTTGAATGTACTGTTTTCAATGAGACTATAAATTCCTCAAGGGCGTGATTTGTTCAATTCTAGTCTGTGCTTCTTACATTGTGTCTAGTTTAGTGAGAAACAAAACATTCATTCAGTCAAGTATCTGTGAGGGTGTCTGCCACATGCCAGGCAAGGCCAGTTGTTGGGGTGGGGTTGCTGTTGCTCTAAACCTAGATCCACAAAAATTACCATCAGACTAGCTAAACAGAAAAACATAGCTTACACCTTAATACAAGGAGAGGTCTGCCACAGTGTGATAAATTCTGTGTGTTCATATTAAGGGTAAAATTCATAATTCCTTACATTTCAAATAAACTCAACTTAAATATTAACAATTTCCCCCTTGGGGCGCCTGGGTGGCTCAGTGGGTTAAGCCACTGCCTTTGGCTCAGGTCATGATCTCAGCGTCCTGGGATGGAGTCCTGCATTGGGCTCTCTGCTCAGCAGGGAGCCTGCTTCCCTCTCTCTCTCTCTGTCTGCCTCTGCCTACTTGTGATCTCTCTCTCTGTCAAATAAATAAATAAAATCTTTAAAAAAAAAATTTCCCCCTTTTCATCAATCTTGTCTCTATATATTTTACCTAGGCCTCTTGTTTCCTATTGGTGTCAGTGTCTTTCCTAGGTCTGCATGTTTTTTATTTCACATTGTACAATTCTCTATTTTGAGTTCATATAAAAAGTGTCAGACATTCTAGTGACCACGCTATGATCATTTTATCTACAGACTCTCCTACCTAAAAGTAGCTATTCTGCTAGTTTAAGACGAAAGTGAGTTTGTGTTATGAAGGAGCTTAGTAAGGGAGTCCCTCACTCCATCTTTACTTCTTCCATCTTTTTATGTGATCAGAACTAGTGGAAAGGGAAGCAAGTCATATAGATTATCATATTGTGATAATAGCACATCCTGTCAGCAAACATAGGAAACAAGGCTTTCTGCATTACAGGGGGATTTTGAGGAATCTTACAGATTTACTGTAAAAACAAAAAACCAAAAAAAAAAAAAAAGGCATTTTGTTATGACAATTCTTCAAAATTCCCTTTCAAATAAGTAAGTTCTCCTGCAAATTTTTAATTTCTTGTGCTAATTTTACTAGTTTTCAATTTGTTCATCCTTGCATAAAGATAACACATTCAGGTTTTTCCCTAGTTGTTCAGCTAAAATGCCCATTGTTTATTAGGTTATTATTTCCTTAGTCATTTGTGCTTTATTCATTGCACAGCCCCTTTAGTCCCACTAAATTTAAAACCCTCAGGCTTTAGAATTATGTGGGCCAAAACTAAAAGAATTGCTTCCTATTTATTTTCTCTCCCAACTCACCTATAATTGCTATTGATTAATTTTAATAATTAATATCTTTATTTTCCATTTAAAAACTCTCAAAACTATAGTCCTTAAAATATAGCAGGATCAAGAATCACATCATAATCAACTTTGTTTTTCTAAGGATACATTATTTAAAATGAACATATGTGGGGTGCCTGGATGGCTCAGTGGGTTAAGCCTCTGCCTTCGGCTCAGGTCATGATCTCAGGGTCCTGGGATGGAGCCCCACATCAGGCTCTCTGCTCAGCAGGGAGCCTGCTTCCCCTTGTCTCTCTCTCCTGCCTCTCTGCCTACTTGTGATCTCTCTCTCTGTGTCAAATAAATAAATAAAATCTTTAAAAAAATAAAATGAACATTTCATAGAATTACACTTAATAGTTGGAAATGTATGAACATAAATAATCCATTAACTTAATATAAAATTATATCTTTAATAGAAAATGAGGTATAAAAGATCCACAGATTCTAAACTACTCTGAAAAAAATTGATGACTGATAACTGCAGTTTTTGACCTAAGTAAAAGCAATACTTACCTATTTTTTTTAAGATTTTATTTATTTATTTAACAGAAAGAGGTCACAGTGAAATAAATATTTGTTGTTTTAAGCCATTCAGTTTATGGTATTTTTGCTATACCAGCCAAACCAAGACAAACATTTAATAAGAATTACCTCAACATGTCCTAAAGTCTAGAAAAGCAGTAATTGTACTTAAGAATATTTAGAATTTATAACTGGAAGAAGTCCATAGTAATCACCAAAAAAGCACACAGAAGCCCAGGAAATGTTAAGCAACATAAGCAAGGTCATACACCCAGGAAATGGGAGGGTGCCAATGGAGAGCTCTCCCTCCTCCCTACTATATAACAAAACAGAATCATTTATTTGCTAACTATTTGCATATTTTCCTAATAAATTTGTGAGGTAGGCAAGATGTGAAGAATGTATTTCTGAGCAATTGTCGGAAGGTCATTATTAAAATGCAAAATTTCTAATTGTTCAGGTGGTTTTGAATTTTAAATGATATACATAAATGCATCACTATCATCTGCATCACACAACATGTAAATGACATCTTGTCATTAAAATATAGTCACTGTCAGAGCACAGTAAAATGAATTTGCTTATTAAAATTATATAATAAATTTCAAACTATTATTTTTGGGGGAAAAAGACCATCAAGAAACATGAGTGTATGATAAAATATCCATATCTAAACCATCTGTCTATCTTCTTCACCATATGTCACTCTATTAATTGCTAATATCACCCTTATTATGCATCATCTCATCTGTAACCTTATTCCATGAAACTAAGAAGGCATCAATAACAGCTACAGACAAACACCTGCTATATGTGTTTCTGGTTGATAAATTTCAGCAGGTTCTGGTTTGCTCTTGGGCAAAATTTTCTAATTGCTTTTGCATAACAGGAAGTCTTCCACCAGGCAAATTTTCTGGTTACAGTCAGCACATTACTATCTTTTTAAACTGTTTGTTATAATTAACTAATTTCCCCGTAATATTTGTTCAAAAAGTCTATTTAGCAACTATCATACACACTAAAATATAGGGATAATGGTCACTGGACTCAACCCTGTGAAGAAGAGTTAAATATGAGTAGGAACCTGACACATATGTGAGAGAATTTTGAAAACTTTAAGACCCCCAAAGCCCTTAATATTCATTAATGAGGGTCATGGCCCTTAGCTTTGGCCAGAGCAATTATCTGTTGAATAAACTGTGATACCAACGTTTCTTCTGTATATGAAGAAAGGAATTGAACCTCATTATGATCTTTCCATTTAAAATCAAAGGTAATAGATGGATAAACCTTATTGGTTAGTGTCTTCTTCTTGGCAATATTCAAAAGAGATCAATGAAAATTCAAGCACAATAAGAGTGTTGATTATTCTGTTCTTTCTAAGGTGGTTTTGGTTGAGGGAGCAAGTCTATTGTACATAAAATGTTGAGGCATCACTGCCAAAGAGAATAGAATTAAATGCTAAATTGTATGGTAAAGATAGTAAATGTGAAGTAGGGGTAAAGAAGTGAGGGATAAAGGATAATGGAAATAGAAGTTTTGAGGAGGTGAAAGGTGAGTAAGACTTTGAAAGGTGGGTGGGCAGAATATGGTCAATAGGTATATTTTCATTCAGGACAAATCACACATATATGAAAATTAGGAGAGTGGTTTGGTTCAGTATTGAGATCCTGGGATAAACTTCTGGTGAGAATTAGAGAACTAACTGGATGGAGACAGATTATGGGCGATTATGGGAATTAATGAGTTAACTATTAGTGTGGCACCCCAACCATTATCACTACAATCCATTAAGTGTTTGTGCTTCAGCCCATATTCTTGGTGCTTTTATACAGATTACCTCATTTCATCTTCATACAAATTCTTAACTCCCTATGGAGTAGGTCCTAATGTACTGGAACTCTCTTTTACAGATAAGGTATCTGATAATTATGAAGAGAGTTTATTACTTAAGTAGAAGATCAAATATTTGAACTGGTGTACTCTGATACCCGAGTTCACATTCTTGATTGTCTCATTTTACTGGCTCACAGTATGAAGTTGAGAAATAAAACAGGGTCTTTGAATATTATTGGGACATATCAAAATTGAGATTTTGATAGGATTAGTCTGCCAGCAATACAAATGATAAATTATAGTTCAAACAAAAACATATGAGTCAGTTGTAGCATATATACTATAGAATGGTGATGACAGGAATGAAAGTTTTGGAGTGCTTCCAAAAAAATCTTAAGGGAGGAGATATATAACATAACCCTTCCTAACTTACCTCACTTTATATTCTTTCATATATAGACCTAACTAAACTGGAATGCCCATCTTCCCCCACCTAGTTCCCCAGAACATGTCAATTCACTTTGTGATTTCACTTGTGACATACCCTCTATATTTGGAATGTTTTCTAACTTCCTATGTTGAAATCTAAAACAATTCCCGAGTTCTGCTCTGCCATCTCAAGGTGTGACAATCTCCAAACATGGAAATAATATTTCTCATCTGAATTTTGCAGAGAATTACACCTCTCTTGTAAACAAAATAGTCTACTCTATATTACCTACTTTTGTGTTTTTGCCTTATAAATAATACAAAATAATTAAAACCATACATGCTGTGTGGCCTGCATAGTATTAATTTGGCATGCCTACCGATGTTCACTAATGTTTGTGGAAACCAAAATAGGTAAATATATTAATAACTGCATAACAAATAATTAAATAATTAATTGAATGATGGAATTCAAGGTGACTCCTGATTTTTACCTGTTTCCAGTACGTTCATCTTTCTTTTCTTTTCTAATCCTCTCTTAATCACCTCTTACATTACTCTTATGAGTGGTTCATGCCCTTGTGTCTTGACAGATAAAATCTGGTTAGTTGGACCATCCAAACTAATATTGATTGAAAACTAGTCAAAAATTTTGTCTAATCTATAAATATTAACTCTCTTAAATACTTTCTTGTCAACAAATTATCAATTCTCCAATGAATGATGTTTCTTCAAACATCACAAATATCTAAAAATAAACTTTCTACATATTGTTCAAGTGCATAAGCCTGCTTATTTGCATAAACTCCAGCTTTTGGTTATCTACTGCATTTCCGACAAAAGAATAATTATATCCATAACTGTATACTGGCAAATATCTCGTATACATATCCCATTTAGGAAATAAAAATTGTTGTCTGGGTTTGTGTAAAATCCATTAATGTTAATTTCTAAATTGCTCTTTCTCTTTTAATTCATAATTTGTTATTTGTGTGAACTTTCAGTCCCTTTAAAATCATCATTTCTTGATTGCTCAACCAGGCAATACATAGACAGCAGCTATATTAATAACCTCTCAAAGGTGCAGTGCACTGATACTGCTATTTATGCTGCTGTCTGGGAAAAAGCATATTTATTCTGTCCAAGCACCCATGAGACATGAAAACAATTCTTTGTTCAGACTCACTGCGGATAGTCATTTTAAAACTTCAATTACTATTTCAGCATGTTCCTTCCATTACTGTTTCCAGCACCAGAGCCAGTAATTTCTAATAGCCAAATGTACTTTATAAACCATACACACATATGCCTGCATGCAAGGAATGAATAAAGCTACGTATAAATGATTGGTGTCTGCAGAAAAGATGGAAATTTAGATGAAATAGCATCAAGATATGAATCTTGAATATGCACATTTTGTGCCTATCCGCTAATGTTGATATATATCATCATACATCTTGGAATCAAAGAAAAATAATTATACATTAATTTTCAATGAATATTTCTTGAGATTGAAGCCAGTAGAGAGCTGCTCTTTCTGCTATAGGGTTTATAAAACATAACAAAATAATGTAACATTATTTCTGTCTTTGAACAATTTACAGTCATAATAAATACGATTCATTCTTTTTATTGAAATGAGAGTCTTGAATGAAAAAGATGGTTTATAGTCTCAATCTTACTTTATGTAGATCTTAAATTCCATAATCTGACTATAACTTTTCTTCTTGTGTGAGGTTTTGTTTCTTCGTTAACATTAATCTTTTTTTCTTGAATCTACTATTTTTTCCATTCTTTTTTGCCATCAAAAAGTGCACACATCTAATTTATGAAAAACTGAAGCAGGATACTTGGATCACACCATTTGAAACCATGATTTTCACTATGTTGTCCTTCATAACTATAATTTGTCTTGAGTGGAGGACACCATAAAAAATCAACCTGATACAGTTTACTGTCCTATTCATTGCCTGAACATTGATGAAAATTACTCCCACAATAATTATCATTCAGTGTCTACTTTATAAAAAAATAATGCAAGGCATTTCAGAACTCGAAGCCAGGAAAAATTTTGTTTTTTCTGTGTCATTGTTATACATGTATTTCATAGACAACAGTTTTTGTATAAAAACAGGTTTCCCTGTTTGTTCAGCAGTTGTCATATTTAAGTCTAGCATTCTTAAAAGTTGTCTACTAACTTATATATAAACTTTTGTTTAGGAACATGGAACTATTTTGCCTTATTTTACTATCCCCATTTCACTATTTCTTTTTAATGTTATTTCACCATATGTCATTGTCAAAGCCTTTAAAAATTAGATAGGTCATGAGTACACATCTACCTGCAACAGAAAAGTTTTATTAAAAGCTGAAAAATATCTAGCTTCTCTCTTCTTCTTACTCTGGCTGTGCCATTGCCAAACGAGTGGAAGATACCTGTTGCTTCCATTTTATCATTTTCTATTCTCTCATTGATGTTCTGAAATCTGGCTTTTCTCCCCATTCTATGAAGTCTTAAGGACTTTGCCATTTTCCAAGTATTTGAACTTGGGAAAGTGTTATTTCTCTTTATGTTACTTTTTCATTTCTAAAATGGAGATAATTGTGTCTCAATCAGTTTGTATTCAGGATTAAATAAGACAGTATATGCAGTGGTTAGTGCCCAGTGATTTCTCCAGAGGAAGTGTCTAAAAGTATTACTAATGATGACAATGTTATAGTAGCTGGATAATCTTCCATACAACTCCATTTTTCAGTTTCTTCATACTTATTAACAGCATAAGATTTCTCTGATCTCATGGACTCATCTTTGGGTATCATCTTTGATTCTTTCTTGTCACTTTCTTTTTCCATATCCAGACAATAGTCAGATACTTTCTCTTCATCCCTTTAGAGTAGCTCTCAAATCTACCCTGTCTCTAGTCCCTTGAGAACACCCTTATCAGCAGGGAGTCTGCTTCTCTCTCTCCCCTTCACCTTGCTTGTGCTCTCTCTCTCTCTCTCAAATAAATAAAATCTTACAAAAAATAACAACAACAACAACAACAACAAAAAAGCAATTAAGAGTGCCAGTAAATCTAGATGAGGCATTTTCAAACATTGCTTAATGAAATTTAGAAAACAGAGGCTTTATTTAATTTATATCGAAATGCTTAATTTGTAGAAAGGTGATAAGAACAAATCTTATCTGCAGTTACTGGTAATATGGGAAGCCAGAGAGTCACCAGTACATTGTATTGCATATTCATATAATTATTACGTTGGGAACTCCTTGGAAACCTAACACAGCAGTTCACATATCAGAGATCTTCAACAAATATTGCTAAGTACATGGGTTAAGTATTTCCTTAAAGACTGCATTACAACTCAAAGATTTAATTGAAACTTATTCTCATGGAACAAAGTTCACACTATTAAAATGTTGTTAAGAGAGCATTTTGATTTTAAAGATTTTTCTTTACCTTTACATACAGGCCTGTGATCACTCCAAGCAGCAAAGACTTCAGCTATCCGTTGACAGGTGATACTCTTAGCACCTTGTAGGACATAATCTTCATCACAAGAGAATTGCACAGTTGATCCAAGGCTAAAATCAAGCAGAGTATTAAAAAAAAACAGGATTAGAAAAATATAACAGAAAAATTAGTCTCCATTTCTACTGGTAACATCTAATAGGTCAGAAAGTTTCATAATGGCAAAAAATATCTTTTTACTGGAAAAACAAAATATGAAAATAAAACTTTTATAAATATATATTATAAGTCATATATATATATGAATCTGTTGTAAGTCAATAACATGCAAATGTTGGTAGGCTCTAGAGAAAGGTATCATCAAATTTAATTGTCTTGTTATCAGTTGTAGAGCCAACCTTAAGTAAATGATTAAATCTCTAATCCTAAGAAGTTAGTAAATATGAAGCAAAAGTCATCTTTTTGACTTGAGTCTCAGCATTTACTTTCACTGCATTACTTTTCCAGCAGGTATTTTTTGGTGTATTTATTTGGATCAGTATTTGCAGATCAATCAATTGATAATTATTTAGAGCTGCAAAATTATGTTGACTGTCTTCTATAAAAAATTCAACCATCATTTATTACTTAACCTACTGCAATTTTGCTTCCCTTTCCACTGAAAGTGAAGTTAATAATGACCATTTTTTAAAATCCTGATTTCTAAGGGTGTTTGCTGAAATTAAAAACAAAACAAAACAAACAAATAAACAAAAAAAAGCTACCATGCATTTCTTAAAATCTTTGAACAGCAACTCACACACAAAAAATAAATAAAGTAATAAATAAAGGCATTTTCTTTCTTTCTTTCTTTCTTTCTCTCTTTCTTTCTTTCTTCTTTTTTTTCCTCTCTCACTGTTTCCTTTTAAAAAGAAGGGAATATGAACTGGTATAGGCACAGTGGAAAATAGTATGGAGTTTCCTCAAGAAATTAAAAATAGAATTACCATATGATCCAGTGACTTCACTGAGTATTTATCCAAAGAAAACAAAAACACTAACTCAAAAAGATATATGCAGCATAATTTACAGTACCCAAGATATGGAAGCAACCTGAATGCCCATCTGTAAACAAGCAGATAGGAAAAATATGGTATAAATACAAATGAATATTACACAGCCATAAAAAGATGAGATTGTGCTATTTGCAACAACATGGATGGACCTAGAAGGTATTACACTAAATGAAATAAGTCAGGTAGGGAAAGACAAATACCATGATTTCACTCATATGTGGACTATTAAAAAAATGAATAAACAACAGAATGAGACCTATAAATACAAAGGTGTTTATAGGTCTCATTGGATGCCAGAGAGCAGGTGTGTGAAGGGGACAAGGAGAAAATGGATGAAGGGGAGAGAAGAAGGGAAGATGGCAGAAGAGTAGGGGGCCCTCATTTCATCTGGTCGCTGAAATTCAGCTAGATACCTATCAAATCATTCTGAACACCTGTAAATTCAACACCTGTAAATAACTAATAATAATAATAAATTAATAAAATAATAATAAATAATAAATAAATAATAAAATAATAATAATAATAAATAATTTCTGCAAGTCTAAAAATAGAAAACTGACCACCTTTTGCAAGGTAGGAGGTGTGGAGAAGTGAATTCGAGAGGATATATGGGACGATAAACTGCAGGGGGAGAGAGCCTTCAAAAGCTGGCTACTGGAGGGCACCTGGGTGGCTCAGTGGGTTAAAGCCTCTGCCTTCAGCTCAGGTCATGATCTCAGGGTCCTGGGATCCAGCCCCGCATCGGGGTCTCTGCTCAGTGGGGAGCCTGCTTCCTCCTCTCTCTCTGCCTGCCTCTCTGCCTACTTGTGATCTCTGTCAAATAAATAAATAAAAATCTTAAAAAAAAAAAGTTGGCTACTGGAATGTGATACAGCAGTAAAGCACAAAATTGGAATGTTTAGAAATCTGCTCCTGTGAAGGACATCCCCGCCTGAAAGGTGCTCACGTGGCAAAGAGCAGAACCCTAGATGGGACAGTGTGGTCTCAGGATCCATGGGGTCACAGAAAGAACATGGGTACCTGAGTGTACCAGAGTTCCCAGGAATTGGGAGCAGGGAAGCCTCTGCAATCAGTGAGGCCAGTACTGGGCTCTCAGCTTGGTGTTGCCATAAACCATGAACAGCACCTCTATCCAGGGACCCCTCTCCAAGCAGGGGCCCAACAAGCAGCAAAACCCCTGCATGACCCTCATCCTTCTCCCAGGGAGGAGTGGTGCAGGTTCCCCTACTATCGGACAACTGTTCATGGAGCAGGGGCCAAGAAAGCAGTAGGCTGCCGTGAAATACCCCCTCCATCCCGTGGGAAGATTGGTGTGGGTGTGCATTACAGGAGTCTGCAGACTGTGACTACACAAAGGTGCTTGACTGAGCACTGAAGAGTGGGAGCCAAGATCATTTAGGTCCAGGACTGGAGATCTGGGCACTGCCATTTTGGTGTTATTTATTTACATTTATTTTTCATCCTCTAAAGTGGCATGAAAAGCCCATAAGGAACAAATGTCACATAGAGCAACCCAAGCTTAGCAAGCTTAGCAACCCTAAGCTCAGTTTACACTGAGCTTAGCTCCCTGGCCAAGAGCCATGCAACTCTGCCCAACAAAGACACCTGAGAATCCATGCAACAGGCTCCTCCCCCAGAAGATTAGCAGGAACATCAGACACATACCAAGTTTATGGATCACTCAGAACTGAAAAAAATTCTGCAGTAGGGGAAAAGAGTATATAGAATTTGAGGTTTTTCTTCTCTCATGAGTCTGTAGCCCTTCAGTTTAAAATCTCTTTTTTTTTCTTTTTTTTCCTCCTTTTCAACTAGTTTCTCATTTTATCAAATCTATATTTTTAAGTCTTTTTTAAATTTTCATTTTTACATTTACATTTTACAGATATATTCTTCATTTTTGGCTTACCTGCACTGTCATATATGGGTTATAGTTGCTATTTGTCATTTTGTTCTCTTGTTCATCTGTTCTTCTCTGGACAAAATGACTAGAAGGAGAAATTCATAACAACAACAAAAAAAGAACTAGTGGTAATTCTCTCTGCCATAGATCTAATTGATATGGATATAAGGAAAATGCCAGAAATTGAACTCAGAATAATAATTATAAAGTTCTTAGGTGGGCTTGAAAAACAGCATAAAAGACACTAGAGAGTCTCCTGGCACAGAAATTAAATCTAATCAGGCTGAAATTAAAAACCCTTTAACTGAGATGTAGTCTAAAATGGATCCTCTAATAGCTAGTGTAAATGAGGCAGAAGTGAGAGTCAATGACACAGTAGACAAAATGATGGAAAGGAAGGATGCTGAGCAAAAGAGAGAAAAACAACTAATGGGCCATGAGGGGCGGTTTTGAGAAATCAGCAACACCATAAAGTGAAACAATTTTAGAACTACTTTGTTCCCAGAGGAAGAAGAAAGAGAAGCATTAGGTATATTTGAACAAATCATAACTGAAAACGTCTCTAACACAGGAAAGGAAAAAGAGATTCAAGTTTAGGAGTTACAGAGAAACCCCCTCAAGAATCAATAAAAATAGGTCAACACCCTGACACATAGTAGTGAAGTTTGCATATTTCAGAGATAAGAGAAAATTCTGAAAGCAGCTTAAGACAAGAGGTCCTTAATTTGCAAGGGTAGGAACATTAGACTGGCAGAAGACATATCCAAAGAGACCTCCCAGGCCAGAAAGGGCTGGTATGAAATATTCAGGGTACCAAATGATAAAAGTGTACAACCAAGAAATACTCTATCCAATAAGTCCATCATTCAGAATGGAAGGAGAGATAAAGAGCTTCCAGGACAAAAAGAAACTAAAAGAATTTGTGATCACTTAACCAGCCATGCAAGAACTATTAAAGGAAATCTTGCCATCCTATAAGTGAAAGAATAGCCCAAAAGTCACATGGACCAGAAAGAAACAATCTACAGAAACAGGCATGTTACAGATCATACAATGGCACTGAATTTATATCTTTCAATAGTTACTCTGAATGTAAATGGGCTAAATGCTCCAATCAAAACACACAGAGTATCAGACTGGATAAAAAAGCAAGGCCCATCCACATGCTGTCTACAAGAGACTCATTTTAGACCCAAAGTCACCTCCAGATTGAAAGTGAGAGGATGGAGAACTATTTATCATGCTAATGGACATCAAAAGAAGGCTGGTGTGGCAATCCTTGTATCAGACAAATTACATTTTAAACCAAAGACTGTAGTAAGGGATGAAGAGGGGCACTATATCATACTTGAAGGGTCTATGCAAAAAGAATATCAAACAGTTATAAATGGTTATGCTCCTAAATTGGTTGTGGCAAATTATATAAACCAATTAATAACAATATTAAAGAAACACATTGATAATAATACAATAATATTAGGGGGCTTTAACACCCCACTCAGAGCAATGGATAGATCATCTAAGCAAGTGATCAATAAGGAAACAAGGGTTTTGAATGACACACCAGACCAGATGGACTTCACAGATATATACAGAGCATTCCATCCTAAAGCAACAGAATGCACATTCTTCTCAAGTACACATGGAACATTCTCCAGAATGGATCAGCTACTGGGCCACAAATCAGGTCTCAACCAATATCAAAAGACTAGGATCATTCCCTACATATTTTCAGACCACAATGCTTTGAAACTGGAACTCAATTACTAGAGGAAATTTGGAAGGAACTCAAATGAATGATGGTTTAAGAGCATCCTACTAAGAAATGAATGGGCCAACCAGGAAATTAAAGAAGGATTAAAAAAAAAAAAACTAATGGAAACAAATGAAATGAAGATACAACTGCTTAAAACTTTTGGGATGCTGCAAACATGATCCTAAGAGGGAAATACATTGCAATATGAGCCCTTCTCTAAAAATTAGGAAAGTCTCAAATACACAAGCTAACCTTACACCTAAAGGAGCTGGAAAAAGAACAGCAAATAAACCCTAAACCAAGCAAGAGAAGACAAATAATAAAGATCACAGTCAAAATGAATGAAACAGAAACCAAAAGAACAAGTAGAACAGATCAAAGAAACTAAAAGCTGTTTCTTTGAAAGAATTTACAAAGTCGATAAATTCCTAGCCAGACTTATCAACAAGAAAAGAGAAAGGACCCAAATTAATAAAATCATGAGTGAAAAGAGGAAATATCATGACCAAAATGAAGGAAATACAATCAATTTTAAGAATATATTATGAGTAACTATATGCCAATAAATTAGGCAGTCTGGAAGAAATGTATAAGTTCGTAGAAGCTTATAAACTACCAAAGCTGAAACAGGAAGAAATAGAAGCCTGAGCAGACCCATAACTAGCAAGGAAATTGAAATCGTCATAAAAAATCTCCCAACAAAGAGACCAGGGTCAGACGGCTTCCCAGGGGAATTCTACCAACCATTTAATGAAGAACTAATACCTATTCTTCTTAAATTTTCCAAAAAATAGAAATGGAAGGAAAACTTCCAAACTCATTCTATGAAGCCAACATTACCTTAATCCCAAAACCAAATACTCCATGAAAAAAAAAAAAAAAGAATTACAGACCGATATCCCTGATGAACATGGATGTCAAAATTCTCACCATGATCCTAACCAATAGGATCCAACAATACATTAAAAGAATTATTCACTACAACCAAGTGGGATTTATTCCTAGGCTGCAAGGGTGGTGAAATTTGCAAATCAATCACCATGATACAGCACATTAATAAAAGGACAAGAATCATATGATTCTCTCAAGTGGGCAAAAAAAGCATTTGACACAATACAGCATCCTTTCTTGATTAAACTCTCCAGAGTTTGGGAATAGAGGTAATATACCTCAATGTCACAAAAGCCATATACAAAAAAAAAAAAAAAGGAAAGAAAGAAAGAAAGACAGACAGACAAACATAGCAAATATCATTTCCAGTGGCAATAACTGAGCTCTTTTCCCTTAAGGTCAGGAACATGATAGGGATGACCACTCTTACCACTCTTGTTCAATATAGTACTAGAAATCCTAGCCTCAGCAATCAGGTAACAAAAAGAAATGAAAGGCATTCAAATCAGTAAAGAAGAAATCAAACACTCACTCTTTGCCAATGTCATGATATTTTATGTGGAAAACCCAAAAGACTCTACCTCAAAATTGCTAGAACTCATACAGGAATTCAGCAATGTGGCAGGATATAAAAATCAGTGGAACTGATAGCATCAATCAATGGAAATCAGTGGCATTTCTATACACTAACAATGAGACAGAAGAAAGAGATATTAAGGAATCAATACCATTTCCAATCGCACCAAAAATTACAATATATCTAGGAATAAACTTAATCAAAGAGATAAAGGCTCTGTACTCTAAAATCTACAGAACACTTAGGAAAGAAATTGAGGAAAACACAAAGAAATGGAAAAATGTTCCATGTTCATGGATTGGAAAAATAATTATTGTTAAAATGTCTATGCTACTTAGAACAATCTACACATTCAATGCAATCCCTATTGAAATACCATCAACATTTTTCACAGAACTGGAATAAATAATCCTAAAATTTGTATGGAACCAGAAAAGACCCTGAATAGCCAAAGGAAAGAGAAAAAAGAAAACTAAAGCTAGTGGCATCACAATGCTAGACTTCAAGCTATATTACAAAGCTGTAATCACCAAGACAGTATGGTATTGGCATAGAAACAGACACATAGATCAGTGGATCAGACTACAGAACCCAGAAATGGACCCTTAACTCTATGGTCAAATAATCTTTGACAAAGCAAGAAAGAATATCCAATGGAAAAAGTCTCTTTAATAAATGGTGTTGGGAAAATTGAACAGCCATATGTAGAAAAATAAAACTGGATCATTTCCTTACACCAGACTCAAACTAAAAATGGATGTAAGACCTAAACATGGGATAGGAATCCATCAAAATCTTAGAGAAGAACATAAGTAGCAACCTCTTAGACCTTGGCTTCAGCAACTTCTTGCTAAACATGTCTCCAAAGGCAAGGGAAACAAAAGCAAAATGAACTATTGAGACTTCATCAAGATAAAAAGCTCCTTTACAGCAAAGGAAACAGTCAACAAAACTAAAAGGCAACCTATGGAATGAGAGAAGATATTTGTAAACAACATATTAGATAAAGGGCTAGTATCCAAGATATATAAAGAACATATCAAACTTAACATCCAAAATACAAAGAATCCAGTCAAGAAATGGGTAGAAGACATGAACAGATGTTTCTACAAAGAAGACATACAAATTGTCAACAGACAACATGAAAAAATCATGGCATAAGGGAAATACAAACCAAAACCACAATGAGATACTACTTCACATTGGTCGTTATGGCTAAAACTGACAAGTCAGGAAATGGCTAATGTTGGCAAAGATATGGAGAAAGGGGAGTCTTCCTACACTGTAGGTGGGAATGCAAGCTGGTACAGCCAATCTGGAAAACAGTATGGTGGTTCCTCAATAAATTAAAAATAGAGCTATCCTATAACCCTGCAATTGCACTACGAGATATCTATCTCAAAGATACAGAGGTCATGAAACAAAGGGGCACCTAAACCTCAATGTTTATAGCAGCAATGTCCACAATAGCCTAACTGTGGAAAGAGCCAAGGTATCCATCAACAGATGAATAGATAAGGAAGTTATATGCAATACATATATATATATATATATATATATAATGCATTATTACTCAGCCATCAGAAAGGATGAATACTTATCATTTATATCAACAAGGATGGAACTGGTGGATATTATACTGAGTGAAATAAGTCAATCAGAGAAAGATATCATATGCTTTCATGCGTATGAGGAATATAAGAAACAGCACAGAGGATCATAGGGGAAGGGAGGGAAAATTGAATGGGAAGTCATCAGAGAGAGAGAAAAATCATGAGAGTCTCCTAACTATAGGAAACAAACAGGATTGCTGGAGGGATAGTGGGTGGGGGGATGGGTAACTGGGTGATGGGCATTAAGGAGGGCAAGTGATGTGATGAGAACGGGGTGTTATACACAACTGATGAATTATTGAACTCTACATCCGAAACTATTGATGTATTATTATATGTTGGCGAATTGTATTGAAATTAAAACAAAAAGGAAAAAAATGGGTGAAAGGGAGTGGGAGATACAGACTTCCATTTACATGATGAATAAATCACAAGAATAAAAGGCATAGCATAAGAAATATAGTAAGATATTTTTGTTAGTATTGTATGGTGGCAAATAGTAGCTACACTAGAGGAATTGTACCACTATGTTATACACTGAAACTAATGTAACACTGTGTGTCAACGTATACTTAAATACATTTTTTTTTATTAATTTCTTTTCAGCGTAACAGAATTCATTGTTTATGCACCACACCCAGTGCTCCATGCCATATGTGCCCTCCATAATACCCACCACCAGGATCCCCCAACCTCCCATCCCCCACCCCTTCAAAACCCTCAGATTGTTTTTCAGAGTCTATAGTCTCTCATGGACATTTTTAAAGATTTATTTTTTTATTTGAGAGAGAGAAAGAAAGACCAAGAATGAGAGAGAGCATGAGTGGCGGAGAGGCAGAGGGAGAAGCAGGCTCCCTGCTGAGTAGGGAGCCAGACACTGGGCTTGAACCCAGGACCCCTGGATCATGACCTGAGCTGAAGGCAGAAGCTAAACTGACTGAGCCACCCAGGTGTCCCTTGAATACATTTTAAAAAGTGGTTCTTTTTAAATATGAAACACACTCAGAAAAGTGAACAAAATACACAATTCAGTGAATTGACATGAATTAAACACCCATACAACCAATAAATAAATGAGTAGGGTCATCTTGAACTTCTTAATGACCCCAAGATTTATTTAGACTGCTCTATAGCCTGAGCAGACTTAAAAGTTTACCCAATAGCCAATTCTTTGCCCTTTCCTACTTCCTCATCTTAGTCAATAAAAACTCTTTCTACTTGAACACTGTAAACCTTGGTAGTCATTCTTGCTTCATCTTTTTCTTTTTCTTTTACTTTTTACATCCACCTCATTGAGCAAATCCTGTTATGAATACTTCCAAAATCAAGAACCTAATATTTCTCACCCCTACAGAGTTACCACCTTGATCCAAGCCACCATAATTTCTCATCTGTGTTGTTACCAATAGTAGTTTTGCTGTGTTGTTGCTTTCCTGTTTCTGCCCCTGACTCCTTGCAATCTCTCCTTAAATAGCATCTGTAGCAATCGTTTTAGAAGATTGCTCAAATTATGCCTTTCCTCTGTGTCAAATCTTCTAATGCTTCCTCATTTCACTGAGAGTAAAGGCAGTGCACAGACAATGGCCTATGTGATCTGTCTGTGCTAATTTTCAGAACTCATTTCCCACCACTTTCTTCCTTAATCTCTATTATTTGGCACACTGGCTTCCTTGCTCTGGCTTGAAAATATTAAACATGCACTTGCCTCCAGGTCTTTACATTTAATCTTATGTTAGTCTGGAAAAAATGCTTTCTCTAGGAGTCTACAGCTGCTACATTCTCACTTCTGTTTTTTCTTCATAGGTAAAATTACCCATGAGGTCCTCTTTAGCTATTATCTATAAAATAACTCCTCCTAATCCATAAGCTTCTTCCAGGTTATTTCCTATACATTGTCTAATACATTGTGTATTTATCTACTCATTGCATCTTTGATTTTAGTAAAAAAAGTTCCAGGCACTTACCTATTTTTTTCCCAATCTCTCAAACATATCCTATTATATAGTAATTTATTAAATATATATATATAGAGAGAGAAAGAGACTGAATAAATATCTTTACTATATATGCATAATAAAGTTAAATATATATGTTTAATAATGCAGATATAGGATTTAAAATGCCTTATTCCAGAGCCACCATATACCTATAACTGGACAAATGATTCTTGGGTAAGATACTCTCCAAAGGTTATTTAAACTGCTTATAACCCGCATCTACTCACCTTCTATCATGTGAACCATTTGCTGTGTTCTAGAAACAGTGAGGAAAGTAATGTGATTAGAACAAAGCAAATGAAGGAGACCAGGGCATGAAATTTAGTTAAGGATGTGATTAGAGATTAGGGGCAGATCATTTATGAATTTGCAGGCACAGTAAGGATTTTTACCTTAACTCTGAGAGAACTGGACAGTTGTTATAGATTGCGAAGTGAAGGAATGACATTATGTTACTTTATGTTTTAAAGCAATCATATTGGCTGCTAGGTGAAGAGTAAACTTTAAGGGAGCAAAGGTGGAAGGAAGGAGTTTGGTTAACAAACTATTGAAGTGATCTTTGCTCTTACGGAGATGATATGTTAACTTGTACCAGAGAGGTTGGTGGTTAGAAACCAGTGATAAGTTTAAAAAAAAAAAAAAAAAAAGTCTTAGTATATAAGACCTGGTCTGGAAGTAATTTGAATTACTATTTTCTCAATTAATGATTAATAATTCTGTCAAGGTCACTCTGTCACTATATTTGTATTTGATTATAATATTCTCATTTAACCATGGTCTTCTTGCTAAAAGAAAGAAACTGCTTCTTGTTTAAGTTGGAAGTGTTTGAGCTTCTTTTGATCATAGAAAACAAATACACAGCTTGGAGACAGGCACTTTCTAATGATAAGCATGTAAGTGCTCTGCTACTATCCCAAAGATGACCAGTGATGGTCCCACTCCCTTATGCGCTCAAAGATTAACAATACCAATGACTACAATGGGGGAAGTAGGTTAGAGCTGTGGCCAATAGTTTAAGCTAAAGAGACTCAAAGAAATTTCAAATCCTAACTTTTGTTTCCCAGTTTTATGACTTTGAGAAGGTAAAAAATGTCTGAAAGCCTCAACTTCCTCATCTGTTGTGATCATGTGATGACATATCATTTATAATAACATATAACACAGTAACTAACACATACTGAGCACTCAATTATTCCTCTCAATTATGGAAATAACTATGAAAACAGTTAATTTTTTTCCCCACTATCTAAGTAAAGAGTCTGGGCGTCTGCAAATGACTCCATGTTGGATCACAGCTACACTCTAACAGACTCTAGAAGGAAAATATAAAAGTATAAAACAACACAGAGAGGGCAGAAATCAATGGAATAGGAGGTCTTTTCAGAAGAATCCAGGCTTAGTAATATCTAAAAAATTGGTATCTTGAACAAATTCACTGTGTTTTCATTTTATGAACTGCTTTGAGTCAAATTTTAAAAAAACTTACAGCTAAGTTTCATTAAAAATATATATTTCTATATTGGTAGGATACTCAATCTGATAGAACTTTCCAAAATAAATGATTGAACACATTTTTAATTTCAAAGTATGGAATCATCAAGCATATGATATGAAATGACATACCTTGAAAAACAAGTGTTGATCTTCACTGTGATTATATTGGCCCATGTTTAAACATGATCATCTTTTTTATTTTTTAAATAACTTTTATTTATTTAAGAGAGAGCACGAGAGTGGGGGAGGGGCAGAAGGAGAGGGAAAAGCACAGTCCTCACTGATCAGGGAACCTGTGGGACTCGAATCCAGGACCTTGGGATCATGACCTGAGCTGAAGGTAGATGCTGAACCGACTGAGCCACTTCGACACCCTACACTATCTTTTTTTTTTTTAAGATTTTATTTCTTTATCTATTTCTATATCTATATCTATCTCTATCTATTCTTTATCTATTCAGATAGAGAGCACAGGCAGGGAGAGCAGCAGGCCGAGGGAGAGGGAGAAGCAGACCCAGGCAAGCAGGGAGCCCTATGCAGGACTCCATCCCAGGACCCTAAAATCATGACCTGAGCAAAGGCAGATGCCTAACCAACTAAGCCACCCAGGTGCCCTTCACTATTATCTTTTAAAAATTATACTTACTATTGCAAAAACACACTATAATATCAATACTGTCAATGAAAAAATGATGTGACTTTTCTAAGATATGTAATTTTTTTTCCTATTCTAACCCAAGAGAACTAATAAAATTTTATTTATACAAATAAACAAAATATGAACAAATACAGAAATATGGAAGACCAAAGATGGTGATTGGGTTAGAAAAGGGAATACAAGAAATAAGGCAACAAAGGAATCCTGAGAGCCTTGTATTAAGAGTGAATATATATTTAGGTTTTTTGTTTGTTTAGTTATTGTTTTTTTGGTTAATGTAAAGGTCCAGACAATTTCCTGACAGATGGAGAAATTCCCCACTAAAGCAGATGTATATTTTATAAAATTATCACTGTACAAGTAGAAACTATCCAGACATGAAGGCTGACATAAAAATTAACGCATCTGCAAACCATTTCTGAAGGAAAAAAATCAAAATACTAAACATGCAGAAAATAACTATCATCAAAATGACCTCAATAATATTTGTTTAATATCTTTAAAAAGAAAATGATTCACTAAATATATTTAAATTAATAATTTCAAAAATGATAACTGTGCATTAGAAAA
Source organism: Enhydra lutris kenyoni (assembly GCF_002288905.1). Lineage (NCBI taxonomy): Eukaryota > Metazoa > Chordata > Mammalia > Carnivora > Mustelidae > Enhydra > Enhydra lutris. The sequence continues at coordinate 26,423,529 of NW_019154098.1, read as the reverse complement.
TCTGAGGTCATTTTTACCAAAATGAGATTTGGAGTAGGAAATTTTACAATATGATTTTTTTTCCTCTTTTAAAATTACACAGTTGAGGGGTGCCTGGGTGCCTCAGTCATTAAGTACCTGCCTTTGACTCGGTTTATGATCGCAGGGTCCTGGGATTGAGCAGGGAGCCTGCTTCTCCCTCCCCCACTCTCCCTGTTTGTGTTCCCTCTCTCACTGTAATACATAAAATCTTTAAAATAAATAAATAAATAAATAAATAAATAAATAAAAATTACACGATTTATGATTGTCATAGAATATTCTGAGAATAAAATTAAGAAAAAAACTGAAAATTACTATAAGCTCTACACTGTTAACATATTTTTAATCTAATTCCAAAATTCCTATTCTTTTTTTATTCATATTCATTCTCTTGTCCTTCCTTACTGTAAAAACAGTAATTGCATCTCCTTTTTAAGGTTTTTTTTTTAATTTAATTTATTTGACAGGGATCACAAGTAGGCAGAGAGGTAGGCAGAGAGAGAGAGAGGGAAGCAGTCTCCCTGCCAAATAGAGAGCTCAATGTGGGGCTCAATCCCAGAACCCTGGGATCATGACCTGAGCCGAAGGCAGAGGCTTAACCTACTGAGTCACCCAGGTGCCCCTGCATCTCTTTTTGTAAGGGCTATTTCTCCATCTGGTTTTGGATTCAGTAATATCTCTCCCTTGTACCATTGGTTATTCTTTCTGTCTTGAGTATTCAATCTGTCGTTTTAAGCTGGAAGCAAAAGTGATGGCATTAGACCACTTATTTTAAAGTTGTAGAAATTATATACATGCTCATACAATTTATTCTAAGGTGATGGTAAATTACCTTATTTTCAAAATATATTGCTTCTGATTCTAAAATATATTGATAAAAGGGGTTTTTTGCAGTTATCTTAAAAGATTTTTAATTTGAATCAAAACATTCCTTCAAAAGAGAAAAGAACACCATTTTTTATATGTATTGCTCATTTATTTCATTGTCCTCACAAAATTAATGCCATTCCTTTCCAAAGATAGTATCAGCAGAACCAAATCTATGCCAAATGCCAGGAAAACTCAACTCAGCATTCCATTCATATACTTTTACGTTTTAGTCTCCTGCTCTACTATCTTCTTGGCACTATGGGTTATGATCAGTTTGGATCCTGTCCCTGTGTACCTTAGCTTCTGCAATGGTGCCATATTAAAAGTCACTCCCTACCTCAATCAATATTGAAACCAAATACTACCCTCTCAATCTCCCCAAACGTGGACTTCGTGCACATTTAAAGCAAACCTAGAAGGTGATGCTGCTACTTGCCCCACCTTCCAATACTTCATTTTACTTCAGCCTAAATTCTATCACGAGGAGTAAATCCTTCTTATGGATTTATCTCATATATGCATATACTTCCATGAAGTAACACAACAGATTGAGGAACAGAGCAATTCTAAAAAGGACAATATCCTGGGAAAAGGGACAATCCCAAAGAAATAGTCTGTTCAGAGAAAAACACAAGACCACTAGATGAGCACATTAATGCGGATTTTCACATTAAGAACAGCTCATCAAGGGCGCCTGGGTGGCTCAGTGGGGCGCCTGGGTGGCTCAGTGGGTTAAGCCGCTGCCTTCGGCTCAGGTCATGATCTCAGGGTCCTGGGATCGAGCCCCGCATCGGGCTCTCTGCTCAGCAGGGAGTCTGCTTCCTCCTCTCTCTCTCTACCTGCCTCTCTGCCTGCTTGTGATTTCTCTCTGTCAAATAAATAAATAAAATCTTTAAAAAAAAAAAAAAAGAACAGCTCGTCAAAACAAAACAAAACAAAACAAACAAACAAAAAAACCAGGTCTTCATTAAATAGCTACCTAAGCTAAAAGAAAAGCCATTAAAATGAGTTAGAATTCTACACTTTCAGAGGAAAGGATAATGATTATAATTGTGGAGCCCTTTACTTTAACTTCCAAAATTAACTATGATCATGTCATCAGAACTCTTCAAAGTGTCCTCCTTGAAAGTCCTTGCTATTGTACCTAATAAGATTTCAAAGTTTTAAAATTCAGTACAATTAAAAAAAAATAACAGCTAAAAATCTTATTTTTATCTTGGTATTTATTTCTTTTTTCCCCCCTGAAGTATAGAAGATAAATCCTTGCCACTGTTTGCTTTTCTCTTTTTTTTTCTTTTTCTTTTTTTTAATCTTATTTTTAATATTCAGTAGATCAAGTATAGTTTCTTGATTGAGCATGACTTTTTAATAAATGTTTAATCCTGGATTGGCACAGTGTTTTCATATTAAAAGTGAAGTATCATATAGATCTGTAAGTGCGCTATAAAGAGAAATTACTTTCTCCAACATAGTTGGATAATAATATTCTTTGAAGGAAAAAAATAAGGACTAAATAAATAGTGTTTCTGAAGGTTAGTAAAAAAGGGTTATGTTATTCAGAAAAAATAAAATACATACACACTTCAGTGACAAAATAAAATTTATTTAAAATTATGAACAAAACCTGTTTTACTGTGATAAAAATGTTTTATGAGACATAGCTCTAACATTGAGAATAATAAATGTTTCTAATAGTATTAACTGAAAAACTACAATAGGTGTGGCACCAACTTTGTTGCTATATCCATAGAAAAGAAAGTGGTTGCTGCAATTAGAAATTAGAATCTGATTATACAATCCCTGAAAACCAAATTACAAAATAAAATCAGTGTCAAAAGTAAGGTCTAAAAAGCTTTGATGCTATGGTATTAGGTTGGAGTGTTTCCTAATCACATTCCTAATCATTTCCACCACATGCTGTTTTGTAGCTCACATGAGAACAAATCTAACCTGTACCTATTGCTATTCTATTCCTCTTCCCCACATCCCTGCACTCGTATTAGCTATGAACTAAGTAATGCAAGGAGATTAACCCTATTTATTGAATTTTTCTGAGCTTACATTGTTACCAAACTCTGACATATATATGTATTCTTTAATATCGGTAACAAGTTCATTGAAAAAAGCCCCCCAAAGGACTATGACCTTCTGTCTAAGAACAGTTGTCAGAGCAGAATAAACCAACTGAAGTAGAGGTTTAAATAAAATAAAATCTACCTCAGAGTAAGAACACATTCCAGAAGCATAGATGAATTGAACCTGGAATACACATTGTTATAAACTATCCAAGTAGATCAAGCTTTTTGTTTGTTTGTTTTCATCTTGGAATACTTTTTAAAGAATGTTAACAACTAATATATAAATATTAATTGGGGATTCTAGTTTACAAAGCACATTTCTGTATAAAATTCCATTTAATCTACTCTTGTAGCACTTGTCAATATCGTTTATTCTCTAGCCAAAGAAATAAACAGATGCAAGCGTAATCCACAGGGAACTTTGTGGGTGATATTTAAAGTGCAAATACTAATACACTATGCAACTATCTCATTGTTTACGAAACACTTAATGCCTTTAGAGATTGGAAAGTCCATTTAGATTGAACACCAACTACCTACTTTTAATATTTGTATCTTAAATCCTACATGGATGATGCCAGCAATAATAAATTAGTGCAAATGTCAGTAACACAAATTTGGCATATTAAGTTCCTACTGCCATGTTAAGCCTATAATATAAAATAAACTCAATTTTATACATTCAGTTTTAGTAACATTATGGCTCACTGAGGAAAATTTCGAGCAGATTGGATTAGATTATCTCTAGGTGCATTCTATTTGTAACATTTCATGAATCAATCTGCTTTTTATTAAAGTAAAATGCCACAACAAATATATCTCAGACTTCATTATGTTTTCATGTAGTTGTGCCTCTTAAACCAATGAAGAATGTTTAACTTTGAACTGAGGTGTGCTTAACTTTTAAATCATTCTCAATTAATAGAGTCACTGTGCTATAATACAGTTCCAATCATATGTGTATCATGAAAACTATATTATCATGATTAACTTTGCAGTTAAAGTCTCCATTTATAGGAAAAATGCCTTTCTAATAAAAAATCAAACCCAAAGTAAGAAATCATGCTTTCATAAATGTTGGACAAGTCTCACTGTCACCTTTCTGAAGTCCAAAATAGGAATTGGAGAGTACAGAGTGACACAGAAAATACCAGCTCCTTCTGAGATTTTTTTGTTTCCCATCTACAAAACTCAGGAGAAGGGGAAAAATAAATATCATAATAAAATACAAATAATTATACAAAATATTATCAAGTAGTATATGACAAATAATATCTATAATTTAAAATTTGGCTATGGGAGGGAAATACAAATAAAATTTGGCTATGGGATTATTTTTAACTTTAAAAGAAAAATAAGTCCCAAGCATTTTCCCAGAGTATGACATACAACGAATGGTTCAAAGTTTTCTTTTTTTCTTTTTATTTTTTTAAGATTTTATTTATTTATTTGACAGAGATCACAAGTAGGCAGAGAAGCAGGCAGAGAGAGAGGAGGAAGCAGGCTCCCCGCTAAGCAGAGAGCCCGATGCGGGGCTCAATCCCAGGACCCTGGGATAATGACCTGAGCTGAAGGCAGAGGCTTTAACCCACTGAGCCACCCAGGTGCCCCTATACTTCAAATTTTTGAAGGAAACACAGACATTTATCACACATTATACAAGCCACCAGCTTGAGAGAGTTTATAGTTTCAACATTAGATCACTATATTTCTCTCAATGACATCATATGTTTATGAAGCTGAATTTTCAACAGTCACTGTAATAAAAAGCAGGTCCCGCACCATCTCACTGTGAACAGTGTCCGATCTGATCCAAGGTTTGAGAAATTGAGCAATGCACAAGAATGCTAGGTTGTTTGAACATAAATTCATAAGACAAAATGGAAGTGTTAAATATTTCTTCGGGGCTGGGAACCATGAAGAAAATGATTAAGACACTAAAGGCACTGTGATCCCAGAGAAATGGGAACTTCTTGTGCTAAAACAATACACCCTATATTATAGGTCTATTTATCTTTCTATAGCAGTGGTGTTGTTGGAGTTTTTTTGTTTGTTTGTTTGTTTGTTTTCTTTTTTTGGTCAGAGAGAGAGAGACAGTGAGAGAGGGAATACAAGCAGGCAGAATGGGATGGGAGAGGGAGAAGCAGGCTTCCTGCTGAGCAGGGACCCAGATGCAGGGCTTAATCCCAGGACCCCAGGATTCTAACCTGAGCCAAGGGCAGACGCTTAATGACTGAGACACCCAGGCACCCCATATAGCAGTGTTTTTCATGGTGTGTCTGGAACCATTGACATCGCAAATCCCAGGGGGTTGGGTCTTATTATATATTCAGACATATTGACCGTACCTCCTGTGGCTGAAGGTAAAGCTGAGTAAGTTGAATTTTTATACTAAAAGTTTTCGATGATTTCAATAAGTCAAGAAGATTTAGAATGAATAATTTATACCTGAGATTAATATTACATTGTATGTTAACTAACTGGAATTTAAATAAAAACTTTTAAAAAAAGAGAACAACTTAGTGGTTAGTTAGGAATATGGATTAAGTAGATCTAGTAATAAGGCAAACACTTGGTCTGAATATGTTTTAGAAATGCTACGTATTATTATGTGTCATAAAAAGCTATATGTATCATGAAAAGATGTTACATATTGCTTTCTAGCTGGAGTGTGGGAACTTTGGGATAGAAAGTGAGGCTCCCTCATGGTCTGGTTGTTTCTTACCTCTTTCCCCTTATCTTCCACAATCTGTGCACCCATTTCCACCCTGGCAACTTACCTGACTGACCCCTCCCCCATATACAAGGCAAACCATCCTTCCAGACACCCATTTATTCACCCACTTACTTGCAGACACTTTTTTCACATTTTTAAAGTGTACAATTTACTGGGTTTTAGTATATTCATAAAGTTATACAATATCACTACTATCTAATTTCAGAATATTTTTATTACTGAAACTATTTTTATTACGAAACTCTATACCTGTTAACAGTCACTCCCCATTACCCTCATAGGTGGCCAGCCCACCCCAAAATGGGCTCCCAGTGGAGTCACAGGTGCTTGCAATTGGAAGCCCTTAGGTGAGCAGGATGGGAATCTTGAGTGTGTGTGTTGGGGGTGGTGGTACAGGGAGGAGATACCTGTAGGGCAATTGTGTATTCTGTGACACATGACTTCAACCTCCTTCTCACAAATCTGTATCTCTGTTTTTCATTTCTTTTGGTAACCACCTTAATGTCCCACAGAAAGGCCACAAATTCATAGTATCTCAAACTGAATGGGTCTTCTCCTTGAAACTTGTTTCTCTTCCTTTATTTCCAATCTTAGTGCATAATACTACCATCAGCTTAGTCATCCAAGACAGACTTACCACACTTGAGAATATGTATTCATTGATCTATTTATTCAATATATATTCATTGAGTGTTTACATAGGAGTTATAACCTCAAATGTCTAATGAATAATCAAAGCCAAAAGTTTGATCATGAATAGGTTATCTGCTTGATTAAAGCCATTTATATTCTAAATGAATGCTTTTATTATTTTTTAAAGATTTATTTATTTTAGAGAGAAAGCACACAAGTGGGAGAGGGGCCAAGGAAGGAGAGAGAGAATCTTCGAGAAGACTCCTCACTGAGCACAGAGCCCAACATGGGTCTCCATCTCAGGACCCAGAGCTGAAATTAAGATTTGGAAGCTTAGCGGTACCTCGGTGGCTCAGTCAGTTGAACATCTGCCTTCAGCTGAGTTCATGATCTCAGGATCCTGGGATCCAGCCCCACATCAGGCTTTCTTTCTCAGCAGGGAGTTTGCTTCTCCCTCTATGCCTACCCATGCTTGTCCTTACTCTCTCTCTCTCTCTCTCTCTCTCAATAAATAAAACCTTAAAAAAAAAAAAAAAGTTGGCCACTTAACCAACTGAGCTACCCAGGTGCCCCTGATTTTTTTTTCCTTAAATACAATGCAGGCCCAACGAAACAGAATGTTTGCTGAGCATGATTGTTAAATATTTGCTATATGTTAGATTCTATGCAAAATGGATACAGAGGAGAAAACATTGAAAGAAGACATTGCACCCTCCTCTCAGAAAGTTTATGGACACCTAAGAAGATACAAATAGAAAAAAAATAAGTCAGAATACCACATTTTAAGTGTGGAGATTATTACCAAAAAAAAGAGAGTTAGGTCTCTAAGAAAGACTGCTTGGGGTTGAAATCTAAGCTTAGTACTGGAGGCTGAGCAGCAGATGAAGCTAAACAAAGACTGAGAAGACAGATATTCTAGGTAAGGAAGGCAGCATGCAAATTTTGCAGTGTTTACAGACATGACAGATTCTGGGAACCACAATAGTCGACTATGGCTAGTCTTCTTGGTCTGTGTGTATATGCATGTGGGTATTGAAGTTGAAAGTGGAAGTGGAAAGGATGAGGGATAAAGGATATAGGAGATTAGAGAACAAAACTGAGACTAAGTCATAAATTGTCTTTTTATGCTCTCTGTATCTGGCAGACTCTACCTGTTCCCTTTCAACAATTATCTCTTACCCCTTAAGCAGAACCCTGACTTATTCAGGATATTCAGAATATCTTCATGCCAGCCCCAGGGAAGACACACGTTCAGTTTAAGCCAGTTATATTAATCTCATTCTCTAGGAGACTGATTGTTTCAAAGGTGGGCATGGCAATCATTTCTGGACAATGAAATGGAAGTTAGCTAAGACTTGTCTTCCTGAACAAGAATACAAGATCTCAAAAAGAGAAAACTCCTTCACGTTAGTCCTTCTTCCTTTTTAAAAAGAGGAATTGTTATCCAGAGCGCTGATAATAACACCCATCTTGCCATCATGAGACGGTCTGTAAGAGGCTCAAAACTAATATGCTAAGAATGATAAAGAGAAAAGACTTAAAAAGACAGAAAGACTTGGTCGCTAATAGTATTACTAAGAAGCAGAATGTCTGACAGAAAGTACTTCTGGGTTTCTTGTTATTTGGGAAAAATAAAGCTTTATTTGTAAAATGCCTTTTAGGTATTCTGTTATAATAGCTTTTTATAAAGGAGTTTAAAAGTTTTCTTATGATACATCACTTTGCCTTTGCCTTTTTGTTTCGTTTAAACATAACATGTGTGGAGTAAAGTTTTAATTTGGGAATGTATTCTATTCATTGGGAATATATTCCATTCCCTTGTCTGCTTGGCAAACTCCTTTTTGGGCTTTATGTTCCACACACTGACACTCAGCAGCACAGGCTGTCCCTGATTGTGCTGCGCGGTATAGAGCTGTGTGTCTGTGCCTGTATTCTGTGCCCATCCTCAAATTCTCTTCTACACTTGTCTATGTGGAAAACTTCAACTATTATCAGAACAAAATGAAGATGTCACCTCCCTTGGGGCAGCGTTTCCTCTCTATATCTCCCAAAGAGGTAATCACCTATTTCTCTGTGTATTAGATATATTTATCTGATTGTACTTATCACAGTGTGTTATAATTTTTTAATTCCATTTTTCCTTATACAATTAAAAACTCCCTTTTCAACTCTCTATCTGTAGCAACTGGCTATGAAGATGAGGGCACAGATACCTTTTTGATTACTGCTTTCATTTCTTTTGGGTATATTCTCAGAAGTAGAATTGCTGGATTATATGATAGTTCTTTTTTTAAATTTTTTGAGGATCCTCAATACTTTTTTCCATAGAGACTGTTCCAATTTACAATCCAGTCAACAGTGCACAAGGGTTCACTTTTTTCCACATTCATGCTAGCATTTGTTATCTCTTATCTTTTTGATGATGGCCATTTTAACAGGTGTGAGGTTATATTTCATTGTGGTTTTAAACTGCATTTCTCCAATGTTTAGTGATATTGAGTATGTTAGTGATATTTTCATGTACCTGTTGGCCATCTGTATATCTTCTTTGGAGAAATATGTATTCAGGTCACTTGCTCTTTTTTTTTTTTTTTAAACTGCATAATAATTACCATTATTTTTGCCATTCAGTTGTATGAGTGCTTTATACATTTTGGATATTTGCCACTTACGAGATACACGATTTGCAAATTTTTTTTTCCCATTTCACAGCTCATCTTTTCACTTTTTTGGTAGCTTCCTTTGCTGTAGTTAGTTTGATGTCATCACACTTACTTATTTTTGCTTTTGTTCTTTTGTTTTTGGTGTCAAAAAAATCATCACCAAGACACAAATTAAGGAGTTTTATTCCTATGATTTCTTCAGGGAATTTTGTGGTTTCAGATGTAACATTTACATCCTTAATCAGATTTGAGTTCATTGTTGTAGGTGGTGTAAGATATAAATCAAATTTAATTCTTTGATATGTGACTATCCAGTTATCCTAGCACCATTTATTGAAGAGGTTGCCTTTTCTCCACTGAGTATTCTTTGTTCCTTTCTCAAATATTTGGTTTATTTATAGACCTCAATTCTGTTTCATTGGTCTATTTCTCTGTTTTTATGCAAGCACCATACTGTTTTGATGACTGTCTATATAATGTAGCTTGAAATCAGGAAGTGTAATACTTCCCATTTTGTTCTTCTTTCTCAGAATTTCTTTGGCTATTTCAGGTCTTTTTTGGTTCCATATAAATTTTAAGAGTGTCTTTCTTACTTCTATAAAAAACATGACTAGAGTATTGTTTTTTCAATTTTATTTATTTATTTTTAAATATTTTATTTATTTATTTGACAGAGAGAAACACAGCAAGAGAGAGAACACAAGCAGGGGAGTGGGAGAGGAAGAAGCAGCCCCCTTGATGCAGGGCTCGATCTCAGGACCTCGATCTCAAGATCCTAGGATCATGACCTGAGCCAAAGGCAGATGCTTAACAACTGAGCCACCTAGGTACACCTAGGATATTGTTTTATTTTTTTTTTAATTTTTTAATGATTTTTATTTATTTATTTGACAGACAGAGATCACAAGTAGGCAGAGAGGCAGGCAGAGAGAGAGAGGAGAAAGCAGGCTCCCTGCCAAGCAGAGAACCCGACACGGAACTCGATCCCAGAACCCTGAGATCATGACCTGAGCCGAAGGCAGAGGCTTAACCCACTGAGCCACCCAGGTGCCCTAGTATATTGTTTTAAAAGCATTTATTTATTTACTTATATTTACTGAATATAGGTGACAATGTTACATTAATTTCAGATGTACAACATAGTGTGATTCAACAACTCTGTATGTTATATTTTGCTTACCACAAATTGTATGTCATCATATAATGCTATTATAATACCTTTGACTACATTCCTTATGCTATACATTTTATTCCCATGGCTCATTCATTCTGTAACTGGAAACCTGTATCTCCCACTCCCCTTCACCCATATTGCCCATTCCCCGTTATCCCTTTTGCAACGCCAGTTTGTTCTTGCATTTTTAAGTCTGATTCTTTTTGTATGTTTATATATTTGTTTTATTTTTTTTAAGATTTTATTTGACAGACAGAGATCACAAGTAGGCAGAGAGGCAGGCAGAGAGAGAGAGAGGAGGAAGCAGGCTCCCTGCTGAGCAGACAGCCCTATGGGGGGCTTGATCCCAGGACCCTGGGATCATGACCTGAGACGAAGGCAGAGGCTTTAACCCACTGAGCCACCCAGGTGCCCCTATATATTTGTTTTGGTTTTTTTTTTTTTTTTGATTCCACATATAAGTGAGATCATATGTTATTTGTCCTTCTCAGTCTGACTTATTTCTCTCAGCATAATACCCTCTAAGTCCATCCAGGACTTAGTGCAAATTGCACAAACTCATCCTTTTTCATGGCTGCTTAACATTCATCTGTGTGTGTGTGTGTGTGTGTGTGTGTGTGTGTATACATATATAGCACATCTTTATCCTTTCCTCTACTTATGGACATTTAAGTTGCTTCTATATCTTGGCTATTATAAATAATGCTACAATAAACATAGGGGTGCATATAGCTTTTTGATTTAGTGCATATTCTTTGGATAAATTCAGTAGTGAAATTATTGGATCACATAGTATTTCAGTTTTTAATTTTTGGGGAACCTCCACACTGTTTTCCATAGTGGCTATACCAATTTATCTTTCCACCAATATAAATTGCTATCCTTATCTGTACATCCTTATCAATACTTTTTACTTCTTGTCTTTTTTATTTCAGTCATTCTGACAGTATAAGATGGTAGCTCATTAAGATTTTGATTTGAATTTCCCATGTGTCTGCTGGCCTCTTTTCTTTGAAAAAGAAAAAAGTCTATTCTGGTTCTTTGCCCATTTTTAATTAGATTATTTGTTTTTGTTGCTGAGCTGTATAAACTCTTTATATATTTTGGATATTAACCTTCATCAGATATATCCTCTGCAAATATATTCTCTCATTCAATAAGTAGCTTTTTGTTTTGTTGATGGTTTCCTTTGCTGTATAGAAGCTTTTTATTTTGATGTTGTCCCTACAGTTTATTTTTGCTTTTGTTTTCCTTGCCTAAGAAGAAAAACATTGCTGTGACTGATGTTCTCTTCTAGGATTTTTATGGTTTCAGGTCTCACATTTATGTCTTTAATCCATTTTGAATTTATTTTTTGTAAGAGTGTTAGACAACAGTCCAGATTCATTCTTTTGCATGCAGTTATCCAGTTTTCTCAGAACCATTTACTGAAATGACAGCCTTTTCCTCATTGTATATTCTTAACTCTTTTGTCATAAATTAACTGGCCATGCAAGTTTGAGTTCGCTTCTGGGTTCCATATTTTGTTCCATTAATCTATGTCTCTATTTTGTGCCAATAACATATTGCTTTGATTACTAGAGCTTTGTAATACACCTTGAAGTCTGGGATTGTGACACCTCCAGCTTTGCTTTTCTTTCTCAAGATTGCTTTGGCTAATTTGAATCCTTTTTGATTTCACATAAATTTTAGTGTTATTTGTTCTAGTTCTTTCAAAAACAACTAGCTGAGTGCTTGGTATTTTGGTAGGGATTACACTAAATGTGTAGATTTCTTTAGGAAGTATAGATATTTTAACAATATTATTTTTTCCAATCCATGAACATGGAACATATTCCCATTTGTTTGTGTTGTCTTCAATTTCTTTCATCAGTGTTTTAGTTTTCAGAGTAGAGGTCCTTTAAGTCCTTGGTTAAGTTCATTCCTAGGTATTATATTATTTTTGGTGAAAATGCAAATGGAATTGTTTTCTTAATTTCTCTTTCTGATACTTCTTTATTAGTGTATAGAAATGCAACTAATTTCTGAGTATTAATTTTGTATCCTACAACTTAATTTATTCATTACTTCCAATAGTTTTGTGGTGGAGTCTTTAAAGTTTTCTATGTATAGTAGCCTGTTATCTGCAAAGTGACAGTTTAACTGCTTCCTTACCAATGTAGTTGACCATAGGGGTCATCTGGAAGGCCATCAGGGTCCTTCCAGAGCCCCTCTGCAGGAAGAAAGAATGGTGTGCTTTCCCTCAAGATGGCTGGCGGTCACTCCCAAGGAAGGACAGACTGCCGCACCTGTGGCCCACCATTAAATTTTATTTTTGCTGATTTTGAAAAACAAAACAAAACAAAACAAAATTCTTTTTCTTGTCCATTCTTGACCATTCTTTTTCTTGTCTGATTTCTGTGGCCAGTACTTCTAGTGCTATACTGAATAAAAGTAGTGAGAGTGGACATTCTCTTTTTGTTCTTGATATTAGAAGAAAAGGTCTTTTTTTTTTTTTACCACTATTAGCTGTATATTTTTCATATATGGTGTTTATTATGCTGAGGTATATTCCCTCTAAACCTACTTTGTTCAAAGATTTTATCATGTACAGATGTTGAATTTTGATGTTTTTTTCTTTACCTACTGAGATGACCCTATGATTCTTTCCTTTCATTCTGCTAGTGTGATGTTATCACATCGTTTGGTTTGCATATTTTTCCCCATCCTTGCATCCCAGGATAAATCCAATTTGATCATGGTGAATGATTGTATTAATGTGCAGTAGAATTTGGTGCCAAGTATCTCATTGATAATTTTTGTATCTATATTCATTGCGGATGTTGACCTATAATAGTTTTGTTTTCTACTAGTATCCTCTTCTGTTTTGACCATCTGGATAACCCTGGCCTCATAAAATGAATTTGGGTGTGTCCCTGCATTCAAATTTTTGGAAGAGTTTAAGAAACACCAGTATAATTCTTCTTTAAATGTTTGGCAAAGTTCACCAGTAAAACCATCTAGTTCCAGCAATTTTTGATTACTAATTCAATCTCCTTACTAGTAATAGGTCTATTTAGGTCTTCTACTTCTTCCTGATTCAATATTAGGAAATTGTACATTTCTTAGAATTTTCCATTTCTTTTAGATTTTCTGGTTCATTGGCATATGGTTGTTTATAGCAAGTAGCCTCTTATGATCCTTTGAATTTCCATATTATCAATGCTAACATTTCTTTTTTCAGTATTAATTTTGCTGGTTTGTGACCTCTTTCCTTTTTTACCTTGATTAGTCTAGCTGAGGGCTTGCCAGTTTTGTATCTTTTCAAAGAACTAACTCCTAGTTGGGTTAATATTTTCTATTATTTTTCTGTTTTCTATTTCATTTATTTCCACTCTCATCTTTATTATTTCCTTTCTTCTTCTAACTGCGCTAAGTTCACTCTTCTTTTTCTAGTTCCCTAAGGTCGATGGTTTGGTTGTATATTTGGGATCTTTCTTGATTCTTCATGTAAGCATCTATTGCAAGAACTTCCCTCTTAGAATTGTTTTTGCTATATCTCATAAGTTCTGGATTGTTGTGTTTCCAGTTTTGTTTTTCTCACAAAACTTTCTAATTCCTCTGGTAACTTCTTATTTGATTAATTGGTTTCTCAGTTGTTTAATTTCTATGTGTTGGTGAGTTTTCCAGTTTTTCATTATTGATTTCTAGTTTTGTGCCATTGTGGTCAGTGAAAATATCTGGCATGATTTCAATCTTCTTGAATTTGCTAAGACTTGTTTTGTGGCCTAACTTATGGTCTATCCTAGAAAACATTCTATGCTCACTTAAGAACTATATGTATTCTTCATTGGATAGAATATTCTGTATATGTTTGTTAGGTCCATTTGCTCCACAGTGTAGCCAAACCCACTGTTTCCTTATTGGTTCTCTTCTGGATGCTGTATCCACTGTTAAGAAGGGGATTTTAAAGTCTTTATTACTGTATTACTATTTATTTCTCCTTTGAGCTATGTTACTTTTTGCTTTATATATACTTAGGTAGTTCAACTTGTAAATATTTACACTTGTTATATATTCTTGATGTACTGAGTCATTTATTGTCAATGTTTGTTTTTAAGTTTAAATTGAGTCTCATAGGCATCATATTGTTGGCTCGTTTCTTTTTATTTTTTTAAAAATCTGTTCAGCCATTTCTATGACTTATAAGTAGAGAATTTAATGCATTTACATTTATGTAATTATCAATAGGTAAGGACTATTGTTATTTTGTTAATTGTTTTCTGGTTGTTTTATAGATCTATTGCTCCTTGTTTCTTATCCTGCTGTCTTTTTTTATGTTTTGATGTCTTTTGGTAACCACATGCTCTGACTTCTTGATTATGCCCTTTTGTGTAATTATCACAGGATTTCCCCTTATGGTTACCATTAGATTTATATAAAATACCTAAAATTTATAGCACAATATTTTAAACAATAACAACTTCAAATCTCCAATAGATCATAAACTTTACACTTTTACTCCCTTCTCATATGTTAGGTTGTTACTGTTACAATACATGTTTGTTTTTAATTATTATTATGTAACTAATAAAAATTATACTAGTGATGCTTATTTTTATTATGTCCACTTTTTAACTTTTATTTTTTAATTTTTTTTTTTAAAGATTTTTTTTATTTATTTGACAGACAGATCACAAGTAGGCAGAGAGGCAGGCAGAGAGAGAGAGGAGGAGGAGGCAGGCTCCCTGCCGAGCAGAGAGCCCGATGTGAGGCTCGATCCCAGGACCCTGGGATCATGACCTGAGCCGAAGGCAGAGGCTTTAACCGCTGAGCCACCCAGGCGCCCCCACTTTTTAACTTTTAAACTAATGTTTTAAATGAATTATGCACCACTATTACCATATTACAGAATCTATGACCATACATTTAACATTACCACTGAGATTTTTATTACATTTATATGTATAACTACAACTTCAGCCTTTTTTCCTTAATTTCTCTGATCACATAACCTAATAGTAGGACTTTAATCTCACCATAAAACTAAATGACTTACAGGTAGCAGTTGCTAAAACAGAAATATTCTTGTAAGCACATAATCAATACTTTTATAGTCATTGAGGAAATTATAAGAAAATCCTGGGAATAAGATATCTTATGGGGCATGCTATGATTTTCCTACCATTTTGTGTGCTAATCTCCAAGGTGAGACTCTTAACAGCTGTGTTTTGAAGACCTAAAAGCCTATTTTTCTAATTTGAAGTGTCTATGGAGCATAACAGGCTTTCAAAGGGAAAAATGCTTCCAAAAAGATATAGAAACTGCCAACGATTTCTATGCTGAAAAATAAATTAAAAATGTAAATTCCTCTTAAAATGATAACCAAATGTCTGGGAAGGCTCAGCTTCTGGAATACTTACCTTACACAGACTTTCCTTCTGTGGGCAAGGCTTTGCCTGATGCCTTCCCTTTAAAGAGATGTCACTAGATGGGGACAAGAATTTGTCTTCTCTTCGAGAACAAAGAAAAAAATTTTGGTTCCAAAATTTGGGTTTTTATTTAGCTTATTAAAACACTAGTATAGCTTAGTAATGGAAACACCAGGGTACATGCTTCTCATCTGGTAATATTAAAACCACTACTATTGTCAAGAAAAGCTGACTAACATGATATAAATCCATCACACTTCTGAATGTGGACCAACCTTCACCTGTTCTCCTAAAATGAGCATTCTAAATACGCAGGTATATTCACTTATATGTCTTACTTTGGTATTTGCAAAGAGATTATTAATAAATGGGACTTCCTGGAAGTGTTCCATCTATCCCCACAAAAATCTTCTAAAGAATAGCCTACAACTGTGACATTTCCTTCCTTACTACACAGCTATTTCCTATTATTTTGATAATTTTCTTAAGGTTTTATTTTTAAGTAATTTCTACACTCAATGTATGGCTCAAACTCACAACCCTGAGATCAAGAATTGTACACTCCTCTGAGACAGCCAAGCACTCCTCTTAATAACATTTTGTACTATGATGTTTTGTATCATTTCTTAAGTTACCAATGACTTCTCCATCTCTAAATTAATTTTATCTCTTCTTATTTACCTCAACTCTTCTGTCACCTTTGTAACCTTTTTTTTTTTTTTGGCTTTAGTAGCTAAGGAATATCTTGGTTTCTCTGAGTCAACTCATTCTACCACCTATTTTTCACTCTTTTCTTGAATCCATTTCCTCCTCCCATTCTCTAAAAAATAAGATTTGCTCCTTCTTCCTTCTTCAAACCCACTGTTTCCTTATTGGTTCTACTGTATATTCTGCTTTGGGAATATCATTACCTCCTGAAGGCTTCAATAATCATGAATTTCTTTTTTTTAAAGTCTTTATTATTTTCATTTTTCAGAGATTAGGATCTTTATTTTTAACTTTTAAGAAACTGGACTAGTCTTTCCTCTAAAACAAGCATACAATACTACAAGTGAAAGAGTATGGAATTTGGAATTCAATTAAGCTCATTTAAAGCTTTTTATTTTCCCCAAAGATCTGTTTCCTCTTTAATAAAAACAGAATGACATCAAATCATACTGCTATAGCAAAGAACTAGTTATCTAATAGTTACAAAATTGTCTGGTAAAGTACTCAGGCTAAAGTAGAGCTCAATAATGCCCAGTTACCTTTCCCCTCCTAATTTTAGTATGATTTTTCCAATGCACTCAGATTTCAAAATCTTTATTCTTTCCCCAAATCCTGCAACCCTTTGATTCTACTTCTTCAATTTCACTAATTGATTCCTTTCAATTCTCATTGCCTTTATCTTTCTTTACACCCTAAAAATTTCTCATCTGAACAACAGCAATGGCTTCCTATTCTATTACAAGATGTATTACACTTAGCTTTCAGGCAAAGATTTTTATTGCATAGCTACTGCTATATTACCCTTGATCAAAAACTTGTATTGCCCAGACATGTGGGTGGCTCAGTCAGTTAAGCATCCTACTCTTGATTTTGGCTCAGGTCATGATGGGTCATGAGATCAAGCTCCATGTTGGAGATTGGGATTCAGATCCCAGCTTGGGGACTGCTTGGGATTCATTTCCTCTCTCTCCCTTCCCTAACCCTCAACATGCTCTCTCTCTCTCTCTGAAAGAAAAAAATAATTGAATCTCTTCATAGCTCATGGAATTAAGAAAGCATATAATATCAGTTATTGCATACAGAAATGCCATAGCTTAAAAACATTTTCACAACTATTATTTTTCTTCTCATTAAAATATTATACAGGTTGTGGTGCCTGGGTGGTTCAGTCAGTTAAGTCTCAGACTATTGGTTTTGGCTCAGGTCATGGTCTCAGAGTCCTGAGATTGAGTCCCACATCGGGCTTCATAGTGAAGAATCTGCTTGTCCCTCTCCCTCTACTCCTTCCCACCATTCTCACTCTCTCACTCTCTTGCTCTCTCAAATGCATAAATAAAAAAATCATTTTAATAAAATATACATGGTATATTCCTATTTTGTTAATGAGTAAACTTGTATGCCAGAAGATTGTGCACTTAGCTGTAATAAAGTTAGCCCTCAACCCAGGGCTTATGGCTTGTAATTTGGTGCTCTTTTCCTTTTGTTTATACACTTGCATTCTAGCATTTAAGTTCCTTCTTAATACAGTCCAAACCTAACTTTCTGACATTATATTCCAATTCTGCCATATTGTGTTACAGAATGCTAGACGTGCCTCTTACAGAAAATAGATCATTTTAGTTGTGTGAAGTGTATTTTTAAAAAGAGATTTTTTTAAAAAAAGCTACTATTCTCTTAAAATAACCAGTTGCTTAAGGCAAACTGTTCTTCCAAATGCCTCTACCCTTTATCAGCTCAGCAATACAGCACATGCTATTCTCTCTTTCTAGAATGTGATCCTGCCAATCTTTCCCTATAAGAATCCTATCCATTATTCAGATGGATTTTCATCTTCCTTATTTTCTCATAATTTATATCCATGTTTTCTTTGCTCATATAACTTAAATGTATTCACTTGTGTGCTTTCTCATATCACTATACTGGAATTTATTCTATCTCTTGAAGACAGATACCATCTTATAATTTTTTTCATCATCAAGCCAAAATTAGTTTAGATGCTTAAGAGAAGATTGCTGAGTAAACCTGCACTGCAAACTTCCTCTCATATTACACTTTAAGACTAACGCAACTAAGACTTGTACTGTTGTCCATAAGGGAAGATGTTTCTGGCATCTTTCAGTTTGAAAAGACATATTACCTAGGTCTGAAAACAAAGAGTATGGAAGCATAAATTTGCTATTGTTTCTTGGATCCCAGATTGCCCAGAACAATATTACCATAGTAAAACTAGTTCCTAAAAAAAAAATGTATTTTAAGATGTATAAATATGTAGGAGAAATAGTGGGACTAGAATTTTAAAATTACTTCAATTGTGTTATCTAAGCTAATAGGATATTTAGAAAAATGTGATTTATAAAAATACTCAACATGGTTAGTGAGTCTAAAAAGAAAATAAGTAACAAAAATAGCAAGACTTAGCATTTATACTGTGCACACTTTCTGAGGAACTTAGCACTTTATCTGTACTTTGTCTACTTTATTTTCATGGTCTCATTACTGGAGGGGAGAAACAAGCTGTTTTTGCAATGTTATGATAAAAACACTAAAAAGAAAAGGTGATGCAAGAAATAGTTACAGGCCACAAATAATTTAAATTGTGGTAATCTTTCATTGAAATACAGTTTAAAATATACATATTTAGAAATACATTAAAATATTCCAACTGCAAAATAATCTTTGTTGAATAAAACTATTTACAGGTAAGGCAAGTATCTTGGTTTGGGCAATGTGGGAATACTTGATGTATACTAATTCTTAATCTATAAAAATGAGATTTCATATATTTTATGCCACACATTAAATTACATTTTTTGAAAAATTTATGATAAAATGAAATATTAAGAATGCCTTCTGGTGCCATTATTAATGATCAAAAAAACATAAAAGCAAAATTCAATGTCAGATCTGTCAGATTTTCCCATGTCGCATTTGAATAGTTATTCAGATTTAATATTTATAACTTCCATAGTAAAACACTTTTTTATTGAGTGGATGTGATTTTTATCAAATAAAATTCCATTATTATGATGGAAATGCTATGTGACCTAGACAAAGTGAAACAAGTGATTTGACCTTAATATGAGATGGATTATAGCAACGAAATAAAGTGAGAATAAGAGAAAAAAATAAATAAAACACAAGAAGAGATATCTGAATAAAAAGAAGCTTTTTTGTTTAAAAAATATGGATACCATAAGAGACAGGCAAGAAATTTGGGGTAGGGGAAAGAAGGAAAAGTTCTATCAAGTCACTGATAAACCAAACATAAGAAAGGACTTATATGTGATGCAGACTGAACTAGCATTTTCTTTATAAAAGGCTCTGTGTAGAATTATTACTTTCAACTGCATTTCTCCATAGTCAATCCATAAGGAAGTTCTGTTAATTCTATTTCCAAAGATATTCTATGCCCAATACTCTCCATTTCAATTAAAACCTTCCTTGAGAGTTTAAGTTCAAGACCATGAAGTAGGAAGATCCTGAACTTACCTCCTTCCAAGGACACACTGAGTCTACAGCTACGAATGGAACAATTTCCTCCTTAAAAAAACAACAAACCTAAAGGCTGACTAAGTGACCGCTACACATCATGCAAACAAGAAGAAATCCACATCAAAGAGGGTACAAGAAGTTGGGAAACAATCTCACAATAAATCCTAGCCCTTGTGCAGCAACCCACAATAAGGAAGAAACTCAAAACCCAGAGTTTTTCCCTGAGGATCAAAGAATTTGAACCTTACATCAGGCACCCCATTTTTAAAACATGCACTTGGGAGATGAGGCCCAACAGAACATCTAACTTTGAAAACTATTAGGGCTTGGGTCCTGAGACTCCCAAGACTGTAGCAATCTGAGAGGTAGCTCTTAAAGGTCACAAGTGCTCGGATTCACCTGCCTCAAGGCCCAGTTCAGAAGCAGTTACTGGTGACTAGACTTAAAGTGAAAAAGGCTCACTTACTATATTAAAGTATCAGCCTGAGGAACAGGCATCTAATTTAACACATACATCTAGGAATTTGCAGGAATACCCTCCTGGATGGAGCCTGGCAGGGGCCATCTTCACAGTCTCCTTTTGCTGTGCTCCAGAACACTAGTATTTCTCAGAAGGGAGCTTTTACAGGCATCTGTCACCCTTACTTTTGTAGTTATCATCCAGGGGATACTTCTTAACTGCCTTGCTCTAGAGACTAAGGGAATTTGCATTTCTGGCCCCATGAGCCTCTAATGGTGCCACCCAGAAATAAGTTTACAACCCTGTCTGGCCCCCCCATATTGTAACTGCTGCCAGGAGACATCTCTACATCACCTGATTCTTAACGGTCAGTGGGATTTTCCTCGGTGGGTCCCACAGGACTACAACCAATGGGGAAAGTGTTCCTAAACAGCTACCACACCAATGCACAGCAAGAGACAATAGAAACAGGTCTTTCTGTGAAGGAGGCCAATTACCTAACCATCACAACTGTGAGCAGAGGGGCTTGCTGTTACTTAAACACACATTTGGGAGCTAACTGTAATCCTTTTCAGAAACTTTGGAGGTCATGTGTGATCTTTGTACTCACCCTCTGCCATGCTCCAGGGTAAAGCTCCTGGAGGGGAGCTTTACCTACATTTAGTGCCCTGTTTTTTATTTTTGGTGTCCAGGTTTTTGTGGCTACCACCAATGGTACACTCTTTGATTGCCTGGCTCTTTGGTAGCTAACGTGGAAGGTGGTTTTATTACTGAGTCTATAGGACTGTGGCAATCAGAGAAACATTTCTTGGCAGGTTACCACCCCCAGGCACTGTGCAAACAGTGGACTGAGTCACGACCCCTAGCCTTTCTGTAAAGGAGAACTCTTTACATCTTCTGGAGCTATGGCCTGAGGGGAGAGCTTTGGGTTTGGCCCACATCTGCTGGTCTGTGGAACTGATCTCAGGGAACACAAGCTATGGACACCATCTTAATAAAAACTCTCAACAAAGTAGGTATAAATGAAGCGTACCTCAACATGATAAAAGCCTGATAAGCCTGAAACTAATATGACATTCAACAGTCAAAAGTTGAAAGTGTTTCTTCTAGGATCAGGAAAACAAGGATGCCCACTCTTAACACTTTTATTTATCATCATATTGTAAATCCTAGCCAGAATGGTTAGGCAAACAAACAAACAAACACCATATATATATATATATATTTATATATATATATATATATATATATATATATATGCATACAAATTGAAAGAAGTAGAACTGTTAGTAGAACAGTAGAACAAATAGAAAGAAGTAGATCTGTTACTATTAGCAGATGGTATAAAATCATATAAAGGAAACCCAAAACATCCCATTAATAAACTGTTAGACTAGTAAACAAATTCAGTAATTTTGTAGGATGCACTAATAACAAATTATCAGAAAGAAAAAATAGAGAAAACAATTCCACTTACAATTGCATCCAAAAAATAGCTAGAAAAAAATTTAACCAAGGATGTAAAAGACCTGTATATTGAAAACTACCAGACAATGATGAAAGAAAACAAAGACTATAGAACTGCCCCCATTATTCTTCTGCTTTATGTAATTTGATGATCCAGAGCCATTACCTACCTGAAGTGTCTCTTCATGCTATTTCAATTTTTTCAACCTCTGTCACTCCAGTGAAATCACTCTTGTCTATAATCTTCATGCTGACAAATTTAAGACAGTCTTCTCTCCTCTCATTCTGTTTTTCAATAGCATCCAACACTCCTCAACCTCTTTTCAAGAACTTCCTTCTTTTGTTTCACTCCTATTCCTCTCACCACTCATAAGCATGATTTGATAGCTTCTTGTATTCCATCATATCCTCAAATAGCATCAGTCTTTGGGACTAAGTCATAGATTGTCTCATCTTTCTATAAAGTTTAAATGATGTCATCTATCATTCTGTTTTAATATTCTTTATAGCATCTACATGCTGATGGTCCTTGACTATCCCTGAATTTCAAATATGTTCAACTACAAACTTAGCATATCTGTGTGGAAAACTTTAAGTCATTTAAAGTTTAAAATCTCAAAAGTGAACTCTTAATTTTCCTCCTCAAAACTCAGGACTTCTCCACATAAATGATTTTTTTAAAGATTTTATTTATTTGAGAGAGAGCATGAGTGGAGGAGAGGGACAAGGGAGAGGAAGAAACAGACTTCCTACTGAACAGGGAGCCAATGTGGGGCTCAATCCCAGAATTTGGGGATCATGACTTGAACCAAAGGCAGATGCTTAACTGACTGAACCGTCCAGGTGTCCCCACACTTAATTAAATATTATCATGTACTCCATTCTCATGTTAGTTAAGCCCAGAAAATTAGGGATCATCTTTTATTTTTCTTACTTTCCACAACAAATTGTCATTGGATACAAAAATTGTGTATCTTTAAAGGATATCTTGAGTTTGTCTAGTTCACTGACATCACCATAGCTCGTCTTCACCATCTTACTCCTAGACCACTCCAGTCATCTTCTAACTAAAACCTCTGTTTTCTTCATTCTCTCTATCAGAAGTATAAAGCATAATCTAGTGAAAATATAAGATCTACTGAAAATATAAATGAGATCACTTCACTCTCTCACAATTCTTTGTAGTTTCCCATTACATGTAAATGAGTTAAAGTAGCCTGGGAGTGACCATGGTGACCCAGAGAGTTCTTGCTCAGTCTAATGGGAACAGGCATTAATTGGTTCCAGTAGCTATTTCCATGAAGGTTCCTTAGTTTCTGTTGACAGATCTAACAAGGAAATACAAAAATCTTTGTGAGTGTCCGTGTGCGTGCGTGTGTGTGTGCATGTGTGTATGTAATCTACTAATTTTTAAATGTTGGCTCTCAATTTTTTCAAAACACTGTGAGCTTAAAATCAAACATATCTTCAGTCCAGATAAGGTTGAATGGCTGCCAGTTTGCTTCCTCAGCAGAAGAGATCTGGTTTTTCCATATTTCCTCCACTTCATTTTATGCTTTTCTCCCATTTACGTTCTATAATTTAGATGATCTTTATTTTCCTGGAATATCTCATCAAGCTATTCCTCCATGTGAGGCTCTTACTTTCTTACAGTCTGGATGCAAAAAATTCTTGTACCAGTGAGAGTGGGACCTTCTTAAAATTTCCTGACACTTTTATTCTCTCATACAAAAGCTTGCTTTTTTTATTATTATATTTTTTGATTTCACAGTACTGTCCTAAATTTGTAATTACAACTCCATGTGACATTTAAACTTTTGTCTTTCCTGCATTAAATTCTCATATGGGAGCCATGCGCTATGTCTACTTGTGTGTGTTTTATTTGTTCCTTGTATAGGACCAGGAACATAATAATCAAATAATATATGTAGATAATGAATACATAAATGGTCACTGGATTTCTCTTCCTCTCTATATAACATTTTAATCAACCTCTATGATCTAGCTCAATGTAAACTTCCTATGACCCTTTCTCCAACTTCCCAAAATTCCATAGCCCCTCTGTATGTTTGCAACATTTCACACATTCTTAAATTGTGATTATCTTTTAGTCTGTGAGCTTTTTTTTTTTTGAAGATTTATTTATTTGAGAGGGAGAGAGAACACACAGGAGGGAGGGGAAGAGGGAGAGAGAGAATGTCAAGCAGACTGCCTGCTGAGTGTGGAGCCTGACATGGAGCTGACCCTGAGACCTGAACTAAACTGAAATCAAGACTCCACCACTTAACCCTCTGAACCACCCAGGGTCCCCTAACTGTAAGTTTCTTGGTGCCTAATATCCATCATGGTGCTTGAAATATGATTACAAAATAATCTTATAACTGGATCCATGACACCTGAAGGTAATTTAGCTCACCATATTAAGTCTTTTTCCAGCAAAGCCATATAGTTTTGCAAAAAGTGGGACCAAGTAAATAGTTATAATGATTATTCTGTAATTCACATCATACTGTAAAAGCCACTTGCATTAATACTCTAAATACTTCAGAGCATAATGTAATATAGCGATTCTGTAATATAGCAAGTCTGATTCTTTTTTTTTCTTAAAGATTTTATTTATTTATTTGACAGACAGAGATCACAAGTAGGCAGAGAGGCAGGCAGAGAGAGAGGAAGGGAAGCAGGCTCCCTGCCGAGCAGAGAGCCCGACACGGGGCTTGATCCCAGGACCCTGGGATCATGACCTGAGCCAAAGGCAGAGGCTTTAACCCACTGAGCCACCCAGGTGCCCCAGCAAGTCTGATTCTTGATGCTTGGCACGGAATAAAGTTTTGCTTGACCTTCGCTTTATATCAGTCTTGCTCCTTTAATCACGGACCCATTTTGGGGGGGACCTAACAACAGGATTCAGTTATTTACTTAAGATCAGACAACTATTAAGCAGAATTTGAATTTTAAGTCATGTCTTTCAAATCCAAAGCCCATGATTTTTCACTTACTGTATGACAAGAAATTGTTCTTTGTTTTTTAAAGATTTTATTTACTTATTCATGGAAGACACAGAGAGAGAGAGGTAGGGGCAGAGGCAGAGGGAGAAACCGGGTCCTCACTGAGCAAGGAGCCCAATGTGGGACTTGATCCCAAGACCCTGGGATCATGACCTGACCCAAAGGCAGATGCTTAACCAACTGAACCATCCATGTACACCAAGAAATTGATTGTTTAAACTCCAGAAAAATATCCAAATAAAATTGGTACATTGACCACTTTAAACTAATGATATGTTAATAGTAACAAATAAATAAAATATAGCTGCTATTATTTTAAATCACCCAGTCTTCATTCCCATATTATTGGTTATTTTTAAGTTTTAAGTTAAAATAAACTTTGACAAAATAATGAAATAAACAATATAAAATATTACCGAAAGTCTGATCCAACTCTCTTCCCATTTTCTGGTTCTCCTGGATCTGGGCATAGATTGGAAGCTGTTTTAATACCTCCTTCATTTACTGTAACAAAAGAAACAATGAAATCATGATTAGAAAATCAAGGAAAATGTTAATTGAAAAATTTACATAAAATATATTCTTACATTTTTTATAATCACTGTAGTTTAGATGTAGAAAGATTATAGTTTTATAATCCAGTAATAAAGACAACGCATTTTTGCTATTAGTGGACCTATAAGTTTGATGTTCATCTTCAATGACATACTATTCTGAATATTAACACATTAACAGTTAACACTTTATTTTTAATTACTACCAAATTGTGAAATCTCTGGAAATGCATTCCCAGGGTATCAGTGCCAGAATCTCCATTTATTACTGGCAATAAAGCAGTCACTACCAGTTATGACAGTGTCACTTGGGTCCCTACTATTTTTAAAGTTCCAATAAAAAAACAAGACCCTATGGGAAAAGTTTAAGATTATTAGCACTTCCTATTTGGCGTATAATGAAGCACTGTGCTCTGTCAACTTAAAGTAAGACTATGGTTCCAATTACCAAACATGTCAATGAATTATGATATAATGTTGAAAACCAAAATAATGGCTTTTCCTTCTAGCAATATACATGATTATGTTTTACTTGACATTGTACACATTTCCAGTGGTTTCTCCAGAACTCTCCGTTAATGAAAGATTTATTAATATTTTCAATGAATGGATCACAGTGAGTAACTAAATCCCCAAGACAGATATCTTAATGGAAAGACTTTTAAACCTGATAGTTCTGATATATGTGAGTGATATTATTTCATAAATTCAATCTCTTATTGAACTAAAGAGTAGCTGCTATTTTGCTTTTCATCAACTTCTCTGTTTTTTGAGAAAAGAACAGGACCTGAGCGGAGATTTCACAGAGAAAAAAATCTAAATTGTGTAATGTTTCTCAACCTACACTGTGGATCAGAGCCACTTGTAGAACTTTCTTTAAAGAATGAAGATGAGTATTTTACCTCTAGATATACTAATACAATTAACTCTAGGGCAGGACACTGGGCATCAGTTTTGTGTTTAGTTTGTTTACCTGTAACTCTTAAGGTGATTCTAAGGCAAAGTCAATGTTGAGTACTGCTGGATGCCTGCATCATTTAGTTCAGATTGATAAATATGTTCAAACTGATTTATCAGACAACAAGTATCAGATAATGTCCCAACAGTCATAATTCTGGTAAAATCATATTTTCAATTATATATGAAATTTTGCATTTGTGCCCTTTATTCTATAAAAATCACTTTTCTAAATATCTCCAACCAATATCTTTATTGACAACTGTATTACATATAGAACAATCTCTGCAAAATTATGATACTTTTCTTTTTCTTGCTCTGCTGACTTGTTTCATTCCTCTTTACCTCTCTGGGTTGTTTTTTGTTTGTTTTCTTTTTTTGGTGTTTTTGTTTTTGTTTTCATTTTTGTTTTGTTTTGTTTTTGTTTTGCCCATTCTCTTTCTTTTGACCACTCTTTTACTTGATAGTGGACAAATGCAAAGGCATTGGCCTACAGTTCTCCATATCTTATATTTCCCTATGGCTTGAAGAAATTACCTCTTTGCTAACAAGTTCCAATATATTGTTCTGTCATTTTCTCCAAGATCCTTTCTTGCTCCTTCAAAGATCTACTACTAGGTAATCCCACCAAATTTCCCATTGTTATGTCATGTGCATGCTCAGACCCAATGTAATCATTGATGTTTCTGTGCACTCCATTATTATTCACCTCCAATCCATCTTGAGTTCTAGAGGGGAACTAAAATTCTTCCAAAACCATTTTTTTATTACTGTACAACTATCCTATGATTTGAGATTTCTACTACATCAATTGTATTTCTCACTAGTCCACAACCCAAATCCAATGTGTTTCTCATTGTTCTGTAGTTTTACTAGTAAGCCATGATCACCCCTGCTTTATTTGTACTTCCTCCTGTCTCCATGTTTGCCTTTTCTTCCTCCTTAGGTTTCAAAATTCTAACTAATTTTCAAGACTCAGTCCAAATCTCACTTTTTCCAAAATACAACCTCTAATTTTACCATATTATTCTAATTTCACATAGCACACAACATGGAAAATTTTGTTTAGTTTTAAAATTCTTTATGATATTATAAATTAGTAGTTTCACATTCCTTGGTCATATATACAAAAAGAGTATATACTTGATAAAGGTAAGAGAAAAACATAATTACTTTTATATACTCACAATGCCTAGGTAGGGCATAATAATTTCTCAGTTAATATACCCTAGTCATTTGATTAACAATAGCTGGTATATTGTTTTCAATGAATCAAGTACTTTCTAAGGGAAACACTCTCTTTCCTATTTTAAAATGTTTTCTGAACATGTTGTAGTTTATGTTGTTTAAATGTGATTTTTTGATAAGGAATAGAGATAAAGAAAAGAAGTGGCATGACGAGCTTACCTACTTTATTTTACTACAGTGTATATAACACAGATTATAGGTTAATATAAAGGTGATCTGTGAATACATTATTAGAAAATGAAAATAATAAAAAATCAATTTTTCCCCATTTCATAATCATTATTACCTCAAAAAGTTAGCCTGGGGTTAATATGAATTTTAACAATAGCTTATGCTTAACATGATACTATGTGTCAGGAACTATTCTACATCCTTTACACACACCAACTTCATAACAATCTAAAAGTTGCTACTATTATTATATACTTCCTAAAGCTAAGGAAACTAAGGCATGAAGAGATTAAAAATGTTTCCACAGCCGTACTGTTAGTTAGTGTCTTAATCTAGGTTTAAACCTTGGCAGTCTGACTCAAAAAAATTCTACTCTTGAACCCTAAGCCCACTATCTTGTCCAGAAAACTCAGCAAGGCAAAATGACATCACAAATTACAATTGAACACTCTTTACCAAATATTTTATCTTAAAATGCAGAGCATATCTATAATTTTTAAATTTTTAATTAATTCTAGTCTTTATGGTTTTAATTATTAAATTATTTTTTGTCTGTCTGGAATTGTCCTTTAAACCACTGTTTTTGGGTATCTGCAATAGGGAAAGCCTTTCCAATTACAAATGTAAATATAAGGGGACAGCTGTTGCATGATACATGTATTTAATATTCTTTGAAAATATATACAACTTAAAATAAGGAACAAAGTGTGTAATATCTTATTTTTCTGAAATATCAATATTTCATAACTGTCCATAGCTAGCGAAACCAAGATATTCAAATGAAGTTAGTAGTATTCATTCAGTAGTTGCTTTCACTACTTATGATGGTTAAGCAATTGGACAGATTTATCAATTTTACTTCCTTAAAGTTGAATAGTAATTTCCAAAGTGGTAAAAATATGAGTGTTCTTTCAATGTTTAATTACATGGACTGCCTACAGCCTCTTGAAAAGAGCATGACTATGGGGAATACTGTTTTTGCTCTGCTCTCTAAAGATACTATGTCCATTATCATCATTAATGAAACATGAGTTCTTTGCCCCACACAAAAGGGGATAAGAGAGGGGAGGTACAGGATTTAAAAAAAAAAAAATGAACTGTAATTTCTTATAACACTGAAGTTACGGGCTTATGGGTTTATATGGGTTTATAAATATGCTACAGGAACCTTCATTAATTTACCATATTATTACATGTTCTAGCATGAAAACATTATAAACTTAGTCAACGTAAAGATATAAGTATATGTCAGGAAATATTCATCTTCTACATGTATCAACTCATTTAATCTTCACAACAATCTTAAGCATAGTTTATAATCAAGTTTTCTGAGGTTTCTGATTGTATATGGCACTCCAAAAATAAAAACAAGTAGATTCTGGAAAGAAGTTTCCTCCACATTACCTCAGCAAGCTGGTTACATTGCCACCTTTCTTAGACTCTTTTATATTAGTTTTAAAATTTTTATTCCACATTATGAAGTACAGTGTTTTGGATCTTGTTCCGAACTCAAACATCATGGATGTTAACAGAGTGTTATTTTATACCATATATTCTACAAAGAATTGCCTCTTAACTCATTTAGCTTCCCAATAAAATGTTGGATCTTTGCCATCTGAGACTTTATTTTATTCCCTCTTTTACCTTCTTACTCTAGCATGGTGTTTCCTTGGAGAAGTAGCTCAATAGAAATCATAGAATGGATGAATAACATGAAATGAATGAAAGTATGGATTTGAAGATAAAATAAAATTGAAAAAAAATTTATGGGAAACTCAGAGTTTCTTCATAATTCTACCTTAATAGTCTAGAAGACCCTGGTAGAAAAGTTGGTAAGAATACTAATTCATTAAGTTCAACATTTTAAAATATCTTTAAAAATGTTTTAATATTTAAAACCTAAAATCTACATTTTTCCCTTTATTGACAAATCTACACTTTTTGATGAAAAACAGGGATGAATAGAGGCTTTTGGAGGTCAGGTATTAAAGCTGGAAAAAGAATCTAAATTAGCATTTAAACAACATAATGCTGCCCACAAACACTGCTGCAGCTTCCTGGATCTCTCATTAATTTGTTTCCTAGTTAAACTTTAAAGGTGCTACTGTGGGAAGACATGCTTTGGCAACGTGTATAGTTCATGTCCTCCTCACTTATGCTCACTTCTGGCAGTTCCAGTAACGGAATTGACTGTATTTTTAAAAAAATACAAGGTATTTTTCGTTGTGGTGGTGGTTATTTTTTCATTTGAAAGGTTTATATAAGAATTATATCCTTTTAAAATTATTTGGCCCTGTGTTGAATAAATGATATTGGAGAGAGGAAGACTCAAATGCTTACTTGTTAATAGATAAATAATAATGTTAAAAATTAAAACAATGTAATCCTTTTCTATAAACAACCATAGAGAATGTACTTTTGAAATGTTGATAAAATGTAGTGAAATGAAATTTGATATAATGCTGGTTTGTTATTTTGTGACTATAAGAAAGTGTTATTTTGTGACTATAAGAAACATAATTTGTTTCTATTTGTGATTATTTATATTAAAAATAAAAATAAAAAAGCATAAGAATAGTTTTTATCTTTTACATAAGATATAATAGGTAAATGTACATTGTTTTTAAATTCTGAAATAAATTAAGATTTTTGCTTCATGTTTAACTTTTTTTGCTTCATTAACTTTTCTCCTGACAATTTTAAATCAAATATTCTTTAAATAAAATATTTTAAAAGAATTAGGTTTTTTGTGTAACAGATACACTGTCACCTCCAAATTTCTTTCTTGTTTACCTCCATAACTCTTATGCAAGAGCAATGAAAATGATAAATATGTCCACTAAGGCAATATACCAAATATAGACAATCGCATGCATTCTAATGTCTTGACAAATCTTAGCCCATTTTAGTATAAATAGCCTGAATTTCCCAGGACATCTGAAAACTCAAAGCATGTAGCCTATAACATTTATATAGCCAAAATGAGCAAAAGGGCGAACCAGCATAGTTTGTAATTCTACTTAGAGATCCAAATTAGACACATTGACTAGAAAAATATTAGAAAAAAAGGTAGTCTACCTAATATTTAAGTTTGCAAAGACATAGCTTTTATTTTGTATTGACATGCTGAAATTTGGTTAAGTCAGGATATTCGTCTGACAAAATATAAACAAAATTATTTATATTTTCTTTTATAGGAAGAATTTCCTTCTAAAATGTATCAAAAAATTTATATATGAGAAAATTACTGTAACACTATTTTTCCTAAAAACATATGTTTTTAACACCCAAAATGTAATAAAAATCATAATCATATAGCTAAGTACTTTGAAATGAACTGTTTAGTGCTTTGTAAAAGGTAACCTAATTTGATAAATGATTTCTTACTGATATCTGCTACTTTTAGCTCAGTATTTGCAAATTTAACAAAATGTAAAATCATATTTTAAAATTATGATACTTTAAAATGTTTGATAATATACAGGCTCTGAGTTTTTTTGATAGTTGATGTAATTGCTCAATTTCTGACATTTACCATTATATATATGTCAATAAACATGAAGAATATCCTTTTCCAATATAACCATAATGAATAATCTTTGTTAAAGAAAGAACTGTAAACTCATTTCATCAGATTATTTGGAATTGGATAATGCTAAAAATATATTCCTGTTAAAAATAACATATGCTTATTATTATTTATAATAATCTTATTTGTCATCAGTATATCATTTTAGCAGTCAGATGTTGTGACATTAATGGTTCCTTTCCAAATGTATTATACATACATGTAATGAGCAATAAGGTGGAAAATTCCTACAAACTTCTATTGATTTATATTACAAATATAAATGGCATAGCTCTCCTAAAAAATTTACTGTATGTTTGTTAACAGCAGTAAATATGAATGCGCTAATTCATTGATTCTTAATTTGAGATTTGAGGATGAACTTCAGATGATATATAAAACCCTGAATATTAAGCAAAATTGTGTACTGGGGCAGCACATAAATATGTGTATTTCAGGCCATTTTGTGATTTTCGAGAGAAAAAAAAATAATTCTATAGTTAACTAATTAATTTATAAAACACTTGACTTAAAGGGCATGGATAAGTTAATTCAAACAGAATATATTTTTTCTTAAATAAAAAAAATTGCTATAAAAATAAACTTTTCCTTAGCAAAATAATTATGTTGAACAAAAATTCCTATAAGAAATCACCAATTTAAGAAATTACCAATTTAAGAAATTTTCACTTTTTCATAATCTCACATCCTAGAATTACAAAACAAGAATGCTATCCAACATGCTAGCTCAATAAGAATTTTTCCATCTGAAACAGTCTCAGCTTGGAAGTTTACCACATTAATCCGATAACTCAATATACATTTAAATATAAGAAAATATTGAATAGTAATCATGCATGTTATATAGATATTAATGCAGTTAATTTGGTAAATACACGAACATTTTTATAAAACACACACAAACAACACAGACACCACAAACTTCACTCTTGCACTAGAGAAAGTAACAAAAAAGGAGTACACTCACAGATAGAAAACTTGTTGCTGTTGTCTTTCCCTGGAAACAATTTAAATCCTCTAGATTTAAAATCTATGGCCTTTTTCACTAGTTAAGAAAACAAACAAAAACATGTATCAGGATATACAATTTTAAAATAAAATTCAAGTTAACAAATTTTGTTAGCATTGAATTATGCAAGTTAAAAGAAACTGCTTTCTTAAGCCTGATGTAGGGTACCCAGAAGAAAATAAAAAAGAAAATACAGCAATATAATCACTAAGTAGTAAAATACCAAGCAGTAGTGAAGGATTTTAAGAGTTCTATAGGGAGAACCCTGCATATATGTATGGATATGTTTTTAAATATTATGCAAGTTTTTATATGAGAGCAAAACATTAACACTTTATATAACTTGAATTCATCAAATTTTATGGAAAAATTAAACTGTAAAAATAAAAATACTGAGACATTATAAAAGTGGGAAGAATTTAATGAACAAGATTCTTAAACTAATATATTTTTTAGGTAATTTAGCCTATGTGAAATATTAGGACACACTTAAGAAAATGGTATTGGAAAAATTTAAGATACATTTTAGTATTTCTGCCAATAACTCTTTCCTTTCAAAGTCATGGCTTTTGACATCAAGGTCTACAAAATTTATAAAAGTGAATTACAACTCTTTGGGTCTCATCTAAAATAGCTTGCTATTGTTTTTGATATTATGATATTGAAAGCAAATATCATAAGAGGCTGGTCTATTTCACGGTGCACTGTATTAAAATAGATATGACTGGATTTACCTAAAATATAAATATAGATTCACTGAAGTAACTGAAATATTATTCAGGTATTTTAGATGAAAGAAAATAAGTATTTTTTTAAATATAAATTGCTGGATTAACTAGAGTTGCTATGTACTTTTTAAAAATGATAAACAATAATGACACTAAGTGAAATAAAGGAAATCTATTCAATTGAAACCTCAGCAATTAAAAAAAATATGCAACCTGATCTTATGAGATATTTAAATATCAATTATTTTCTTTTAAAAACCAGCATGAACAATAATGCAAGAGACATATTTAACTTCTTCAATCACAATTTAGAAAGCTTTAAATATTGATTTTTATAAGATTTATAGGCTAGATAACGTTAGGCAATTAGGTTTTGTTCATGCCATGAACTGGAAAAAAGCAATATTGGTTTTTGTTAGATAGTTTAAATTAATCATTTCACTAATTCTTACTTGCTGTTTTACCCACTTAGTTCATATCATGGGTATTTTATTGGTTTTGAAAAATTTTATGTGATTCATTTCTTATTAATACCTCAAGAGTAGAAAGGTAGAGACAGGGTCTGATTATTTACTAGAATATATAATTACAGACTATTTATATCAACTATGTTTAAAAAAAAAGGAGGAAATGACCATTGGAGTAGGATTTAAGAGACCCGATTCTTAGAATTATTAGTTGTGTGATTTTCACAAGAATGTCTTTTTACCTCAGCCTTTTCTCTTAAAATAAAAGCCTAAGACTAGATGACAGCTCAGTCTCTCTTCATAGTTCTGAGATTATCAGCAAAATAATGACCACCTCTGTCTCTCAAATTGTGCTGTGGTAACTCTCTTCCACTCTTTCCTCATGGTAAGCCAGAGTTTAATTCTACTGGAGTATTCAACTGCTCTAAAGTTAGCTCTGCCACTTTGTGAATTTTCCTTAAATTTCCTTAAATTCTTTCCTTAAATTCTTCTTGATAAAATAAACATTTTATATTTGAGGCATATTTCTGGATAATCCCAATCCAAACATGGATTATAAATAGGAATTCTACCTCGACTTTCCTTTGCACTCTAAAATTTTACTTCAACTATTACAGATGAGCCTGAAGATTTTATGGTAGTTTTAACATAAATCTGGAATTTTTTTAAGGAATAAAGAAAAATAAATGAAAAATTTATAAACCCAAAGCCCAAAATTGAAGAAAAGCCCCAAAAGTAAAAAAGAGCTCAATTTTGTAATGTGTAACTGGGAATAAAGAATGTTGAAAACGTGTGTGTGTGTGTGTGTGTGTGTGTGTGTGTGTGTGTGTGTAATGTTTATGTAAGGTGCTTCCATTTAGACTATGTGGTTGAACAATACCTCAATAGCTCATCACCTCAGACAAAAGAGTTTTAAATAGTTTCCTGATTCTAAAGAGACTCAACTTTATTATTATTGTTATTTTCTCTCTTAAGAAAAAATCTATCTTTTAAAAAAATGTGTTATAATGTAATTCAGATGCAGAAGAGGGAAGGCCAGGGGAATATCCATTTTAAAGGAGAAAAAGGAGTGAATGGAAAATAATATAAAATTTTAATTTACAAAAAACTTTGTTAAGCAGTAAACATATACTTTAGATCTTTTTATGATTTCAATAAAAAGAACACATAATGTATATCTCTTTGGAAAAAAATTAAAGGACAAATATTGCAAGTACCAATTACAAGACCTACTCTAAATTATGTATCAGTGAAATGTTAAATCGAAAGCTTATGCCATAAAGTATAAATTTTATTATGTATTACAAGGTATATGCATTAAATAACAACATACCATTAAGCAACGAGTGCTTCTATTAACCACATTTAACTTATTATAAAATTAACCTGATCTTTGTAACAGGTATATCTCAGTAATAAGCATGTGAAATTTATTTTATCACAGAAATAAATTAAAATATATTGTCTATAAATACAGGTTTAAAAAAGTGTTAAATGATTGTGTGTTGTTTGTGTCAACTCCTTTCCCTGAGCTTCTCACAGGCAGAAATAGCATTTCTTTTTCATGTGGAACGTCTGAGTGTATGACTGAATGGACACGTGCAATACTGTAAATCTTGGCTCATTTAACTAAAGATATTTGGTTGGATTTCCTTTATTAATCAAAAATCAGAAGGAAAAAAGTAATAAAAGAATGAATGTTCAAGTAGAAGTAGTTTCATGTATAAAGCTATTTTTGAATTTATAAAACTATGTACATTCTAACATTTTTCAAAAAGTTCATTAAATGCAAGACATGTAGACATGTGCAGAAATATCTGTTTTCTTCTGCTTTCTACATACTAAACAGTTTTTGTTAACTTTTTATTTATTGCTTTTTTTTTATTTTACTTGTGCTTTTTTTAGCA
Source organism: Enhydra lutris kenyoni (assembly GCF_002288905.1). Classification (NCBI taxonomy): domain Eukaryota; kingdom Metazoa; phylum Chordata; class Mammalia; order Carnivora; family Mustelidae; genus Enhydra; species Enhydra lutris. Next base: position 26,388,177 of record NW_019154098.1, on the reverse strand, counting down.
TAAGGGAAATATTTATAATATGGAAAAAGTCTGGAGAAAGGACTATTATTGGGCAACAATCAAATCCACAATCCATCTTTTTTTTGTTGTTGTTGTTAGTTGTAAGCCCTGGACACTAAAAAAACCATTTTGTTTCTGTGATCTTTGTTAAAGGACTTTTAAACCACTATAGGGGATTAGCACTGCAGTATTTTTCAGATCAATTATTATTCTGTTATCTTCAAAATCAATTGGAATTCTAAAATGCATTTTAAAACTTACCAAAAAATGGCAATTGATGTTTCTTAAAACTCATGTAACCCATTTTTAACTGTTCCCGCTATCACTGAACTTGTAAAACTTGAAGTCCTAAGACATCTCCTGGCTTCAAGTTCCTTATTTGAAAATTAATAGACTCCTTACTACATAATCACAAAAGTCATATGCCTGCATTTGTTAATATTCTTTCATTGCTATATATAGATAGCATGCAATTTTGCAGAACTATGATCTTTGAAAAAGAAAAGAAGACATGCTTATTATTAGGGAGAAGACATTTTTTCATTGGAAAATATTTCAGATTTCTATGGGGCTTTAGTAGAAGAATAATGCATTATTCACTGTTCCCTTCCATTTTCTACCTAGATTATATTCTAAAACAATAATAAAAATAAAACAAATGCCACATTCTGTTCATGTTATAATCTTCCAAATTTGTAGTATTTATTTTGGCCATAATTTATGTTGCAAGTGTCAGTAGCTGCATTATAAACCTGTGATTAAATAGTAGTTCTTTGGAAAAGTAAATCATTTCTTTTGAGAAAGTGAGTCATTCTATCTTACTGTTTGAGGGGGTTAGTTTTGCCTCATTTCAGCTTTTCAAGTGCATAATAATGCCTTTCTTTTCTAGTGTGTTTTTTATCATGATACTTGGATGTATAATTCTTATTTTGATGTATAACTCTTCTTATTTTGAATTAATTACAATCATATCTTTATCTTTACACTCAATAAGTAAATTACACTAATAAAATAATTTCCTTTAGGTTTTGTTGTAGTTATTAATACTAATATATGCATGGGTTGTTTGATTAGAGATGATAGCACATCTAACCATTGACAGTAGATTCATTTACCTGGGTATAAAGCAATATAATCAATCATTGGCTAAGAATTTTATTACAGGTCATTATCATGTTATAGAATGGTGTGTTATTTGTAGCCTTTCTATCACAGGGGTAGGAGATGGGAGACCTGTGTACTAGTCCCAAAAGACATGGGATAAGTTATTTAACTTCTCTATTCACTTCTAAGAGATTTGTTCATTTATTCTCAAGTATTTAGGTGTAGAATTTGGACCAAAGGGAGAAGAAAGACTGATATACTTGGAATACTTGATTCCATCCCAAATTTAAAATACATAGAGAGATAAAAGAAGTATCAAACTGTGTTAAGAGGATACATTTTTATTTGTTTGTTTGTTGTTTGAAGGAAATGCTGGCTCCATGTAACTGACCTAATCACATTAAAATTTAACACCCATTCTCTACATCCTATACTGGCAGAACAAAACACTTCTTCGGGATATATTTAGCATGAAGGAGGCTAATCAGTGGCTCCTTCCACATCATCCTTGGAAGAAGAAATATCAAGAATCTATGCTGACACTGGAGTAAAAGCTAGGCAGTATTCTTAGAGCGTCTCCTTAACCATCTTTCATATAAGGTTTACCCCTCTATACAAATATCTGAGAATAGAATTTTGCATTATAAACATGTCTGTAGTATAACTTTTAAAAATGATTGCAAGTATTTTGCATTTAGATCATGTTTCTCGATTATACACTAAAAAGGATAATAGATATTCAGCCAAATATTGTAAGTGGCTTCTGAATCTTTGTGAAAAGTATTCTATTCCACAATACGTTAAAAGGGGAGAAATGATACTGGCCGCCATTTAATGAAAAAGGCAGTGGTACAACTAAATATGTTCAAAAACACTGAAAAGGCCATTTATAGAGACTTACATATTAGGCATATGTAAGACTCAAAATATTCTCAAATTTAAAATGATGGAATTAAATCAATTAAATGTAGTAAGAAATGATATATATGCAATTCTGAAATTATTTAAAAATCTAAAACATTATCCCTTTTAAAATTCCTAGGAATAAGTAATAGGTTCAAACACTCTAAATTTTTTTAAAGCCATAAACTTTGATTTATGCTATCATGCTAGTTTGTGCCTAGCAGTGAATCTTGCATATCGAGTATATAAATATAAAACTATGTGTTGTCCAATTTTAGCTGAAAGAAAATTTACAATTATATATTGTACCACTATGCTTACATTCTACAACAGATTTCAGGTATTAGAACACAGCAAGAGTTTAATAAATGTTAGTTATTCTTATCATTGTTAATACCAGTTATAATTTTAAGATCTAATCAGTTTCATAGGTTAACGCAAATGGGGCTGCAATATACTAAAAATTTTCAACTATTCTGGGTCACATCTTTTTCACTGTGTACAGATATGATACATAAATATATAAGTTAAATCATCTACTTTCCCTGGATTTCTAAATATATCTAGATATCTAGATAAATCTTTATCATCTATATCTATATCTACATCCATATCTATATCTGTATCTATATCTATCATCCCTAAATCCTTTGGCCAAAATAGTAAATTTAGTAAAAATATATAGAAACATCCTTAGACATGCAATCATGCTAGTTTTTATGAACACACGTATCATTATTCAGCATATTTTAAGGCATTCTTGTAGCAGGCCCATTTTCACTTTTACAAAAGAAGATTTTGAAGTTATAAGGTCTTAAAATTTTAATGAGATCAATCTAGACCCTAAATCTTTGAATCTTATTTTTCAGTCATTTTAGATTGAGAAACAAGTGCCTTATTATTATTTTTTTTAACTTGGGAAACTAACAGAGTGACTAGAGTGGAAAAGAGCCATCATACTTTACAAAATCAATTTCTTAATTTTCACAAGTCTGAATTAATTTTGTTGCTTTTTATTTGAGATAATAGATGAGCAAATACTTAAAAAAATCACACTACTAATTATAGGATAGAGACTCTAAAGTTTGTGTAGGGGCTTTCTTTCCTCCCAGAAATGGAACAAATTCAGGAATCCAAAACACTTATGTAGATAACAGCAGATCCACCCGCAATGCTTGGCTTAACAGGTCTTGCAGTTACAGCGTGCTGTAAAATGTCAGGATTATAAGAAAAATATGAGATTTTTTATATTCTCTTTAGGGATTCTTATAATTGGCGTAATAAAAGTCACCATATGGGAAGAGTCACCATTGGCGTGGTTCACAGACATTTTTAAAACTTTTAAAACTGTCTTAGCCTTTAATTGTTTTTATCCTTATTTTTCTGATAGTTTCAAATGAGCTTTTTTAAATTATCTTTAGTTCTACAATTAAATATTAAGATCTACTCCATTCATTTTCCTAGGCCCTTTTTTGTTTTGATATATTCTTTTGAATAGAAATTATTTTCTATTCATTTTGTAATTTCTGTTCTCTTTTCATAATTCTCATATTTTTACTAAGGAGAATTTCACTATAAAATATAATATGATAATATATAAATATATATAATATAAAATGATAACATTCTTTTTTTTTTTTTTTTTTTTTAAATAGAATGCTTAGGACAGCCCTGGTTTTCACAAGAATGCCTTAGGGAATATGAGGATTAGGCAAAACTTCCCAAATAATCTCAACCAAAAAAAATATACAACAGCAGGCTTATTAAAAACACAAAAAGCAAAAACAAAAAACTTGTTTTATTCAAAATAAATGAAGTACTTTTTTGTCAAATATTTGTTTTATACTTGACATCAGAGATCACTATAATGCCTTCTAATACAAAACTAACTGGGAAAGAAACAACTGCTTGAATAACAGTGAGCACAGTTAATGAATATCATCAGATTGAGACAGTGAAATATATCTGTCCACTACAAATTTCATTGGTACATGGAATAATTTTAAATAAAAAATCCAGGAAAATATTATTGTTCTAATAAGTAACAATATTTCCTCATCTCTCTTGTTTCAGATTATCATATTTTATCTAACTTCTTCACTGGAAGCCTCGGTGTCATTGCCTGGCTTCTGCTTAAAACAAGCATAGATGAGCTCTGATAATTGTATTTGATGCAGAGTTATACTACTAAACAAATGATGTTGACAGCAAAGAACTGATCATAACCCATCTATGTTCTATATTGACTACATGCCTTTCCAGATCTATCTTCTTCCTTGTTCTTTGTGCAGAAGATTGATCTGAATAGGCTACATCCTGCCACATAAACTGTGGCATTGTCTAGAAGGACTGATGCTAACTAGAGACTTGTTTGAAAAGCAAACTACTAAGCCCTACCACAGACCTACTGAATTAGAATTTATGGTTTAAGAAGATTCCTGGATGATTCTCATATACATTTAAGTTTGTGAAACACTAGATTCTAACAACAGGCTCCCTTGTTCTCTGGAGAATTCTACCAAGAGGGAGGGAGGGAGGGAAATGAGATCAGGATGATTCTGCAGGGTCTCTCACCATTACTTTGACTGGAGTTGACTAGGACCTTAACTCAAGCTCACTAGTTTTTCATACCAGATTGACACACATATCTTTGTCCAACATCTCCCTCCACTCATCCCAGTAGGTCGGCGATGGTGGAGCCTAACTGCTACTACTCTGCATTATAGCATGATCCCTTTGGTTTATTTACATCCACACATTTAGAAATATTCCCTTTGTAGGTAAACCCTTCTTGAGTTAGCCCATGTTCCACTGCTCCCCAATGGATTCTGAAGGATATAACACTGGGACATGAAAATCATTGGAAATATGTATTAAATATCTCTTAATGTATTTAAAACCACTCTTACACTTCAAAAGGTAACATTTAAGTAAAAATATGGGTGGCCATCGCTCATAATTCTATCATTAGTGCTTACTTAAGTCCTAACGAATGCTTTGAAGAGCTAGATCACATATCTACTGTTTTTTTCTGTCAATTACTTTGCTCTGCCCAAGAAGCAAAGAAAATTCAAGGATAAGGTAGATAAGAAGGTAAGTGAGCTCGCTGTACTAAACTTAGAAAGCAACTGAATTAAGGGTAAACTGGCAAAAAAAGAAAAAAAAAAGGTAAATAGAAACCTAAGATGAACTGAATGCTATACATTACTTCAGTGTAATTTATACTTGATATCAGTATGGATAGTGTTAAGTAAAGCTGTATGTATTAGTTGTTACCAGAATTCTCTATCAATATCGCATTAAACTATCTATATTTATTTCTAAGGAAATAAGAAATTTAAAACTCTATGTTAATTATTTTCTTAATTTGTTCACATACTTTACCTTATATATAATTTTTATATTACTAGAGCATATTTTCTTCCTATACTGGCTCCAGAAGTGGGCCGTTTTCATTTATTGGTTGTGTATCTAAAGCATGGGCGCTCTATGCCTACTGTTTTTTAAACCACAAAGTATCCACTCAAAATTGGATGATTTTCCTCCTTTCTACAGATGTAAAATGGAGTAGTGCTAAGTATATTGCCCAGGGTCATACATATGTTAGTTAAGTATGTTCATTCAATTGATTCTGATACTTCAATACTAGTGGTTATACCACCTTCTGACTATGGAATAGCAGCATTCCATATATTTAATCAAAACTCTCAAGTGTATATCCAGAAAACCACAAATAAATGGGGTTAGTATATACTATCCTAATTTACTTTTTAAATCAAAGCTTATCCTATAAAATTTAAGTAGTCAACAATAGCTGACTTTAATCATGTTTCACTTTAATATAGAGTAGAATTGGCATCATTAACTTAAAATTGAATGGAGATATTGATTATTTACTTGTACCAAGTATAGTCCTATGGCTTGAAGTCTCTTAATATTTTATTTTAAAAATGTGAACAGATGAATCAAAAAGGTGTAGTATAAGCCAACTGCTATATGAATTTCAAATCATCCTGTAATCTTTTTAGTTAAACCATCTTTGGCTGCATTCCTTCCTAATGGAAAGTTCAGGAGAGTTGATATTTTTTTTTCTTAATGTAAGCCTTATAAATGAAAAATTTCTACCTGTTCTGGGATCTAGACAAAAGTCAATCTAGAAATGTTTCACTTTGATCCCATTTAGTATTAAGGAAGAAATGCCATTTGAAGAATATTTTAAATAAAGAAAAATCAACCATCAGCACTAAAAAGCAATAGTCCATGATATAGAATATAAATGATGTAATTGTGAAGAGAAAAATATTCTATGCAATGCACCCCAAACCTAATACCATGCTGTTCTGCCATATATGAAGACTCTGCTCTTCCTAAAATTGTAAAACTTAATTGTGTGATTTCACTCTGTGCACAGCAGGGCAGCCATATGCTCTAGAAAACTACATGCAAGGGAAGCAGCTTGTTGCAAAAGTGGGTGAAAATGCCCTGAAATAATTCTGAACAAGTTAAAAATGTCTCTAACATAGGACCATTCCTTCATACTCCAAAAAGCAGAGGAGTCCACTTTGGCACCAACTTTGAGCACAAATAGAAAGTCTAGCCCCTTCAAAATATTTTAACAAGGGAAAAGATTTAAAAGTGACAAGCATCACATTTACTGTGACCATCATTCACAGGTAAGATAATGAGCTCTGGTAACCATCAGGGGAAATCAATGACACATAAAACCATTTTCATCTCCAATCTTTAAGCTTTCCTTTTTAATCAATGTGGTATATATTTTCTTTTTTTGTTTGCGCATTCTATAAAAATGAGAAATGGCATGTTAATATAAGGAATAAGCTACTAAGATATATGATTAACAATTACTGACAAGTGTAATGATGGGGTTGAAAATCTGAAAAAAATAACATTTATGAAGACCATCGTTCTTGAGATGATAGTTCCAATTAACATGAAAAGATATATGCTTTCTAAAATCTACTCAAAGGAAAACAGAAACACGGGGTCATCAGTAGATCTTAAAATCCCTGCAAAGGAATAACTCAAAAGCATGGCTTGAGGGGTAGCATTGGATAAAAATGTTAAAATAGTTACTTGCAAATTTCTCAGTTGTGAAAAAAATGTTTTAGTTGCTTAATATTGTCATAAAGTTCCTCAGGAATTCAGGGTATTTTTATCTAATACCTTTTTAAAATACATAAACCTATTATCAAGTAAATTCTAACATTTTATTTTTTCTCTTCCTTCTCCCTTAAGAGCAACTTATTCAACAAAATATAAAAGAATTAGAAATATAAAAATATATTTATTGGTATGAATAGCATAGTTTTGACAATTTTACAGATGTGATGAAATGTGGTAATGGAATAGAAAGTGAGGATGATAATCAATAAATAATTATGTATTTAAATAATAAATTGGTACATTTGTAGACATGGATTTTTAAATTGTTACAAATACTGACACTGAACACAGTTTTCCACCACATAATATAATTAGGAAAAAGTCAAGAGAACAATGAAAAAAACAAAACAAAAAAATGACAAAATATTGATAAAGCATGCAATAGTCAATATTTATATGTAGTACACTCATCTAAATGTTAATAATTCCCTATCTATTAAATATATATCTATTTGACCAATATCAAAGTTTTTCCATAAAAAATCAATAATATAATAAAAATAGCTTACAAGAATCATATGCAACCAGATAATTTTCAAAAAGTTATAAATTATTCTGTTATCATTTGTGTTATACATGCATGAAAATCAATACATCACTTAGTCTCATAAAGAAAGACCTGGGAATTCAAGCAGGCAAATGCAACTTGCCATTTATATCAAACAGAAGATAATGGTTAATTATTCAATCACGAAAATTTTTGATTTGATAATCAAATTTTGTATCCTTCTTTTCACTGATTTGCTTCATCTATAAATTAACCCTCCAGAGATTTGAAACATAGTAAGTAAAGGGAAACTAATCTTCGTATTTTTTTCTTTCTGTTATTTGATAATACATTTTTAAAAAATCCTTTCAAGTTATAGATTTTAGCATAAAAGTTAAAAGTAATAGATTAATTAAAATTTGACATGGAAATGCTTTCAACATTTATCCATATACTCATTGATCTTCCCAGTGAAATCGTAACTAATATAATCAGCTTAGTCATTCTTAGGAGTGGACAGAACTATTGTCATTAAAATTGACCCAAGAAATCCATCGCCCTAAAATATCCCCTCTACTCATGAATTTCCCACCACTAGAGTAATTCCTACAGAATTAAAATATAACTTTTACTATAACTTCTGAGATAGTTTATCAGCACTGGGAAAATTTCAAGTGAAGAACAAGATCTCTTGGAGAGTGGAGAGAGAGCAGGTACTATTTGACAAGTAATGCTCTATCCCCATGATAATCATCCTCATGTAAATTCTTGCTATTCAGTGTATCAACATAACCTGTAGTCTTGTTAGAATTGCAAAACCCCAGATCCCACCCAATTCCACCAAATCACAATCTGCATTTGAACAAGACTGCCAGGTGATTTGTATTCACATTGAAGATTGAGAAGCATAGTCTAAGACTTGGAATCCCAGTCTCTATCAACTATTATTTCCACCTCTGTATACATTACTAATTTGTCTGTCTGCTCCTATTTAAATTTTTTATTTAATTTCCTTTTGAAATAACATCTTAAAGAAAGTTATATTAGGGGGCGCCTGGGTGGCTCAGTGGGTTAAGGTTAAAGCCTCTGCCTTCCGCTCGGGTCATAATCTCGGGGTCCTGGGATCAAGCCCCACATCGGGCTCTCTGCTCAGCGGGGAGCCTGCTTCCCTTACTCTCTCTCTGCCTGCCTCTCTGCCTACTTGTCATCTCTGTCTGTCAAATGAATAAATAAAATCTTTAAAAAAAAAAGAAAGTTATATTAGATAATATTGCTTCCCTGCTAAAGACCACCAGCGGCTCCTGTCTCATTTAGATTAAAATAAAACTCTTTATCTCAGCCTAAGAACCTATATGATCTGTGGTTTCCACCAGTTTCCAACCTCATTTCCACCCCCTCCTCCTTGGCCACGGATCTCCAGCACACTGGGCTTTTTCTCAAGCAAAATTCAAACTCCTTCTAGCTCGTTGTTTTCTCTATGTGATATGCTTTCTCCTGTGATCTTAACATGGCTGTCTTCTTCCATGATGTTCAGGTCTCACTTTAACTTTTACCTCCTCAAAGAGGCCTTTCCTGTTCTCTAAACTAAGGTAGTCACCCATATATTGCACAGCCTGTTTTAATTTTCTGCACCATCCCTGCTACCATCGTTTTTTGTTTATTTGCATATTGTCTTTTTCTCCTCAATTGAATATAAACTCAATGAAGCAGGATCTACTCATTTTTGTTCAATGTCACTTACTCAAGAACTGGAAGAGAGTCTGGTGTTTAAGTAACTCTGTAAATATTTGTTGAAGAAGGAAGGAAGGGAAAGGAAGTGAAGGGAAGGAGGGAAACAGAGAAGGAGGGAGGAAAGAGGGAGGCAGAAAGGAACCAAGATTGTTAAAGAAAATAACTGAGAAAAGAAACAGACTGAGAGAAAGAGATGAAGGGGAAAAATCCAGAAAGAAAGTCCAAAAAGGAAGGAAGGAAGAAAAGAAGAGGAAAGAAAACAAAAAAGAAAAGGAGATCCTGAAGAAAGCAACTTTGTCATCTTAGACACTAACTTAAAAAGCTAGAATTAGATCCTCAAATGGAGAGATTTTAGAATTTAAGGTATATAGGTAGGCACTGATATCCAAAAGAAGTGTTTATTTGGCTGAGTTCTCATCTATTAAAATAAGGAGAGAGCCAATCTTCAACTTCCTTGATATTAGTGCTGGCCACATCTATGTCTATTTTAACATTGGCTATACAATTTAATAACCATAACAATAAGTTCACATCAATTCAAAAATCAAGAAGAAATAGAAGATGATGGTAAATACATTTAATATATATCTGGATAGATTTATAGACACTTAGGATTAGAAGGGGCAGTAACAATCATATTACTGATATACTCTTTGATGCTTAAATGCTTTCTAAATATCTAATTTGTCCATCAAGCTATGCTTGAATATCTTATTAGTAATTTGGGAATTTCTGATTCCTGAAACACAAAATCTGTATTTGAACAAAACTCGATGTTAGAAGTCTTCTTTATAATATTTTTTATCTCCCTGTGGTTCCACACAAGTTCTACAACCTATGGCCAAACAACTTTGATCTCTCTTACATATAATAACACATCACACATTTGAAGATAGCTATAACTCATCCGCACTCACATATCATATTGATTCTGTAGCAATTCTTTTTCTTAGATGAGACAGATAATTTTTCTCTACAGTTTTATCCCTACCAATTTTCCTTTAAAAATAAAGACCATATTCTACTTCTTTGGAATTCATCACATGCTTAGCAAAGAGGTAGTAAGTTCAATAAAAACCTTAATATTTGATGGCCATATGTCAATAACCATAAATATCTAAGTAATCATGCATAAATTAACTTCTTTATTGTGTTATTGCTCTTTAAGATTGAAAAAGAGAACATGTTTTAGATTTACAAATGTATACTCTATAAAACTATTAATAGAATTTTTGGAAACAGTATTAGTTGCTTACAAGCTGTTGAAAATACTTAAAATTTTACATGTAGCCAGATAGCCTATTAGTGGAAGGCCTATAGTAGGCACCCAAAATCTATCACTTCAATACAATAAAGTTTTTGTCATATTACAGGGTTTTTTTTGAACAAAGTTGTTATATATCAGAATTTGATATCTGAATTAAACTAGAAATTTCAGCTTGTCTGATAGTGTTTTCTCTTTTCTGTTAAGCAATGTAAGTGCTAAGATGAGCTAACTTGAAGAAAATATTGCTCATGATAAAAATGAAAAAAAAAATACTGCTTTTGTTTAGATTAAAACTGCTGACCTAAAATGAAGTTTTATGCTGAATTAACCACTCTTATCTTAAAGGTGAAAAAAAAAATAAAAAGAGTTCTAGTCAAAAACTAATGATTAAAATAGGTTTCCTTTTAGGTTGCTGTTATAAAGAGGGGGGAGTCCACATCATATTCAATTTTAGTTAAATGCAATTTCCTATTAGTAAATCAAACTAAAGCTCTGTTTGATCCTATTGATATGATTAAAAATACTATGAAACATACTATGGAAAAATTGACTACTATGGAAAAACTGACTACACTATGTTAAAATAAACAGCAACTATGGCTATAAAATGCTCATAACACATTTGACTCCACAACATGTTATAATCACCTAAGTTAATATTCTACTAGGACAAACAATAAAAGAGAGTTTATAATTATATATTGATGTATAGGAACTCTTCAGAAGAATATATCCAAATTTTATACTTGAAAATAGCAGCTACCCATGCTTCTCATTAACAGCTAACAGAACTTGTCTACATATTGAAAAAAAAAAGATATATTTCATAATATAAAGCAATGTTAAACTAAATTATGTGGAGAAACACATCTTAATGATTATTTTTTAAATGGCATGACTATAAACTTCCTGAGAAAGAAACACCATTGTGCTGCTCATCTATATTACTTTAACATTAATAACATCTAATACAAGGCTTTGAATATATTAGGCCCTTATAAATCCTGAATAAATGAAAGAAAGAATGATCTAGCAATATAAACTAGCTTTTCATTACATTCTCTGCTGGGCCACAATTTTCTTTACAAAATAACGATATTGTATTAGATGAATCTGAAATATTCTAGATAATTTTCAAGTATATAATTCTAGAAGTACAGGACACTCTACTTGTAATGTTTTAATTATGTTATTACATAGGTCCTGTTATCTTAATTGAGCCTACGTATCTTAGGGTTGAACTATACTGAACTATAGGGTTTAGGGATTATTGAAAAAGGTGGTTTAAGTAAATATTAATAATTAATTTCAAAAGAACTTATTGTTAAGGTAAAAGTATTCGGGTGAAATTTAAATATTACTAGATATTATTAGATTATCTAATTTTAGACATCTGGGCATTTTGTAAACTAAAAATATCAATTGTTTTTAGATTATTTATGTGAATGTAAACTCCTATCAAGTATAGTTGAACATTTCTTGTGTTTATTTTGGTATAGACTCCTCATATTTTTATTCAGCACAAGTATCTATTCAAACCATTTTCAATGCATCTTGTGATATACACAATTTACTAGTTTGAAACTTTTATTCCTATTTCAAAAACTAGTTCTAATATCTTCTGTGCAGGCTTCCTCAACTTACTACATTCAGAAGTAGTTAGTCACTCTCCTTTCTTCAATAGCATTCCAAAAATACTGTTCTGGTAGTGTTTCTCACAATAAATTTGTAATTACTATTTTTTAAAAAATTATACAGACCTCCTGATGGCATAGCTTGCATTCTTCATTTTTATACCTCTCCTATCCAGTACGATGTCATGCACACAGCAAGACTTAAACCATATTTGATGAATAATAATACAAGTAACAGTAATTAGTATTTGTTGAACACAAGACAACTGTGCTATTATTTTTCCACACAGGTTTTCTCCATTACTAAGAAGTTGAGCTTTTAGAGTTGAAGTAATTGCTCAAGACCAGAGAGCTAACAAGGGGCAAATACAGACTCAGTCTAGTTCTCAAACCTCTAGGTCTCAAACCTCTCAAACCAGAACTAACTAGCAATGCTGGGCAATTTGAGTTTATCTTTCCACTGAGAAAAAATACCTAAAATTTTTTAGCATTTCCACCTAATACCATGTTTAATCCTCACAGAAACCCTACTATAATACAATGACACTATTTTACAGATATGGGAATAGAGCTCTGATAGTTCATGTAACCTGCATAGGGTCTCACACATAGTAGGTAGCATAAGTGGACTAAAATCCAGTCAATAAAAGCTGGATTCTCCTTCTAAGGACTATTGGATGCTATGACCACAGGAAACTGTGGTGTGTGCTAGTACACAGTTTAAAGAAGATCTAAAACAACACTGTTTTTTAGTATTCTTTCTTTTTTACTTTTTATTTCAATGTCAAGAGACTTTTTTTTTAATGGAGAAAATTGGAAATGGTTTCCTTTTACTGAATAAAAGTAGAAAGTGAAAAATTATTTTAAGAAGATAATTGAAATTGAATTAACTGATTATTTATTTACTTGTGTGTGTGAGAGAGAGAGAGAGGGAGTGAGCACAAACAGGGGGAGCAGCAGGCAGAAGGAGAAGCAGGCTCCTCGCTGAGCAAAGAGCCTGATATGGAACTCAACCCCATGACCTTGAGATCATGACCTGAGCCAAAAGCAGATGCTCAACCAACTGAATAAAATAAATAAATCTATAAATAAATAAATAAATAAAATCTTAAAAAAAAAACAAGATACCACAAAATGAAAATGAAATTACATTCCCCCTCTCTCTCTGCCTGCCTCTCTGCCTACTTGTGATCTCTGTCAAATAAATAAATAAAATCTTAAAAAAATGAAATTGCAGTGTGACTAATGAAAAATTATGAAAAATTAACTAAATTATCATACAACATAAAATAGCATGGATTTGAACACCTCAAAGGAAACTATGCTATCACAATCTCTATCACATATATGCTTTAAATGGTAATGACTTTCAGCAAAATAATATTCATTGCATAACATTAATATTTATTCATATGAAATTTATCAACTTTATAGCTTTCTTGGGTTTAACTACAAATATCCTTCAATTTTATAAATGGATAAGGGCTATACGCAAGTCACTTATATCTAGTTTTATGTTGTGAATTTTGAAGTGGTAATATATAAAAGCAATATACTATTGTGGGTTTATGAGAATATGATGCTTTTTATGAATTAAAATACTGAAATACATAGATATTTGAATATATTGAAAATTATAATTTTAAGACTTCTAAGAAATTTAAGTGAATGTTTTAGTGGTCATATTATAAATATAAATCCATTAGTTTAACAAATATTATTTAAATAGGTCTATGGTTCAGAAGCTGTTCTAAGCACTGGGAATACAGCATGAGCCAGACTACGCACTCCTTACCTCAGAGAGGTAAATTTTATAGGACAAGCCATAGGGCTAGTGATTACAAATGCAGGAGAAGTACAGAGTACAATGGTGAGTTAAAAGAGAGAAACCTAACTTTTCTGGAGTTGATAATTTAAACTAAAATTTCAAAAGGGAATTAGAATGATCTGGTTGAAAGGATGGAAAGAATAGTTCATAAAAGCAGTTTCAAGTAGAAAAGAACACGCTATGTTTGGCCAACTAAAAGAATTTCTGACTGGCCAAAAAAAAAAAAAAAAAAAAATAGAGTAACTATGAGAGTCCTACAGGATGAATTTGGAGATATGGACAAAAGCCAGATCACGGAACTCTTGTGAGTCATCACCAAATCTTGGCTTTATTCCTAAGAAGCCATTGGAAGCTTTAATGCAGTGGTGTGATGTGATCAGGTTTTATTTATTTATTTTTATATTATATTATGTTAGTCACCATACAGTACATTATTAGTTTTTAAGGCAGTGTTCCATGATTCATTATTTGCATGTAACACCTAGTGCACCATGCAATACGTGCCCTCCTTAATACCCATCACTGAGCTAACCCATCCCTCCAACCCCCTCTGCTCTAAAACCTTCAGTTTGTTTCCTGGAGTCCATAGTCTCTCATGGTTTTTTTTCCCTTCCTTCTCCTAATGGCCTCCATGCTCCTCCTTATGTTCCACAAAGAAGTAAAACCATATGATAATTGACTTTCTCGGCTTGATTTATTTCACTCAGCATAATCTCCTCCACTTCTGTCCATGTTGATGCAAAAGTTAGGTATTCATCCTTTCTGATGGGTGAGTAATAATATTCCATTGTGTATAGGAACCAGGTTTTAAAGACAATTCTGCCTACATTGTGGACCATGGAATAGAAGAACAAAAAGTGATTTGTGTTCTCTAAAATACCTAGAAAAAAACTAAGAAATTAGTTTTACATTATGTTTACTGACTCATTCAATATGTCAATTAAATGACTCACTGTCAGCATATACCCTGTAACTCTTTGAGTATCTAATCAGTGATGAGCTTTACAAAATTTTTCTTGTACCACCAGATTAATTTCTCTGTTTCTTCCACTCTATCTCAATCTCTTGAAGGAGGGGGTCATCTATTATCTTTATTTTCTAGATCACATCCTGGTACTCAGTAGACATTCCAGGTATGTCTGGTGAGCTGGAATTATTTTTATAAAGAATACTGCTTTGATGTCAGCTGATTCCAATTTAGAAATTTGGCCCTGTTAACAGTCAAGTTTTCAAAGTCTATTTTGTGTCTGAAAAATATAGCTAAATATCGAGTGTTTTCAAAAACATTAATAAACATAGGGATGATACACCTCTTTTATTTCTAACATTGACCTAAAGTTTTTAATTCAAAATGTTAAAGATTTGTGCCTCAAATGTAATAACTAGGTATCTGAAATCACTGAAACAGTAGATTACTGAAGAAGAGTCAGAAGGACTAATTCTAATTAATATAGAAATTTGATAAAAGTATAATAATATAAGTCACTGAAAAAATAATATACCATTTAGAATGTTTTCCATACATATAACTTAAACATAAATAACTAAGAAATATTTACTTCAAAAGTAGATGGCACAACCAAATGGCTATATATCCAAAAACACTATTTTAGAAAGAATATGCGAAAGGATGAAACATGTATTAGCTCTAAAATAGAGAAGACTATGACAATTGAGAAAAGTTGAGTAGTGACTTAGAATTTATCAAGAAAGTAATACACTTAATTAAATTTATTTAAATGTGGTTCAAAATTTTAAATTGAGTAATTTTTAAATCACTTTTTTATCCAATAATATTGAATAATATTATTTATTTAGTCTACTATTTATTCTCTTTTCAAAATGAATTATTTTTCCTAGTTCTATAAAATATTAATTTGTAACCCCAGAGTTTAGTTTCTCAGATCACTTGGTGGCAACCTTTGACTACAGCAGTATTTGTATTATTACTTGATTTATATAATAAACTTATGTTTGAGAATTATCCGTCTTTTATTCAATGGATTACAGAGGAGTTTGTCGGTGTTAGCTCATGCAATTTTCCAAAGAGAATGAAAAACCTGAAGGGAAGGTTTCCTTAGTAGAACAACATTTACACTTTTAAATTTCCTGCTACTAATAAAGAGTGTCTACTTGATTAAGCAAATCATCAATTTATAATTACTCCTATATTCTTAGCAGTGGAAATATGGTATGAAAGTGAATAGAGAAGCAAGGTGATACTGATTTAATTCTTTAAAGGAGACTACTATATGTTTAGAATTCATTTTAAGATGGTTAGTAAAGAAAACTGAAGTACTGTCAGTATGAATTTCTGATATATTTCTGTATGATTTTCAACCAACTTAAATAAAGATGTCTTTGTGTTTCTCCTTCATGTACACTGAGCACAGGATGCTTTCCATCACTTATATCGTGCTCTATATAAACCATTCCTAACCGCACTACATAAAACATAACCATTTTAGAGAACACATGATGATGAGTTGGAAATAGAGTTGGAGTAGGTATTTTGTACTTGAAACATATTCAATTAATTAGTATTTCCACTGGAGCATATATCAATATAAATGAAGTCCCTTTATTTTTGACACTACACTGATTTTTTCTCATGAACTGCTCAATGAAACTTGCTACCAAGAAACAGGAAAATACACTTGCTACACTTCCTAACTTTGTAAAAGGTAGGCTTACAACATTAATTAACTGGAAAATTACCAACATATGATTTGGCCTTTTTAACTATACAAATTAGAAAGTTAATGGATATTTAAATTTGGATCCATAATCTCAATGAATAGCTGTTACCTTTTCAAAATGAGAAATCTCAGTACAATCATATAGCTCAGGCAATAGGTAATTTAGATGTAGAAGAGAAAACTTTATAAAATAATCACCAGATAGAATGCTTCCATTTTGTCCAAATTATCTATTTTCTTAATTGTTCAATAGCATCTGTGTAACATAAAAATTTCATGCAAATGCTGAAAATTGCTACAAAGGATAAATAACCAATGTGTCAATATGTACACTTATTAATATAAACTGGCTATTTTATTTCAAATTACCTCAACATTGTAACTGGCATGTAATATGCAATAGATATTTAGTACTTGTTTTTATGATCCCTTTTATGCATTCTTTTCTTTCTACTTTTACCCCCACCCCCCCCCCATATTTTCATTTTACTTTTTTTTTTTTTTTTAATTTTTGTGCTTTCAAATGATTCAGGTTTTGGCTATTACTATCTGTATTTTTCAGCTACTTTAAAGTTTTTCTTTTGCTTCCTACAGTTTGGCTCTCTTTCAGCTCATTCTCTACTTAGAATCATTACGAAAATATAGCTTTTGCTGTAACTAAATGGGCACAAGTAAAATAACATCCAATACCTCTATGAGTAACAACTGCAAGCTCTTTAGTTCTTTCTATCTGTTCAGCATTTCTTGGTCTTCTCCTTGTACTTTGTGTATCTGCTTGATGAGGCGAGAGCCCATCCTTGGACGTGTTGGGGTCCAGACCTGAATTTCTGAGATTCGTAACTTGCACTCGCTGTTCCACGGAAAGTCTATGGATGGTGACAGCTGTAACACTGGATACAGTAACATCTGCAGATGTGCTAGCAACAGCAAAAGCACCAGTGGAAGTCCTGTTATGCTCCTCTAACTCACCAGTGGAGGTAGTGTGGGCCAATGTAGAAGAACCTGTGGGACACAGTAGCACTAGATGCTAACTTTTTCTTTTAAATTTTATTTTTTTCTGATAAGTTTAATAAATTATATTCCCTTCTATCATCTTAAGGATAACCAACATGAAGAGGCAAAACACAAACACGCCCCTAGAATGCGAAGTAACCAGATCAGATGATTGCTTTGTATCACTCAACCTATGAATAGATATCACAAGCAAATATACAACATTTGCACTGTAACACATTTTGGGGGAGGGAGGCGAAACAGTAAACCCTTTATGTTGTACTGAATCAATCTTCTTTGTTATTTATCTACAGATGAATATTAGCAACGAATTCCTGGCAAGTGACAAATTTTGACAGAATGGGTAACTGTGTAACCACACTTTTCTCAAAAAGTATGCTTCGAATAGTCTGTGCCATATCTCTTCATAATTTCTGGGAAAAACATCAAACATTTCTATTTTAAGATAAGCAAGTGAAAGAAAATTTAAAATCAAAGCCAAAATTAAAACAAAATGATTAAAAAAATAAAGCTCTGAAATAACTATTCTATGTAAATGTCTATCTTAACCTCACTTGCCAGAAAACAGCCACATGATAAAATGTTCAATGCATGAGCTATACATGCTTGAGACTTTAGTGGGTTGTTTTTGGATTTTTGGTAGTATTTTTCACTATTTTAAAGTAAAACTTGAGATTAGCCAATTTTCAACTTATTAAAAATAATAATATTTAGAAATGATTGAAAATTAACTAATAGTTTAGAACCTTTATTCATACAAAACTAACTTTAATAAATGGTTGAGAATATCCAAATGTCTCATAAGCATTTCATGGCATATATTTCTCTACATTCCTAACCTTATTAAAGTTTCATAGTAATTTAAAAATAGAGTTTAAAGGTGCCAAATTAGGGTTTTCTTTTTCTTTCACCTAAACCTTTTTAAAAGATTACCCATGGTAGGACATAATTCTTAAAAAATGAAAAAAGTAACCTTATAATAAAAGTTTAAAATGGAATGAAGATACATTCAAAATGGTCTTGACATCTAAAATGCTTAACAAGAAAAAAATACTGAATTTTGGAAGTACAGCTACAAATTAGGAATAATCATCAGGTCCTGCTAGAAAGCTGCTTAATATTTTTTAAGGCAGGTGAGTGATATGTTTTCATATACTTGCCTTCTCAATAAATTGCATCTTGAACTTCTATCTACAAAGTATAACTAGATATTGTAGATAAAAATACATAGGAATATTTTAACCATTCTGCAAGAGGAAAATAGTTTAACCACTTAATGTGGTTTGGGCATGCTCTACCCTTTTTTTTTTTCCCTCTTGCATTGCAGGCAGGTGGCTAGTAAGACCAGTAATTCTGATTTCTGCTTTAAAGCTGAAAAGAAGTCAAACATGGGGTCCTCTCATTCATAAGCAAAGAAAGGGATACATATCTGCTACTAATTCTGCCAGCCTAAATTATTATACCTTGGTAAATTTGATAGAGAAATTCAAAAGAATTAAATTATTGTATTTTGAGGGAGCCAAAGATAAATATGGTATGACAATTATGAGATTATTTCAAAGACCTTTAATATACTCCAAAACATCAGTCAGGAAGAAGTTGCTATTGAGTATTTATCCAAGCCATTTTGTGAAGATTACAATCTCCTAAATCCATGTTGGTTATGCAAATTGGCCAGTAAGATTTACTAAGCTAATATTTAGTAAGATTTTTCTTTAATCACATGATTAATCAATAACTATGCTTACAAGACTAACATTTAGTAATTAACCTCAGGATAGATCAGATAT
Organism: Enhydra lutris kenyoni; assembly: GCF_002288905.1. Lineage (NCBI taxonomy): Eukaryota > Metazoa > Chordata > Mammalia > Carnivora > Mustelidae > Enhydra > Enhydra lutris. The sequence goes on along the minus strand of NW_019154098.1, from coordinate 26,368,536 downwards.
TTGGAAAGCCCATGTTCTTATTACTATAAAAACAATTACCTGATCCATATTATTCACCTGGGGAATTTAACTGCACCTTCCACTTTAGAAAGGAAGTATAAAATCAGGGAGGATGAAAAACTAATACTGGAAAACTTTGTATAACTGTATCAAAATTTCTAGGCTTTCAGTTTTAGTTGAAAAAAGAAAACCACTTAACTATAAACATATGTTGCAAAATACAGTCTTAAAAGTATAAAAAAAAATGTGTACTCTATCACAAGTCTGAATGTTCTAGCCTTACTCCAAGGAATAAACTTACTCCAAGGAATAAACTTCCATCACTGAAGTCATTACAGGTAATCATGAATAATCTCTTGTGTATGGGTCAATAATTCTGCGGTAATTCTTGAGGATCTGTCTACGTTGCTTCTGTAACTAATCCAAAAACCTAGACCAATTCCAAACACCCATTTTCTTGAAAACAAGATAAATACAGGTCTTGACCAAATTTGAGAGTTAAAACTGATCTTTCTTAGCCTTTAGATCCAGGATTTGCTAGCAATTCCAGACTTAAAATCTTCAGCAATAGAACTCTATTTCTGGCTAGTGGTGGTGGTGATTCAGTACTAACCTCAGCCTGAATGTAGAACTGGGTGGAATGTTGGAATAAAGGATTGAATAAAACAATTTATCTAACAATCATACTCCAAACAGATATATATTTCAACCAGATATTTTACTAACTAGTTCCAATGTTTTATGTATATTTTGTGCTTATATTCTTTCTTCCCGACACTAAAATGCAAGCTCCCCTGAATGCTGAGATTTTTGTTATTCTGTTTCATTCACTGCTGAATACCTAGCATCTAGAACGGTGTCTGGTACACAGTAAATGCTCAAGAAATATTCATCAAAAGAAAAAATAAGTGAATAAAGTTAATAATGTTAAAATAATATTAACAATAATAATAAAGAAAATGAATTTCATAAAGGAAATATGATCATAATTTTTACCATGGCAAGGTCATATTTCAAACATATAATGAAGAAAAATCCCAAAGGGAGGAAAACTGACAATTTTGTTTTTAACTTTCAAAGTCACCATTTTGGAAAAGTGTGGAATCTGAAGATTTATTTGCATAAGTAAGAGTTACTTAAAGATTTGTGTTATAATTCCCAACCCTTAAAAGTATACAAATTTTGTGTGAAATGGGTTTATTTAGAATGTTCAAATTTCTGTAGAGTGAAAAGTAATCATATCTTATAATAGTAGGAGACATAGGTGCATCTAAATGTAGTTAAATATGTTTGATTATAAAATGGAATAACATATAAAAATAACATTGATTTCCTTCATAAGGCAATAAAATCATCAATCACCATACAGTTATATCATATATTATATAATCATTTTATCTAAAATGTAGACTAATTTAGAATACTGGTTTTGGTACTACTTTAAATTGGCAGTGTATGAAACACAGATTTTTAAATTGTCAAAATGCAACATTTACCATTTAACAGTTTAAAAACACTCAACATTTTTGCATACATAACTGTTTTATGAGGTAATTGCCAATGTTGGGAAAAGTCTTAGGATTATGTATAGCAACAATTCATTATTAAATATATTATATAGCTAATCCAATATTAAAATATATGTTGTTTTCTTTCAGAAATTTAAGTATGCTACACAATTAAATAAACATTATCTTTAATAGCACAGTATTAAATGCATTTGTTATACAACATACAACCCAAATTAAAGAATAAAATGTACATTCAGAAAATCCATTCTTTGTTTGAAATCAAATTATGTATACAAGATGTGTTTTTCACAATTAGATTATCCTGCCATTAAATTACTGGAGATATATTTAAAAATTAGATGTTTACAATATAAACACAGGTCTAAAGTATATTTTATTAATATTCCTTAGTAAAACATTTCTCAATATAACAAAAATAAAATGAAATGGTTTACATATATAAGCATGCTTCTATAAATCATAACTATATGTCATCTTTGGAACTATGATAATGGAAAATGACATATGTTACACATGTAAATTGGCAAATTTACTTAACAGTAATCCTTACAATATTAAATTTAGATTATATTATGTATTATAATGAAAATTATGTTTTTGAAGTCTTTCTTATTTCAACAATATATCTTCAAGAGGCTAAGCATAATTCATATAAAGCCATTTATAAATGTGTCATTTAGAAAGTGTAACAAATGAAAACTCATTTCATAATTGAATTTTAAACTATGATCAAATTTTTAGCCTTAGATTTTTAAAACAATTTTGTGCCACTCTGCCTTGTAATTATTGTCTAATTTGCAACAGAATCGAAGAACAGAATATGTTGCTAGAGATGTAAGTGGATGGCCCAATATGTACATAGCTATATAAGTTTATGTTAAAGATAATTACATATTCAAATAAGTGGCTTTTAGATATTTATGTTGGCATGTTATTTTATATAAAAAATATATTCTGTTCCATTAATTTTAGTATTTCAAGTGAAACATTTGAATAAAAGCTTAACAAAATAATTCTAATTGAATAATTTTGTGGTATTACGATATATAATGAAGAAAAATGCAATAAACATTTAACATGAAAACATGCAAAAGGAAAAATATACAAAATAACATCAAAATAAAATCTAAATACAACTAATGCAACAATTCTATTTGAACATTATTTAGATATTCTAGAAATTTTAGCATATGTAATTTAATGTGTATGTTACAGGTCTTCTTTTATTTACTACTACTTAGATGAAACAAAGAAACATGTCAATAAGTGAGGTAACTCTTGAAAACTAATTGCAATATGTGGGTATGAGGCAAAACAAAGCTACTGCTTTGTTACATGCTATAATTTTTAGGAGGCATATTGTAGTCAGGACATAACTTAGGTATTTTCATGTTAAACATTATTAATTCCAGTATGCTAAGATCTCTATAGCTTAGTATTTTTTAGTACAAATTAGTGGATGTGTTTGTACTTTGAATATTAAACTTAGAGAAGAGATGGATAAACTGAAATAGAAATTAGCCCTTGAAGTGTAAAAGAAATATAATCTACTTTAACTGTTAACCTAGTATAAAAATTGTCTCTCTGATTAGGAGAATTTTAAGTGAAACAATCCTGAAAAAGAATAGTTTGTAATTTAGTTTTAAGGAACAGGTCTATATTAATATTATATGGTTTTTTTATATTAAAATGCTATAGTTATGTTGAAACTACATAAGATTATGTTATTATCTAATTAAATGAATATAAGATACTCTTGATGATAAGATGCACCTTTAAGAAGAAAAAAGAAATTCTACCAATTCAACATAACATGACAATGCAAAACCCCTGTCATCTGCATTCAGATTTCTGAAATGTTAAAATGTGAAAAGATATAGATCCTTATAGAGTTAAAAAGAAATCAGTAATTCAAGTAACAGATTTCCTATGATCAGAAATTAATTTAATTAGGTGTATACTAATTTAGAAATAGAACTGAAACCTTAAATATAAATTGTCTTTCTGAATTAAATCTGTATATATATTTCTATTTATATTATATGTTACTATTCAAATTTCTAAGCATTAAATAGGGAAGTTAATATTAAATTTTGCAAATGGATTTGTTATTGTTTATCAGGTACCAGGGATCAGGCTGATTTAATATGCAAAGTGAGTGAATAAATACTTACAATCTAAGCTGAACGTGATGATAGGAAGATTTAACGATACATCTACTAAATTCGCACTTACTGTGAGTAAAAAACAATCATAAAACAAATACTCAACAAGATATTTACTAATGTCAAGTTGTTTACATATGAGATAAAAATCCCATATTCTGAAATAAAATGTTGATAAATCCACATGCAAAGCAAGTAAATACCTTTATCTAAGTGAACTATAGAAAATACTGAAAGTTTTAGAAAGTATATGGAGAGTATTATACAGGGCAACCATGACAAAAACTATATATAGAAAACATATATGATAAAGGTATAACATATATGTTGCAAATATCTGAACGTTATACTAAATAACACAGTTTTGTTATAAAAATGTGAGAGAGTGGACATCTCATTTCTTAGTACTAAAAGAACCTGCTAGGGAAAACTTTTTAAATAGAGAGTTTTAAGAGTCTTGAAGATATTCTCTCTTAAAGGACCATTTCTTGTTTCACCTAGTTGATTCAAGTAGAGGTACAGAATCAAACTTTCTCATCATGTATTCCTTATCAAACACTTTGGAGTTCTCGACTATGTATAGTGGTGGATGCTAGAGGTCATTTTTGAATGCCCAACCACAGGCCCAGGCACGTGGACCTGTGGTTGGGCATTTTTGAATGCCCGTTTTTAATGCCCAACCACAAACACACACCCACTTATAGGAATAAATATCCACAAAATATAAACTGAAGTCTTTAGTATAATTAAGCATAATGTTCTTCCATAAAGGTTACAATACTGACAATAAACTTTAAAGACCTGGGTTTCAAAATAAAATTGATGTCACCTTTGTCACATTTCATAAGAATGTGAGAAAGGGACAGATTGCCCCTCCACACCTTTCTAAAACCATCTCCTAGAATCTTGCTTTTTTAGGCTTCTCTCTTACAGCGGATCTTATCTGTCAGCTAAAGTAGAAGTATTTGTCATTCAACAAACAAAAAATGTAACTTAACACACCCTTGTTTAATTTCCTTACACACCAAATCTTACAGAATAGCTGCCAGTTACCTTGGATGATATAAAGTTGCTATTAAGAAAAATTAATACTAATATATTTTATTCCAAAGTGTTACATCAGGAATTCCTTCACTTTCAGAGTCTTGCTGTCTCAGATAATTGATATGTATTAATAATTTTTTGAAAGTAGATAGCATGTCTCAAATGTATGCAATGTTTGATGTTTAATGAGTGTAATGAGAAAAGAATAAATAGGGCTAAATATACTACCCTCTTATTTCTAAAAAAATAAATATTTTACTTTACACCAATGACTATTGAGTGTTAAATGTATTTTTAAGGATATCAATAAAATAAATTGAACCTGTCCAGATGCATTCAAATAATATAAAACACTCCATCATAATATAACTGCAATTGATATGGCATATGATAGAATAAAAGAAAAGAGAGGATTAAACATCCAAGAACATATAAATCACTCCTTCATTTGTGTTTTTTCAAATGGGGGTAGAATTTTCCTTCTCTTCTATTCCCTAGTACCTTTTTCACCCCTTAAAAAACACAATGATGATATTTGGCATTGTGAAGGAGAAAAGAGAGAAGTAAAGGAAAAGAACTGGTGATGTTACCCTTTCTATCCATCATGGTTAAAACGAAAAATTAGAGGCTTTATTCTGACCCAGCCCATCAGGTCCCTGAGTCCTCACCTTGACTATTTGACTTTATCTATGTTTACCCTTTATTTCCTTCTAAAATAGCCCCTAGTTTGTGGAGGGAGATGTTCTTCATTTTTCATTAATTTTAAGTGTTTCTCTTTTTCTAAAGCCTAAAGTACAAAGTTCACATAACACTGGCTTTATATACGTGATATGATTTGCAGGGAACCAAGGAGCTATCTTTACCCCAACATTTTTTTTTTTCCCTGTGTGCCCAATGGTACTGAAAGATACTCATTGGGATTAAGCATTGCCCTCTCAAAATTTTCCTCTTAAAACCACACAAATACCTTTCTGGTTGAGAGAACACACATCCTAGAGTAATTGCTTAACTTTCAGTTTGAATTAGTTTAAAGTCTTCTATTCAAAATAAGTAATAGGGACACCTTGAGAAATGTGTTTTTGAGGAGTGAGAAGCTTGCAATAGATCAGTGAATGCTCCTGGTTGAGGCATTTACCATAAACTGATAGCTGGTCCCATGTGATTGTTGTATGATTGTAAGAACCGGGTTCATTACTAATAAGTGGGTGTAAGGGAGGTGTGGGTGGGTAGGAAAGGCCTGACATAATGAAGGAAAGACTATTACAGTGTTGATCATTGAAAGGTTGCTGAGCAACTAGTGAATATCTGTATAAATATGTTAAGGCAGAGCAGCCTAATAAGAAACTGAAGCCAAGAAAGGTTTTATTTTCCTGCATCATACACTCTGTAAGACACTTTTTATTCTATAGCCACTAATTAATTAGTAGCAGAAGTGATTTGCTTGAAAATGAATGCTAATCTTGGCTGAGAAATGTAGCATGCTGGAAGAAAAAAAAAAAAAACCTTCAGAAATAGTAAGTACCTATAGAGTTTATCTTCAAAGTCTACCATTAGTCAGAAAGGCACATATATTACACATTATATATTGGAGTATTATGTATAATTATCTGTTAGGATATTTAAAATACATATTTCCATGTTGAAAGGTAATTTTTTATATTCCTTCATGTAATTACTCTGCCAAGTTCCTTTTTTAATTTTTTCACCAAGAACACATTTTATTTCAAGATAGTATGCAAACACTATCTTTTAATATCATCAATAAAGGTATGAATTCTGTAACAATGATGGCTGAAATTTACATGTATACTTGGCTTCAAATTGGTTTTGGTTCTTTTGTTTAATTATGGAAACAGATGTGTTAAAATTGAGAGATAAAATGTGGACATCTGACTAAGGAGAATCTCAAAAATCACCTGTTCTAACATTGTGACATCTGGTCAACTCTCTTTGACACTTCCTAATCTAGGTGTAGAAAGTCTGATCCTCTGAGTGATACACATCAGAAGGTTAATTAGAGCTTCCTTCACTCAAATCTTCCCTGGGGAAAAGACACGTAAATTTGTATTTTATATACAAAGGAATACCATCTCTTTTAGAATAGAATTTACTTGGAAAAACAGGAAAAATTAAAGCAAAAGATGAACAAAGAGATTCAGCAAGGGACTTGTGCTTTTACATTTTTTGTAGATCTTGGGAAAAAATAAATGTTATCTCATATTTATTCTAGAAAAAGCACATATTATTTACTTAATGAATATTTCTATTCCTCTTCAAATTTCTACAATGAAGAAAGTGAAGATTTTCCCCTTTTCTATGTCACATTTCAAATATCTGACTTTAAGACCTGAGACTTTCCATACTCCCTCTCCCTCCTCTTTTGTATTACACAAACATGAATTAAGTAACTACTGTACATCAAGCACAAATACATCCCCGCAACACACAAGCTCCCATACACTTTCTTTTCTCTTTCACATGTCCCCATCCCTGGCTTGCAAGTAAACTGTCATGAATTTAAAAAAATCAGAGCCATGTAATATGCTCAATGAAACACACTTAGAGAACTATGGAAATACAACTGGAAAGTCCTTTGCTATCCTTCCCAAGTAGGACAGACTTTCTAGTATTGGAAAAGATATTGGAATTGGGTCTAAAGGATGAGTGGATTTCATCTGGTGCATGATGAATCAAAGAACATCCTAGTCAGAGGTAAGAGCTTAGAAAAATAGTGTGGCAGGGAAAAATGCAAGACGTGTTCAGGCAATTGCAAATTATGTGGTATGACAGGAATGAAGAGAGAGTGGTAGCAGATTTGGTAGGCAGAGACCAGTGCTTGAAGAGCCAAGAAATTTTGACTGGAAAGGGAAGCTTGAAAAGATAAGGCGTCAATGAAGAATATTAAGCAGGAGACTGATATGACAAGATTGTCACTTTAGAAGGGTTGTAATTGCTGTAATGTGGACAAGATGTTAAAGCTATATGGACTAAAGGTAGGGTAAATATTTAGCTGACTCCATCATAAGACCATAAGTACCTTGAAATAAGGGTTGCTAGATTTAGTAAATAAAAACATATGACACTTATTTGAATTTTAATGTCAGATAAATGCTGCTTTTTTTTTTTTTTTTTTCCCTCTATGTATGTCCTGTGCAACACTTGGGACAGATTTACAATAAAGACAATCAACTGTTTATCTGAAATTAAAATTTAACCCAGAATCCTGGATATTATCTGGAAACCCTACTTTGAAAACAATTCAGACTTAAAAACTCTGAAAATTTTCTGCATACCACACAAGTAAAAACTATTAACAACTATTGATTCATTTGATGGAATATGCTTTGATTGATCCTATGAAAACTTATGGAATAGAGAGAGTAGGCATGATGATGTCACAAGAACATTTAGAGGAAATTCATACAAGCATCTTTTTATGAAATAAAAACTGAAAAAAAGACAAGTTGAATGAGGTATGCTAAGAACTTTAATTCTGTTTGTATCTAAATTTTACATTCCTCATTTTACTATTACAAATAGCTAATACTCTAGCTATTTCTTCATTATAAACTATATATTCTATACTTGAAGAAGAAAATAATATTAGGAATTAAATCTATAATGACTCATACAAAACATTGCCAGCTTTCTTATTAATGCTTCAATCCAAAGAAACCTGAATTGAAGATATTTCCAGCAAGAACTTAATGGAATTTGAATTGTATCCAAGCACTAGAAATGGCAATGAATACTGAATAAAGATACCATCCTCAAATTATCAAGTAGGCCTTTTTGACCTGTAAGTCTTTTCTCATCATTATTTTTTTCAGATGACAGAAAATATAAAATGAAAGTAGAAAATTCAGTTATCTCTCTCTATCCCTTATATTCCTATATATACGAATGTATATATAAGTTCTGATATATAGAGACTTATAATATCTCTCTCTATATATATATATATATATTTCTGTAAAACCCTATATGTATACGTATTATGTATATCTAATTCTATAGAGGGATACACATACACACTATAAACATATTTCTATATCCTCTGAATTCTGAAAAAAGCTCTCTGGAGTAAAGATGTTCTATTTGATCAAGATTACATACATTTTAATTGACAGACTTTCTGATGAAAAAGATTACTGAAAGAAAAGGAAGATTTACCTATTAAAGTGGTTTTAAATTTCTAAAAATTTTATATCTAACCAGATGATTTGGCATATTATAATTGCAATATATCAAAGGTAATACTATGAATATCTCAATGTTTTTCTGAAATATATTTTTAATTTTTATAAACGTGATGGAAAATTGCTATTCTCACTTTGTGGAATGATATCTTTGTTTCTCTCCAAATTTCTGAACAGAGTTGATTAAGACACTACAAAAATATTTGACATTCCAATATGTTTACTTGAAGTGACTAGATAACAGAACTATTTAAACAAACATGTTATAAAGAGCAACACCATTTACCAAGTACTAATTATGTTCTAGACACAGTCATAATTAGTTTATTTCATCCTCAAAAGTACCTGTAAACTGAGGATAGTAAACCTCAAAGCAGCTTCAAACATAAACTGACTCACTTTGCTAGTAAGCGGGAAGCTGGGATTTGGACCTAAATTGTGCAATCCCCAAACCACAATCTTACATCCTGGAAATCTGTACACCTCCATTTAACCTCCTCAATGGAACAGAACATGTAAACACTCGTGCCTGAATCAACATGTAAGTTATTTATTTATGCTTTATTCCCATTGTTTTTCTTTCCTATCACTTGCTTCTCCAACACATGTTGTTTTTAGGTCCTTCTTGCAATTCCTTTGCCTCAGGGGAAGATGGTTTTGTAGGGCTAAAATGGAAATTTGTTCCAAGAGCTCTCTATATCTTTCATTTCCTAACAGTTTAGGCCTCTTTAGGGGTTTACACCAAATGAAGTTGAAGGGCCAAGGAGAGGCAATAAAGATGACATGCACAAACCCCCTTCCTGCTTCACTGCAGGAAAGTAGAAGGGTCCAGTAACCTGGTACTCTCATCTTTGGTTAAGATTCTCATCTCAGGCTTGTTATGGAAAGTGCAGAATCATTTGCTTTCAAGGGAACCGTAGGCTTAAACAATGACTGGGTGCCTTTCTCCTCATTTTTCATACATTGAAAAGGCCCTTTCAGATTCTTGTGCAACACGAGGGAAGAAGAAGTTCCACTTGTTTCTTCCACCCTTCCTCCAAATGATCTGGACAGAATTTTCTTCCTCTTAGGCAAAATGGCAGCTTTCAAATTCATTTGAATTTAAAAGAACAAAGTAACATTTCTTGCCCTTTCAAATCTATAGATAAATTTCACACCTCATTCACTTGCAAATACAGCCAAAATGCACACCACATCTAATAGCCTGTCTTGTCATTGTTTTTTATTTCAGCTTGATATATGATGCCTCTGTGTTCTATTTCCTCCTTTAATTATTATAGTTTTTCCCTCATAAAACCGTTCATAGTAATCTAATTTTACTTATCTTCAAAAATTATCTGCTACTTAATAGTTAAAAGACTCACACTATCATCCTTGAGGTTTCATACCATGTTGCTAAACTGGATTTTATTTTATTTTATTTTATTTTATTTTATTTAAGCATGAACAAAGCTTCTGTAAATTTCTGGGTCTCTTAACTACAAGGACTTCTCCAACCTTCAGAATTCTTCATGGAAGGTCTATATTCTTTTTTTCTCAGATCCACATAAATTGTATTATTCAAGAAGAGTAGATGCTTTCCTACAAGGACTCACCCTAGAGACCCAGAAATCAATTAGTTTTCAGCAACTATTCCATGCTGATTCAAAGTCCTATTAATCACAGCCTCTAACAATTACCAATCATTTAATTCTAGTAAGTTCCATGATAAATATTTTACATTAAATCTTTGTAACAATCATAGGTGGTAGATTATAATTCATATAGTCAAGGGTAAATACCTTGAATAAGGACATTCATTCATATATTCAACTCGTGTATTTATTCAACAAGAATTTTTTGAGTACCCATTCCATGACAGGCACTGAATGATTCAGAGGTAAGTGGCAGACAGTATGTTTCCTAAGAGAGATTACTTTCAAGTGAGGGAGCCACAGAATGTACCCATTAATATAATAGCTCATGGTAAAACACAAAGTGACATTCAAGCTAAAAACCTTAAAAAATGGGGCACCTGGATGGCTCAGTGGGTTAAAGCCTCTGCTTTTGGCTCAGGTCACGATCCCAGGGTCCTGGGATTGAGCCCTGCATTGAGATCTCTGCTCAGCAGGGATCCTGCTTCCTCCTCTCTCTCTCTCTGCCTGTCTCTCTGCCTACTTGTGATCTCTGTCAAATAAATAAATAAAATCTTTTAAAAAAAAACCTTAAAAAATGAAAAAATGAGACATAAAAATTAAACACTGATTGCTCTGGCACTTTTATTCAAACTGTCAGACTTCTTGGCTTGCATTGTTAATCTTGGTGATATAATGTTTCCTATTCAGTTATGATTTAGGCATTTCACTTTATTTCTCTATAACTATGTTCTATATAGTCTCTTGTGCTCTATATTTCTATGAAATAATATGTATTTTTATTCAAGATAATATATTTGATAATAAAATTTAAATATGTGAATTCCACGTCATGAATAAAAATTAATAACATCACTATTTTTGTTTTATTCAAATACACATATATATTAGATGTCTACTCTGCTAGACACTGTTATGTGTTAGGATACAATGGTGAACTAGAGAGATGGTGTAAGTAGAAAAACAAGAAAAACTAAAAAAATATGATGACACTATGTTGCTGTGTTATGTTAATGTGGCCACAAATTCTTTGCAACTCTTTCTATTAAGAGATAAAGTCTGTTTCTTCACCTCTTGGGTCCAGGCTGTCTTCATAACTTGCTATGACCAACAGAATATAGCAGAAGTGATGCTTGTGAGTTCTAGAGTCTCGGTTCCAAAAGGCCTTGTAGTTTCCACCTTTGGTCTCTTGGGATAATTCCCTGAGACTACCATGTAAGGGAATAGGTCTACCCTATTAGAAGATGAAGGGCGCAAGGAGGAGAACTGGAGTGCCCAAGCTGACAGTACTAAGTGAGCCCAGATTGGTCCTCACATCCCAGTCAACTCTTTAGCTTAATGCAGCGATGTAAGCAAGTCAAGAGGCATCCTGACAACCAATAAAATAATGAGAAATTGATGTTTTAAACCTGTAAGACTTGGGGTAGCTTTTTCAAGCCATGGTTAACTAACACAATAAGTGAAATGCAGAGTTTTATAGAAATATATAATAGAAACATTAATCTGGTCTTAGCAGTGACTTAATAAAGAGAAGCTTCCTGAAGGAAATGTTTTAGATTCAAATAGGGAAGATGATTAGAGCTTCCAAGGTAAAAAGAAAGAGATGGTCCAGGAGAGTGTGCTACATGTATAAAGACCATGAGACAAGACAGATTTTGTTAGTTTCTAGGAATTAAAGACCATTTAATATGTGTAAATCACAGACTGCAGCAGGGAATCACACAAATTTAGGCTGAAAATATAGCTAGAAGGCATATTATGAGAATATGGTACAGTGGGTATAGTACAAGATATTTGGAAGATATGTGGACTTTGTCATGAAGCCAACAGAAATAGTTGATTAGGAAGATATTTGGACTTTGTCATGAAACCAACAGAAATAGTTCCTCAAGTCCGCTCTCCAACAAACAGCGTATTTCTCCTATCCCTTCACAGACTAAACATGCTTTTTAACAAGAAGGTAGATTTGTGATAGGATGCATTCTCTTTCCACTGATGGAAAACAAAAAGCCTTCTTGAAATTAAAAAGTAAATTTTAGTAGTTTTCAAATACTCTCAAAATTGATTCAACTGATGAATGGATAAAGAAGATATGGTCCATATATACTATGGAGCATTTTACCTCCATCAGAAAGGATGAATACTCAACTTTTGTATCAACATGGATGGGACTGGAAGAGATTATGCTGAGTGAAATAAGTCAAGCATAGAGTCTCAATTATCATATGGTTTTGCTTATTTGTGGAGCATAAGGAATAACAGGGAGGACACGAGATGGAGAGGAGAAGTGAGTTGAGGAAAATTGGAGGGGGGAGATGAACTAAGAGAGACTGTGGACTCTGAGAAACAAACTGAGGGTTTTGGAGGGAGGGAGGGGTGTAGGAGGTTAGGTGAGCCTGGTGGTGGGTATTATGGAGGACACGTATTGCATGGAGCACTGGGTGTGGTGCATAAACAATGAATTCTGGAACACTGAAAAGAAATTTAAAAAATTTTTAAAAATTTAAAAAATTAAAAAAAAAGAAAATTAGAAGATATTTAGAAGATATTTGACTTTTGGAGTGACTGAGTGGCTCAGTCAGCTAAGCATCTAACTCTTGATTTCAGCTGGGGTCATGATATCAGAGTCCTGTGTTTAAGCCCCAGGTAGGGGACTGTTTGAGATTCCCTGTTTCCTTCTGCCTTGCCCTTTCCCCGACTCATGCATGCACACACGTTTATGTCTGTGTATGCATACACACACTCTCTCTGTGTCTCAAATAAATAAATCTTTTTTAAAAAAGAAGATATTTGACTTTTTAAATCCACAAATCTTAAATGTTTACATCCATTTTCCCCTGGTTGCTATTTTTCAATTTTCTAATGCCATGCCAATGAGGACCAACTTCATCAATTCCTCAAAATGGTAGGTGGAATTCTTTGTTGAATTAAAAATATAACTTCACCACAAGGTCAATCAAAGTCTTTTGTTAAAAGATGAAATTTATGCTGTGTAATGTCAGTCACTAGCTAGAAGATTTGCATAGGATTGGGAGAATATCAGGGGATCTCAGAGCTCTCAATCACGTCATAGAGTCACCTACAGTCTATCTGCAAAAAAAGTAAGCTCAAGTGTGTCTTTATGTGTGATCATAAAATGTGTTCTCAAAAATTACACTTTCCTTTCAGAAAGATGATTTTTTGTTATAAAATGTCACTGAATCTGTGAAGTTGTGACTTTCCTAACAGAGAATAGAATTATTTTAAATACAGGTGAATAACTTCTAAAATTTAATTAAGATGAAACTTCGTATGGTATGCCTTGAAACAAACTAGAATGAAAAAATAATATACCAACCAATAACATAACCTGAAGTTCGCAATACAGAAAAAGATGAGATTAAAAAAATATCCTGTGAACCTAAAATTGCATGTATACATTATATATAGTGCAATTTTTGAGTCAGCCCACTTAAAGTCATCTGTACTAAAGATCATTTATAATATGACTACATCCATACTTTCACTTGTCACAAAATATGATTGCAGATGGTTCCTGACATAAGATGCTTCAACTTGGGATTTTCTGACTGGAAAATAGTACAAAAGTGATATGCATTCAGTAAAACCTATGCTTCAAATTTTGAATTTTGAGCTTTCCTAGGCTAGCAATATGAGGCATCACATCTTGTGATGTTGGGTAGCCACATTTAGCTATAGCTCCCATCAGCCTTGTGATCACAAGAGTAAACGACACATATGCTTTAGGCATTGTGTACCCATACAACAATTTTGCTTTTCACTTTCAGCATTGCATTCAATAAATTACATGGGATGGTCAACACTTGATTATAAAATAATCCTTTTATTAGATATTTTGCCCAACTGTAGGCTATTTACTCATTCTGAGCACGTTCATGGTAAGCTATGCTAAGCTGTGATGTTCAGTAGGTTAAGTGTCTTAAATGCATTTTTGGCTTGTGGTATTTTCAACTTACAATAGGTTTATCAGGATGTAACCCTATCATTAAGTCAAGGAAGATCTATATTTACAATCATTTTTTAACATCACTTCATAGATGAGGTGTACACATGAGAAAGAACACTGCTTTGAAATTAGTTCTGGATTTTATACTGACTATGTTGAAACTAGGAATAAAATTGTAGGCAATTCACCTTAGTTTCCTTACTTATCATATGAAGAATTTGGGTTGGATTAGTGATTCTCATTTTTCATCATGAAATGATACTTCCATTATATTTCTTTAAGGAAAAAAATGGAAAATTTCTCTTACAAATAAACTGAATCTCTTTCACAATAAGAAATGTACACTCATTTAAAAATATCAATTTTAACACCTGCTAATCAGCCTTTCTATTCACCATGAAGTAACCAATATGTCACTAGGTTAATTTAATTACAGTGCTAAGTAAATAAAATTGATATTTGTGTTAAAATGTGAGGCCTTGTGATGGGTAAAATTTAATTAAGCTTTTTGAAATAATGAAAATAATGAACTGTTTTAATTCTCCTAGGGAATCCCAAAAAGGAATCATTATGTTATAAGATCTAGTCTAGCTTCACAAATTTCTGAAAATAGAATTGAAGTAATATATTACTCTCTCTCTCCTCCCCTATACTTCCCTTCCTCCCTCTTTCATTCTTTTTTTCTTTCTTTCCTTCCACAGACTATATTAGGAATTCAATACATTCCAGGCATTCATCTGGTTCTAAAATGATCAAGGGAAAGGAAGAGATACCAAGAGAGTAAGCTCAAGGATTTCAGGAAAGTTAGTACTATGAAGGCACAAATACAGGAGCCAGTCCTTGTGAATTCCTAAGTTGTGGAGGGTAGTCTAAATCACATTAGCTTATGCAAAGAAGATTTCTTTGTGCTGACACTAGAATGATTAACAACAATAACAACAAAGCCTGTCATGGGAAGACTGGAGGGCATAATTTTCCACTCAGCGAGAACAGCAAATACAAAGAATTTAAGGCTAAAAGGAAGATGGTATGTTCCCAAAGGCAGTGAGAGAATGTTAAGTATTAGAAAATTAGGGACTTGTATGCCATTGTAAGAAGTTTGAATTTTATTTTCTAATTTATTCTAAGTAAGCAGCAGAGAGGGAAGATCTGATTTACATTCAGATCACTTTGCTGTTCATGGATAATGTGTCTGTGTGCATATGTGTGCACATTTGTGTATGTGTATGGGTGCCTACAGAGAGTTGATGATGGTCATTGTTTGCTACTATGGCAAGAAATATGTGACACAGTGGCATGTGGAAGAAAATGAGGTAGACTTCCTGGCCCCTTTCCCCATTAGAGCATTCCAAAGATGAAGAAGTTTGAAAATAGCTATTACAGAGTTTCTGCACCAGAATGCACATTTGCAAAGGCTGAAAAGGTAAATACATCAGACCAGAGAGTCCATATTAGGAGCCAAGAGCAGATCCATGCAGAATGAGGAACTGCCTAGGAGGATATGGAAAGTATAATGAGTACTGAGGTTTAAAAAATATCCAAATGGCTAATTGAAACCAATGTTCCAAATAAAAGCAGACGAAGTGATGGGAATGCTAAAAGCTGAGGAGCACAATCCCTGAAAGAAACAGATGCTGTGAGCAGCAGGGAGACGCCAGCGTAACTGGCACAAATGTGACTGTGAATAATGCTCTTCCGTGACCCTTAAAGCCTATCAATACAAGCTGGAAATTGTTTCCAAGATATTCAAAAAATTTTCATCTCTGAAGTTTTAAGGAACAAGAAGGATGTCCAAAGGCTAAAATGGGGTATAAAAAATGAGATTAGGGTATTCTATAAAATGACCTAAGATGTATTTATTCTTCAATTAAGAAAATAGACTAAAAATGTCTACCAAGAAGCATGTATTCATTGGTTAATTCATTTTACAACTATGTATGGAGGGCCTACTATGTGATAGGGTCTGCTATGTGGGGGATATAAAGGGAAAGAGCATACCCAATCTTCCTTTCAAGAAACTTGTATTTTTAAAAGGGAAAAGATAGAATAAATCAACAAATTAACAGAGAAATGGAACAACTGACAACTAATCAAAGAAAACTTTAAATGTGCCTTAATGGAGAGTTCCAGGTCCTTGGACAATAAAAGCCTCTTTTAGAAAAGGATGTTTATATTAAACCTAGAAGAGAAGAAGGACTCAACTATATGAAAACTGAAGGAAAATATTTCCAGAAAGCTGATGTTGCTGAGAGATAGGGAGGAGAAGATTACAGGTGAGTCTGGTGATACAGGCAAGGGTTGGCCATAAAGAGCCAAATATCTGTGTCAGTAAATTTCTTTAATAATGCACTAGGAAGCCATAGTAAAGGTTATGAATTTGTATATTAAAAAAATGCACTCTAGTTTAACATGCAGAGAATTGATTAAACAATACAGTCAAAGGACAGATCAAAGTGAAGGCTAGTGCCAATTTAAAACATAGAGATAAAATTACTTGATGATTGGGGACAATGGATTGATTCAAAGGGCAAATCAATAATCATAGGATAATTAAAACAAAGATGAATTTTAAAATAGATCATATTTGCTTAATTTATTGCAAATATCAAGTATAAATGTGTGATTGCACTAGTTATACCCATCTAGGAAATTTTAAAATCAAAAGTCTGTAAATGTGAAGTAATGTCCTCTGTTTCATCAGCTATGTCCAACTTAATGGATGCATGTACTTTCAGTTACTAGCAGAAACAGTATTGTTAACAAGAATAACTGGATGCAAAAGACAACTGAAAACAGGATGTACTTTATTATTATTATTCCAATGAAAAATATAAATACAATAAAGGAAGAAGATACACAGTTATTTTGTCAATCTTTTTCATGAAAAATGGTCATATAATAAATTAGGTAGATCAGCTATATGAATCCCTGGTATGTCTAAAATGTCAAGGTACCATGACAGATGCTTTCAAAAATACCATGGAATATAATTATTAAAATAATTTAGAAATTAATTATATCTGTTTTATCACTGATAAAATTGAGACTTTTAAGGGCTAAGAATTTTAGGATTGGGGGGGAGGAGTCAAGATGGCAGAGAAGTAGCAGGTTGAGTCGACATCAAGTAGCAGGAGATCAGCTAGATAGCTTATCTAAACATTGCAAACACCTACAAATCCAATGGGAAATCTAAGAAAAGAGCAACAATCCTAGAAACAGAAAATCGACCACTTTCTGAAAGGTAGGACCTGTGGAGAAGTGAGTCCGAAGTGACGGGAAGATAGACTGTGGGGGGAGGGGCCAACTCCCGGCAAGCGGCGGAGCAATGGAACACAAAATCAGGACTTTTAAAAGTCTGCTCCACTGAGGAACATCGCTCCAGAGGCTAAACCAGGGTGAAGCCCACTTGGGGTCAGTGTAACCCCAGGTCCCACGGGATCACAGAAGGACCAGGGGTGTCTGAATGTCACAGAGCTCACAGGTATTAGAGCAGGGAAGCTGGCTACAGCGACAAAGCCGAGGAGTGAGCTCTCAGCTCAGGGTTACCTTGAACCAGTTGCAGGCTGGGTGAGCTCGGAGCACGGCCAGAAGCCACAGAGACAGAAGCGACTGAGCACTTTTCTCTAAGCACGAGCGACTGGGCGCTTTTCTCCAAGCGTGAGCAACTGGGCACTTTTCTCCAAACGTGACCAAAGGCCAGGGAGACAGGAGCAATTGGGTGCTTTTCTCTGAGGGTGCACTGAGGAGTGGGACCCTGAGCTCTCGGCTCCTCCAGGCCAGAGATCCAGAGGCCACCACTATCATTCCCGCCCTCCGGAACTCTACGGAAAGTGTTCAGGGAACAAAAGCTCCCAAAAGCAAACCCAAGCGGATTACTTAGCCTGGCTCCTGATAAGGGCGGGGCAATTCTACCTCAGGCAAAGACACTTGAGAATCACTACAACAGGCCCCTCCACCAGAAGATCAACAAGAAACCCAGCCAAGACCAACTTCACTTACCAAGGAGAACAGCGGAGTTCCAGAGGAGGAGAAAGCAAAGCAAGGAATTCATGGCTTTCTCCCCACGATTCCTTTAGTCTTGAAGTTAATTTTTTTCTTCTTTCTTCTGCTAAATTTTAACTTTTACCCTTTCCTGTCTTAACTTTTTTTTAACTAGTTTATCTTAACAATACCTTACCAAAAAAAATTAATAACAATAATAATGTTTTTTGAACTTTCATTATTGTAATATTTTATCCTCCATTGTATCTAACTATATTTTTTGTATATACATATATTTTCTTTTTTAAAATTTTCTCCTTATTTGTTTTCTTTCTTTTTGTTTTGTTTTGTTTTGTTTATCCCCTTTCTCCCTCCCACGATTTGGGGTCTCTTCTGATTCAGCTAAAGCACAATTCCCTGGCATCTTTGCCACCCTTTTAACATTTTATTTGCTCCTTTATATATTCTTATCTGGACAAAATGACAAGGCGGAAAAACTCACCAAAAAAAGAAGAACAAGAAGCAGTACCTAAGGCTAGGGACCTAATCAATACGGGCATTGGTAATATGACAGATCTAGAGTTCAGAATGACGATTCTCAAGGTTCTAGCCAGGCTCGAAAAAGGCATGGAAGGTATTAGAGAAACCCACTCCAGAGAGATAAAACCCCTTTCCGGAGAAATAAAGGAACTAATATCTAACCAAATTGAAATAAAAATAGCTATTAATGAGGTACAATCAAAAATGGAAGCTCTTACTGCTCAGATAAATGAGGCAGAAGAAAGAATTAGTGATATAGAAAACCAAATGACAGAGAATAAAGAAGCTGAGCAAAAGAGAGACAAACAAATACTGGACCACGAGGAGAGAATTTGAGAGATAAGTGACACCATAAGATGACACAACACTAGAATAATTGGGATTCCAGAAGAAGAAGAAAGAGAGAGGGGAGCAGAAGGTATATTGGAGAAATTATTGTAGAGAATTTCCCTAATATGGCAAAGGGAACAAACATCAAAATCCAGGAGATGCAAAGAATGCCCCTCAAAATCAATAAAAATAGGTCCACGCCCAATCACCTGATAGTAAAATTTACAAGTCTTAGTGACAAAGAGAAAATCCTGAAAGCAGCCCAGGAAAAGAAGTCTGTAACATACAAGGGTAAAAACATTAGATTGGCAGTGGACTTATCCACAGAGACCTGGCAGGCCAGAAAGAACTGGCATGATATATTCAGAGCACTAAATGAGAAAAACACATGCAGCCAAGAATACTATATCCAGCTAGGCTATCATTGAAAATAGAAGGAGAGATAAAAAGCTTCCAGGACAAACAAAAACTGAAAGAATTTGCAAACACCAAACCATCTCTACAGGAAATATTGAAAGGGGTCCTCTAAGCAAAGAGAGACTCTAAAAGTAGTAGATTAGAAAGGAACAGAGACAATATACAGTAACAGTCACCTTACAGGCAATACAATGGCACTTAATTCGTATCTCTCAATAGTTACCCTGAATGTTAATGGACTAAATGCCCCAATCAAAAGACACAGGGCATCAGATTGGATAAAAAAACAAAACCCATCAATATGCTGCCTACAAGAAACCCATTTTAGACCCGAAGACACTTGAGATTTAAAGTAAGGGGGTGGAAAAGAATGTACCATGCTAATGGACATCAGAAGAAAGCTGGGGTGGCAATCCTTATATCAGATCAATTAGATTTTAAGCCAAAGACTATAATAAGAGATGAGGAAGGATACTATATCATACTCAAAGGATCTGTCCAACAAGAAGATCTAACAATTTTAAATATCTATGTCCCTAACATGGGAGCAGCCAACTATATAAACCAATTAATAACAAAATCAAAGAAACACATTGACAATAATACAATAATAGTAGGAGACTTTAACACTCCCTTCACTGAAATGGAGAGATCATCCAAGTAAAAGATCAAAAAGGAAATAAAGGCCTTGAATGACACATTAGACCAGATGGACCTCACAGATATATTTAGAACATTCCATCCCAAAGCAACAGAAAACACATTCTTCTCTAGTGCACATGGAACATTCTCCAGAATAGAACACATCCTGAGTCATAAATCAGGTCTCAACTGGTACCAAAAGTTTGGGATCATTCCCTGCATATTTTCAGACCACAATGCTCTGAAGCTAGAACTCAGTCACAAGAGGAAATTTGGAAAGAACCCAAATAACATGGAGACCAAACAGCATCCTTCTAAAGAATGAATGGGTCAACCAGGAAATTAAAGAAGAATTGAAAAAATTCATAGAAACAAATGATAATGAAAACACAATGGTTCAAAGTCTGTGGGACACAGCAAAGGTAGTCCTGAGAGGAAAATATATCATGTACAAGCCATTCTCAAGAAACAAGAAAGGTCTCAAATACACAACCTAACCCTATACCTAAAGGAGCTGGAGAAAGAACAACAAAGAAAGCCTAAACCCAGCAGGAGAAGAGAAATCATAAAGATCAGAGCAGAAATCAATGAAATAGAAATTAAAAAAACAATAGAACAAATCAACGAAACTAGGATCTGGTTCTTTGAAAGAATTAATAAGATTGATAACCCCCTGGCCAGACTTATCAAAAAGAAAAGAGAAAGGACCCAAATAAATAAAACCATGAATGAAAGATGAGCGATCACAACCAACACCAAAGAAATACAAACAATTATAAGAACATACTATGAGCAACTCTACGCCAACAAATTTGACAATCTGGAAGAAATGGATACATTTCTAGAGACATATAAACTACCACAACTGAACCAGGAAGAAATAGAAAACCTGAACCCATAACCAGGAAGGAGATTGAAACAGTCATCAAAAATCTCCAAACAAACAAAAGCCCAGGGCCAGACGGCTTCCCAAGGGAATTCTACCAAACATTTAAAGAAGAATTAATTCCTATTCTCCTGAAATTGTTCCAAAAAATAGAAATGGAAGGAAAACTTCCAAACTCATTTTATGAGGCCAGCATCACCTTGATCCCAAAACCAGACAAGGATCCCATCAAAAAAGAGAATTACAGACCAATATCCTTGATGAACACAGATGCGAAAATTCTCACCAAAATACTAGCCAATAGGATCCAACAGTACATTAAAAGGATTATTCACCACGACCAAGTGGGATGTATTCCAGGGCTGCAAGGTTGGTTCAACATCCACAAATCAATCAATGTGATACAATACATTAATAAAAGAAAGAACAAGAACCATATGATACTCTCAATAGATGCTGAAAAAGCATTTGACAAAGTGCAGCATCCCTTCCTGATTAAAACTCTTCAAAGTGTAGGGATAGAGGGCACATACCTCAATATTATCAAAACCATCTATGAAAAACCCACCGCAAATATCATTCTCAATGGAGAAAAACTGAAAACTTTTCTGCTAAGGTCAGGAACACGGCAGGGATGTCCATTATCACCACTGCTATATCACATAGTACTAGAAGTCCTAGCCTCAGCAATCAGACAACAAAAAGAAATTAAAGGCATCCAAATCAGCAAAGAAAAAGTCAAACTATCACTCTTTGCAAATGATATGATACTATATGTGGAAAACCCAAAAGCCTCCACTCCAAAACTGCTAGAACTTGTACAGGAATTCAGTAAAGTGTCAGGATATAAAGTCAATGCACAGAAATCAGTTGCATTTCTTTACACCAAGAACAAGACAGAAGAAAGAGAAATTAAGGAGTCAATCCCATTTATAATTGCACCCAAAACCATAAGATACCTAGGAATAACCCTAACCAAAGAGGCAAAGAATCTATACTCAGAAAACTATAAAGTACTCATGAAAGAAATTGAGGAAGACACAAAGAAATGGAAAAACTTTCCATGCTCATGGATTAGAAGAACAAATACTGTGAAAATGTCTATGCTACCTAAAGCAATCTACACGTTTAAAGCAAAAGAAATGGAAAAATGTTCCATGCTCATGGATTGGAAGAACAAATATTGTGAAAATGTCTATTCTACCTAAAGCAATCTACACATTTAATGCAATCCCTATCAAAATCCCATCCATTTTTTTCAAAGAAATGGAACAAATAATCTTAAAATTTATATGGAAGCAGAAAAGACCTCGAATAACCAAAGGAATATTGAAAAAGAAAGCCAAAGTTGGTGGCATCACAATTCCGGACTTCAAGCTCTATTACAAAGCTGTCATCATCAAGACAGTATGGTACTGGCACAAAAACAGACACATAGATCAATGGAACAGAATAGGAAGCCCAGAAATAGACCCTCAACTCTATGGTCAACTAATCTTCGACAAAGCAGGAAAGAATGTCCAATGGAAAAAAGACAGTCTGTTCAACAAATGGTGTTGGGAAAATTGGACAGCCACATGCAGAAAAATGAAATTGGACCATTTCCTTACACCACACACGAAAACAGACTCAAAATGGATGAAGGACCTCAATGTGAGAAAGGAATCCATCAAAATCCTTGAGGAGAACACAGGCAGCAATCTCTTTGACCTCAGCCACAGCAACTTCTTCCTAGGAACATCGCCAAAGGCAAGAAGCAAGGGCAAAAATGAACTACTGGGATTTCATCAACATCAAAAGCTTTTCACAGCAAAGAAACAGTTAACAAAACCAAAAGACAACTGACAGAATGGGAGAAGATATTTGCAAACAACATTTCAGATAAAGGGCTAGTATCCAAAATCTATAAAGAGCTTAGCAAACTCAACACCCAAAGAACAAATAATCCAATCAAAAAATGGGCTGAGGACATGAACAGACATTTCTGCAAAGAAGACATCCAGATGGCCAATGGACACATGAAAAAATGGTCCACATCTCTCGGCATCAGGGAAATACAAATCTATACCACAATGAGATACCACCTCACACCAGTCAGAATGGCTAAAATTAACAAGTCAGGAAATGACAGATGCTGGCAAGGATGTAGAGAAAGGGGAACCCTCCTACACTGCTGGTGGGAATGCAAGCTGGTGCAGCCACTCTGGAAAACAGTGTGGAGGTTCCTCAAAAAACTGAAAATAGACCTACCCTATGACCCAGCAATTGCACTGCTGGGTATATATCCTAAAGATACAAACGTGGTTCTCCGAATGGGCACGTGCACCCAAATGTTTATGGCAGCAATGTCCACAATAGCCAAACTATGGAAAGAACCTAGATGTCCATCAACAGATGAATGGATAAAGAAGATGTGGTATATATATATATATATATATATATATATATATATATATATATATACATACATATACAATGGAATACTATGCAGCCATCAAAAGAAATGAAATCTTGCCATTTGCGACGATGTGGATGGAACTAGAGGGTATTATGCTTAGCGAAGTGAGTCAATCAGAGAAAGACAACTATCATATGATCTCCCTGATATGAGGAAGTGAAGATGCAACATGGGGGGCTTGAGAGGTAGGAATAGAAAAAAATGAAAGAAGATGGGATCGGGAGGGAGACAAACCATAAAAGACTCAATCTCAAAAAACAGACTAAGGGTTGCTGGGGGTAGTGGGGACAGGAGAGGGTGGTGAGGATATGGACATTGGGGAAGGTATGTGCTATGAGTGCTGTGAAATGTTTAAACCTGGCGAGTCACAGACCTGTACCCCTGGGGATAAAAACACATTATATATTTATTAAAAAATTAAACAAAAAAAGAATTTTAGGATTTTGACCCAAATCCAATAAGTGCTGTTGTTCTATAATACTGCATTGATGCCTGACATCTTAATTTTCATCCCTTCTTCACATTATACTTTAGATAAGTGTTGAACCAATACACCTATGTGTATGTATATTCATTTAGAAATTAGGATATCTGTACAAGTGACTCAGTTCATTACTTTCCAAATGGGTAAGAACAATAGCCTTGCCAATTAAAAATAATTAAACTTGATATCATCAGTGTTAAAAATGTCTTTTATTCTTATATTTGAAAAAATATGCATCTGTAAGGGTCTGGAAATATACAAAATATAACTGATATATTATACAAACAAAATTAATAAATACAAATTTTATATGCATTCATTTCATAGAAGATATCTAGATTTATAATCTCTAAGGCACTATTCTCGGCCTGAAGAGGAATATAAAAGTTAATTAAAAGTGTATATTTTACCTTAAAGGAGTTATAGAATTTATAAAAATTAGCTACACTCAAAGAAATAATGTGAAAAGAGAAAAATCGTATCTGAATTGCTATAGAAGAAAAAACACAGGGACGATGGCATTTGAGAGATATAGGCCACTGAGGGGCGTGGGCCACAGTGATTAAATGAAAAGCTTGTGCAATGATGAAAAGGTATGAAAGAACACAGAAAATGAAAAAAAAAAAAAGAACACAGAAAATGACAATTCATTGAGGGTGCAGATAATGTGAAGGGAATTAGTTAAAAAAGAAGAAGGAGGAGAAGGAGGAGGAAGAGGAGAAGAAGAAGAACAACCACCACCCTATTAAGGGTAGGGTGAAAGAGAGGACAGAGTTTGAAGCAGTCATTTGTTACTTTTCAGACACTGAGAAGCCATAGTTCTAATAAGAGAGATTTGTTGAAGCATTTTAACCTGTCACATCTTTTAGCTTTTATCTGTGAGTTCCAATTCTAAGTTTCACTTGCAGTTTGTGATAAATATTTAATTAAAATTTACATTAGGAAATTTTAAGTAACAGAGGAGTTTAAGTATTTAAGTTCTGAATAATTAAGGCGCCTTCAATAAATAATGAAAGTAACCAAGATAGCCATGACTTACCTTTAATTTATAAAACATGCTATGAAATCATGAGGATGGAAGCAAAAATAATCAAATGCAAGGGAGAATCCTTGTCAAGCTTTTTCACATCCTTAACATTTCCAAGTGGAAGTTCTATTCAGGTTATTTGACCTTAAACTATAATTAGAATTGTTCCATGAATTTTGTTATATCTAATTAAACAGGTATATTTGCAGCTGTCCATACTATTCTCAGTGAAAAATGATATGATTGAAAATGATATCTGTATCTTTGAGGGACAAGGTAGTTTAGGTTGTCCTTCCAATATTATGAGTTTCAGGAGATTTCGAAAGTGTATGATGATTTAGTACTTTTGGGAGACATATGCATAGATGCAGGCAGGGAAAGACCTAATCTTAGTTTAAGTTTGGTGGGAAACACCCATATCCAGCAATTCAGTCACTGGGGTACACACTGAGAATAATTAATTAATTAACTAGCTTCTAACTTCTTGGCACACCTGTCACTTATATATTTTAAACAAAGTTTTGAGAAAATAAAAGCTGTTTTGTGTAGATGGGTGAAAAATACCCAGTGGTTTTTAGATAGGTCACGGAAAACCATGAAGAAACTTGTGTGAGTATATGTATACATATCCAATATCTTAAATAAATAAGTGAACTTTGGGCTGGAGATGAACTCTATCTCAAAAAGGTAAATTCATTCTGCTAAGTTATAAGCAACAGTATTTCTAGTAATAGCATTTCAGAAAGAACTAGCTGTGGATTTCTATGCCAACACTTTTAGTTGTGAAACCTTCAGGACACTCATAAGTCCCTATGAATCTTGTCAATCCTAGTTTACAAAATGAAGAAAAGGAAACCACAGCATCATGTGTTGTGAGGATGAAATAAAATAGAGGGAAAAAATTGTTTGATACAATACCTGACACGAAATCAATGCTCAGTGGTAATGATGAGAAGAAAAAGTTGATAGAGTTCATTCAAAGGTAGTGATGAGGAAGAACAAGATTACTTTATTCTTCTCTAAGTTAAATTCTAACTCTTCAATAAACTTGTCACACAAGTTAAAACAATTTTATTAACTAAAAACTAAATTTCTAAATTATTTATTCTTGAGCATCTGTTTCAACCACACATTTAAAGTTATTAGTCATTTCACTCAAACTTCTAATGTGCATTAATGATTTATGATTCTTTGATGAATACCTGTTTTCCCCATGCAACTGTCTCTATGAGATATAGTTATATGAATTTTTGTTGTTATGACTGTATGAATAATAGCTAGCAATCAGGTGTCAAGTAATTACTGGCTAGGGAATTGACAACTGCTTGAATAATTTTGCCAGAACTCCATAATACAAAGATGGTAATTTGATAGCCAAAGGGATGTAATATCTGCACTTACCTTTAATTTTATATCAGTTGATTTTATCAGAGGCTAGAATAGCAATTACATTAAAGATATTTTACAAGTTTGATAGTTTGATCCCTATACTGACTTTCTCCTACCTGTTACAAAATGATAAAACTAATAATACAGAACTTAAAATATATTTCCCAGATCCTATAATCCATCTTTTTTTTTTAAAGATTTCATTTATTTATTTGACAGACAGAGATCACAAGTAGGCAGAGAGGCAGGTAGAAAGAGAGAAGGGGAAGCAGGCTCCCCGCTGCCCAGAGAGCCCGATGTGGGGCTCGATCCCAGGACCATGGGATCATGACCTGAGTTGAAGGCAGAGGCTTTAACCCACTGAGCCACCCAGGCACCCCTAATCCATCTTTTTTTTAACTTCTTTTATAATGTCATTTCTTGAAGAATTATATATAAATGCTTAACTAAACTTTATTATATCCACGCAAAAAAGTTAAAGCAAAATATTCAGCAAATTCTATTAGAAAGAACATGGGATCTGGCATAAAATGACTCTGATTAAAGTTTTGTTACTATTGGTCCTGATTTCATTTAGTATTTTTTTATTAATTTTCTTACTACTGACTTCACTTTGGATACTTTAATTTACAAATTAAGTCATTTGCATTTTTTATAATGCTGAAATGTGTGACTTTTTCCAAACTGAAAAATGACATTTTTACTACCATTCCTTGAAAATAATTTAAATGAAGAAGAATTCTAGAGCAACTTATAAGTAAATGTTTACCCTCTTTTCCTTCTCATTATCCTGGAAGAAATATCCTTCCTCTTATCAAGAACAAATAAGCAAACAAACAAAATAAACATCTACCCACTTGTGCTCTGTATCACATCCTATGATCCCCTGTAACACTAACTTCTCTTATTTTATATAGTCTTTTATATAATTACAGAAATATACTCTCAATTTCCAAGGTTGAAAAACAAAAAATAAAGTAAAACCACTTCCTGACACTACATTTCACTTATAACCACCTCCACACTTCTCTCTTCCTTCTTATCTAAATTTCTTGAAGATGTTGTCTACACAACCTATTTTTACTCTCATGATTTACATTCATACCATAAACAAGTTTGTCTAGGGTTCTGCCCAAATTTTACCACTGAAATAACCTCTGTGTTACTAAATCATATTCTATGTTCTCAACTTACTCATTTGATAAATATTTACTGTGCAGTTACCATATGCCAAGAGCTCTCCCAGTGACGGAACATATAGCAGACAGAAATGTAGAAAATAGTCACATATTCTCTGTTTTTGGAAACTTATATTCAGATGATGAATAGCACTATGAAAAATAAGTAATTCAAAACAGTAGCCAAATGCCAGGAAAGATGCAACTTTAAATAAAGTAGTGTAAAAGACCCCACTGAGAATGTGAGATTTAAGTGAAGATATGAATATATCAGAGATTGAGACATGCAAATATCCAAGGGAGGAATTTTCCAAGAAAACTGAAAACAAAGCCCCGACATAGGTACTATGACATTTGAGAACCAACAAGTGTGGTGCTGTGGCAAAAGAAGGTATAGAGAAAGAAAAAGTGAGGTAAGCAAGGTTAAAATGCTAAATCAATAAGTAAATTAATAAGTAATAATAAGTAAATTAGACAAGATTTTTCTCTGATAAAGAAAGAACCACTGCTGGGTTCTGAGCTGAGGAATGACCGTTATCTGACTTAAGATTTTTAAAATATCATTTTGGCTGCATTATTTATAGTAGACTATGGAAAGCCAAGGATGGAAGCAGGGAGACCTTTTGGGAAGAAGAGGCAATCATGCATGCAAGAAGAGAGAGTGGCTAGAATGTAGGTGGTTGCAACGGAGGGGGAAGGAAGTAGTTGCATCATGGATATTTTGGGGTAGAATTGATCCTGACTTGCTGATATAAAATGTGATAAAAAATGAGACAAGGTTGATTTCAAGGATTTATTCTGAATAACTGGAAAATAAGAATTGTTATTTGTTGATATGAGAAGATTGGAAGGGGCAGCCTTTGGGAGAAGGTATCAGTTCAACTATGGTGATATTAAGCGTAAGAAGCATACTAGAAATCCAAGTGGAGATGCTGTAGAGGTGTTTGCATATGTCAAGCTGGAGTTCAGGGTAGAAGATCTGAGCTAGTGATGTAACTTTGGGAGTCACCAACAGAGTATTCAAGCCACAGGACTGCATGAGATGACCAAAAAGCTCTAGGCAAAGAGCCTGACTGCAGATCAGGAATCTGAGAAGAAACCAAGGAGACTCTGAGGTAGGGGATAAGCAGGAGAGGAGCTTTCTGGGGTCCAATTGCAGAATGTGTTTTAATGAGGAAGTAAAAATCAACTGTGTCAATTTCTGTTATTAGGTTCAATATAAAGACTGAGAAATAGTGACCTCCATTCATTATAAGGGTAGAGACTGATTGGGAGTGATCCAAGAGAGAATGGGGTAAAGGGAATTGGCTATAATGAATATCCAGAATTCTTCTGAGAATTCCCTGAGAAGGAAAGCAGAAAAGGTTTCAGTGTATGTCATATACTGACCACTCCCTTCTTCTTGAAATGATCAGTTTTCAGTGTTTATACAAAGCCATTCTCTTTTAGTTTTCCACTTCCTTTATTAATAGTTGGAAGATTCTTTTCAATCTATTATTGGCTCCTGCTCTTCTGCAGAAAATTTAAATAGTGAGTTTCTTAGGGCTCAATCCTGGGTCTTATCTCTGACTTTGCTCTTTTATGTCTTTTGAAGGAATTCATTAAATCCGAGGGATTTAAATTGTTCTCTTTATGGGGTGAATCCCACATGAAACTCCAGTTTAGAACTCTTTGTGAACTTCAGACATATATATACATCTTCCTTTTCTATCCACTTATATGATCATTTTTGTGTGACACAAATATACTCTGGAACTCAAATATAAACAAGGCTCAAAGACCACTTTTTCTTTCTTTCCACTATAAAGCATTTTCTTCTTTGAATCTTTTGTTTCTTGCCAAGAGAATTTTAGAGACAATTTTTTTTTCTTTTCCCTCATAAGAACATCCAGTTAATCAGTAAATCCTGTCAATTTCCATTCAAATTTATATCAGGTCTATCTTCCTTTCATATTTATCTTCTTATCCTAATTTAGGCAGTGCAACACAACACTTTTCCCCACTTTCATCATTGTCTCCCTCCAGTACATTTTCTACACAGATGTGGAAGAAAAGAATCTCCTCAAAAATTAAATCATTTTGCTCTTCTCTCCTGCATAAAATTCTTCTATGTATTCTTCATTATTGCTGGAGGACATGAACCTATACTACTGCAGGCTAGTCTCACTAAATTCTGCTATGTTTCAGCCACATGGGTATTTTTTAGGTTCTTTAACCTTTAATGCTTTTTCTTCTTCAGGACCTTTGTTCATTCTGATTGGCCTGTTCTCCTCAATCCAACTCCTTTAGCACTTCCCCTACTCCACTTTTCTCATACTAAACTTTGGTTTGTCTTACGCATCACTCCATCAGGGAGATATGTTACCTGAGTATCTAAATAACCTAGGTTCTACATCCCTTACCTTATTCTCTATTCCAGCACCTTCCATTCTTTCATTCGCAGCAAACATTCACACTTAAAATTTCTTTTTTCTTTCAGCCTGTTTAATACATATGTGTGTACACACACCCACGTTTAATTTTATTTCACATTGTAACTACATTGCAACAACCATGACGGCAAAGACTTTGCTCCTCTCCTTTACTGTCATATCCCCTAGCAAAGCAGATGAAACAGACTCAGTAAGTGTTGGGTGAATAAAGGAATGGATAGTTAAAGGGCTATTATGGGCAGTTCATGATGGGACTGCAGGAAAGAAATGAATGAATGTCTCTTAAGGAACTTCATTAATAAGAGGGGACCTACAAATAACTAAGAGACATAATACCTTAAGTGGCCCATAGAAGTATAAACTGCTAGGTTGAAATGTATAATAATATGTGTTGACTTTTTTTTTTAATTCTTAGTATGTAAGTCAATGTGTTAATTTCCTTAAAGGCAATTTCATTTAATACAACACTTTGAGATATGGTGTATTAACATCTCTATTGGACAGTTGCAGAAAATAAGTTTATGAGGATCCTACAGCTGTTTAAAGATGAAAACAGGATTTGAACCAGTCCTCCTTTTTCCAGAGTTTTCATTCATAACTGTGAATCGTTAAAAAAAAAAACCTCATCACTCATGAATTATATTTAAATATTTTATATTTCCTTCTGATACATTTTTTCCACTTGTATTAAACTATGGTTTTCTAAAACCATCTTTGTGAAAACAAAAAAATAAATGCTTATTCATGGAGAAAGGAAACACCAAATCAACTATGAACCTTCTTTAATGAGGCAATCAGCTTTAATTAAAAAGAAATCTTGAAACAATCTTTTGCACCTACATGTCTGTTTGCTCAAGTATCATATTGAATTTAACTTTGCTGTGTTGGTAAGAAAACTGGAGGTCAAAATTTAGGAAGTTAAAGAAAGATTCAATTAGTTCACTAATCAGTTGGTGCTAAAGGTCAAATGATTTAATTTGACTAGGTTATACTTTTTATCATAGATTATACATCCTCTTTCTTGTCTTTCCTAACATTTATTGTACAGATACAGATTTTTCTTTCAACTTTTTTACTTAGGGAGCATGTCATTATTCATCTGACATCTATCACAACTGACCTAAATGTTTTACATGAATTTCTAGTTTGTGAAAAATGTTTAAATAATTACATGAGGTTATAAATCATGGTAAGTGTGAGAGGTAGTGGGAACTCAGAACCTAGTATTATATTTAATACCTTAATAGAAATTAACTTGTATTGAGTTACTAATTTTCCTTGTTTGCTGACTTTTTCTTTATACTTTTGTTCTTTGAAAATGGATCTTTATTTTGCGCCCTATAAAAATCAAAGTGGCATGTTATATGTTAGCAAACACTCTCCTTGTTACTGTTTTCTCTGTGGCATTTTTTTTTAAAGATTCTATTTATTTATTTGACAGACAGAGATCACAAGTAGGCAGAGAGGCAGGCAGAGAGAGAGGGGGAAGCAGGCTCCACGCCGAGCAGAGAGCCCGATGCAGGGATCGATCTCAGGACCCTGAGTCCATGACCTGAGCCGAAGGCAGAGGCCTCAACCCACTGAGCTACCCAGATGCCCCTCTCTGTGGTATTTTTAATAAATGTTTTTGTCAGTTAGCTAACCTAAAATATAGAAAGTATTTATTTTATCTAACAGTTGAGATAAACTATGAAGACAAATAATAGTTTAACCTTTCATGCTTATCCTAATTTAGACAATTAGGATACCTCAACAGTAAATACTTTATTTATTAATAAAACCCAACATATGCTCTGAGAAAAAAGAATACAGAACAGAGGATTTGAGGAAAGGGGAAGAAAGAACAAATTTAGGAATGTGGATTATTTAGTGAGATATTTTTTAGGAAAGAAAATGAATAAAAAGCATAATTGTGGAACAAATGGGAAAAACCAAGATTTGAGTCCAGATGTAATGCATCCAGAAATACTATTTACTACTATATATAGAGAGAAAGAGTCTAGAAACCAGTATTATTATCTTCAGATTACATCACATAGGTAATTGTATATTTTAACAAAGCATAAATAAAATCTAAATAATTGCGTGTCACAGAAATATAGTCTTTGCAACATATTTCTACCACTCTGTGAAGACACTGGCCTCAGACATAAAATAGTTATTTTCCAAGCCCTATGTTTATGCTATATATCTAAGTCCCTACTCTCCAAAAAAGTAAAAAGCAATGACAGAAATACACTGTCACAACAGAATTTATTTCGAAAAGGATGCCATCTTTTTTTTCCTCCTTTTTGGTTTTGTTGACATCATGTTGATTAAAGAAGCCCTCAGATATAGACATTTTTGTTAAGTTTTCTATTAAGTTTGTACCTCTTTTAAAATGTGTTATTCTCTAAGTACCAAGATACTAAGGAATAAAATCCTCTTGCAGGGTATGAAACAAATGGGTCCCATTCAGATTCAGATTGATTTGGCCTACAGACCTACTTATCATTTAATTAAAGGGGAGGGTATTATGTAGAGTTATTAAGGAAGTCTTGTAGCAAAAAAAAAAAAAGCAAAGAAATGTATCATAAAAATACATTATAAATTATATATAAAGAGCTTTCACAGGAAGATGTGAGTATTGGAGGGTCATCTATATGCAAAGTTATGCTAAAAAGCATTAAATATATAAAGAGAAAACATGAGAAAATAGAAGAGTTATGGGACAATATACAGGAAATCTTAAAATATTGGGTCCTTTATTTGTAAAATAAAGTTGTCATGAAAGAGGACCTTGACCTCATTTCCTTTACCTCTAGTCACTGATAGGGAGATCATTTCAGAGCATTTAGCACTAGATTTACAGTTTTGTTTTGTTTTTTTCTTTCAAGGTAGTTTAATAGCTGTGAAGTCAGTAGAACTCTATTGAAAAAGTTAAAAATTTAAATCTGTGCACCAAGAAATAACCTTAGTTTGCTTTCACAACTGTTATTCAGGACTTTAGGGAAAGGAGGTAAATGAATTAGAGGTCAAATTTCTAATTAAAAACCTTAAAAAATAATAAACGAATGAAGGTCATCTTAAGACAGATATGTGCTGTATGTTGACATAGTCATGAAATATAAATTATATGATTTAAATTAAGACCATATAGAAATCAAGTCCATTTGATTAATTCTCATTTAGAGTCAGAGCTGCACAATAGTTCCCCTAAAAACTTATCCTTATAACCATGTATACAAATTAAAATATATACAAATGTACTCTCAAATGTTCTGTCATCACCTTCAAATCATTTATGGAGAGTCACTGATGTATCATTTAAAAATGACATCATTCAAGATTTTTAAAATTACCTAAAAAGAGAGCAGTGGTTATATAATCCAATGTCCTCATTTTCTTTATGAGTAAATTAAGATTCAAGATACTCAGCATTTTTTCTATAGTTAACCAGAGACATAACTGGGATTCCAGTATATAACTTTAGATCTTCATCTTAGTATTAGTGCCTCTCCTAATTTACTGGTGAAAAACAAAAACAAAAACAAAAAAACTTGAAGTTTGTCATTTCTTATTTACCATACATTCAACCTAGCCTCCAAAAACTTAAAACTATTGTCTGATTTTGCATTATCTATTCATTACTACCTATTCGTTGTTGGCTTTTCATATTTAATTTATGAACTATACAATATCACAGGAGTTAAATCACAATGTGAGAGGTAGATTATTGAGAGAGAAAATTTACAACTAAAAGAAAACAAAGATGTAAACCATACATACAAATCTTATATCAGGTACTGAAAGTGATAAATATAGTCCCCATTGGCTCTCACATACTCTGGCAAAGTATAAAGACTAATTTCAGTAAAAGTGTAAACATTTCCATATATGTATGCATATGTGTGTGTAGAAAGTGTACCCGGAGGTTAGAATGTGGCAATTTCTGATTTAGCTTCAATGGAAGCATTAATTTAGCAGACATTAAGATAGTTAAATGACAGTGTGGAGATCCCTTAAGAAATTAAAAATAGAGCTTCCCTATGACCCTGCAATTGCACTACTGGGTATTTACCCCAAAGATACAGATGTAGTGAAAAGAAGGGCCATCTGTATTCCAATGTCCATAGCAGCAATGGCCACAGTCACCAAACTGTGGAAAGAACCAAGATGCCCTTCAGTGGATGAATGGATAAGGAAGATGTGGTCCATATATACTATGGAGTACTATGCCTCCATCAGAAAGGATGAATACCCAACTTTTGTATCAACATGGACGGGACTGGAAGAGATTATGCTGAGTGAAATAAGTCAAGCAGAGAAAGTCAATTATCGTATGGTTTCACTTATTTGTGGAGCATAAGGAACAACACAGAGGATATGGGAAGATGGAGAGGAGAAGGGAGTTGGGGCAGATTGGAGGGGGAGATGATCCACGAGAGACTGTGGACTCTGAGGAACTAACTAAGGGTTTTGGAGGGGAGAGGAGGTGGGAGGTTGGGTAAGTCTGGTGGTGGGTATTGTGGAAGGCATGTATTGCATGGAGCACTAGGTGTGGTGCATAAACAATGAATTCTGGAACACTGAAAAGAAATTTAAAAAAAATACAAATTAAAAAAAGAGTTAAATGAATGTATGACAGGTTCTTATAGGAATCATTTTCAAAAGCAATGTAGGGGTATCTATTTTGGGACTCTTGGACTCTTCAGACACAGCAAATATGTAAAAAGGAGACATAGAAGAGAGAAGAAGTTTGGTGAAATTATTTCCTTTGAGAGAAACTTGTAGATCATTGAGTACCCTTTCTCTAGACTTTCTGAGGGAATGGTGGAAGAGTGATACCTTCTGGTGTTTATCTAGTGATTCAGTGGGATCACTCAGTTATGAAATATGTTTAATGTAGTTGGCACACAAAAAAGACTGCTATCTGTTCCTGTCTGAGAAAGCTAAAGTCAAAATCACACAGGAATAAGATAAAACTGACATTTGTTGAGGGAATTCAGAAATGAGAGAAGATAGTGGTTCTGTGTTGAGATAAGCTCGCTTTTTTGTGTTTCTCACAGAAAAACAAAACAAAAACAAACAAACAAAAAACACAAAATTTCTGGCTCACCAAGGAGATTTAAAATAGTATCATTTGGGGACCTGCCAAGTAGGCTATCTGAGGAATAAAGACTACCTTAGCAAAAGAAGGCTGGGAGTATCAAATAGCTGGAGACCAACTCTGGCAAGTGTCCATTTAGAATACATATGCACTCCCTGGGGAAAGAAACTGTAGAAGAAATAGAGCCAGTTGGAATCCTGAAAAGGCCCCAGGATTGTCCATGACAGAATCAGCCTGAAGATCAGGACCAGAGAGTATGTAGATTTAGAACTGAGGTCAAGACCAGTCTCTACCTCTTCTCTGCTCTACCTCTGTTTAATCTTAAAGAAACCTAAAATAGCAGCAACTAAGGAGTTTAGAAGAAAGAGGAAGATACAAGATGGAGGGACAGAAGAATCAATTTCAACCCTGTTCTTCATTTACACAGTACCTGGCTAATCAGTGCAAGGATAGGAGAGAGGGAAGAAGTTAACATTCAATGACATTTAGTATTTTGATTAATAGCTGGGGCTTGGTAATATACTAATTATAGAATTGAAACAGTGTTTCTAGTTTTATGGCTGAATTACATCCCTCCCAAATTCATGTGTTGAAGTCCTACCCCCAGTGCCTTAAGATGTAACTGTATTTATGGATAAGTTCTTTAAAGATTTTAAGTTAAAATGAGTACCTTAGGATGGGCTCTAATCCAATATAGCTGATAACCTTATGAGGAGAGAAATTTTGGCATGGGGAGACAGACACCAAGCATGAGCTAGCACAGAGGAAAGGCCAGAAGAGGACACAGCAAGGAGGTGACCATCTGCAAACCAAGGATGAAAGCCTCAAAGGACATCAAACCTACCTACATCTTGATCTTGGGACTTCTGGACTCTAGAATTGTGCAAAATAAATTTCTGCTGTTTAAACCATCCAGTCTATGACCTTTTGTTATGGCAGTCCTAGCAAACTAGTTCACCAGGTTAATGTGATCACAAGAGCTGAGTTTTCATCCAGTAGATACATGCTGAGGGTATCTCTTCTGGAATAAATTCTGGAAATTATTTATTAGAATCTGTTATTATATCCCAAAGCAAAAACTAAAAGAAATCTGAGGCTTTCTTAAAACTTAACATGCATTTGGATATATTGCTTTTTGCATATGATTACCACACTGCCTGAATCAAATAATGAATATCCATCCATATGAAGAAAATGAAACAATGGAACATATAGAAATTATGCCTAAGGTAGATGATCAGAACATATTCAGTCAGAAACATTCATCCCATTTCTTAAGCACAAGCTTAAACCTTCTTAGTATCTTTGTGGGAGGGAAAAGGCAGATCTCGCATACATGTCTGGCAGATTAATAAGCATGCCAAAAGGAACCACAGAAAGGAAAACAAAAAGGAAGAGAGAAAATAAATAATATTAAATAAAAAAAATAATGTTTTGAAATCTTTAAAAGGGGAATGTCAGAATTTTGTTGAATGCTTTTATGGATTTATTTTAAGCTGCATATTGTGGAGAGGGAAATCACAATTTTTCAAATAATTAGAGATTCTAAAGTTATGACATGAGGCAGATCCCGCAGTGTAATGATCATAAGCAACAAGTCATAAAAAATTAGAGGAAGTAACACAAAGCTGAGGAACAATGGGAAAATTGATACTATATCACATTCTCTCAGTGTATTAATATTATTTTTTAACATACTTCTTACTTTCTTATAATTGGAGAGCACTAGCTCAGCTGTCACAAGAGAGCTGTCCACTGCACCTGCAGAGGCTACACAGTGCAATAGCCACACAGTACAGTAGCCACTGGCCACCTGTGGCTTTTGAGAATTTGAAGTGTAGCTAGTAAGACTGAAAAACTGAATTTTAAATTTTATTTTATTGTAACTAATTTTAATTTCAACTTAGAAATATGGAGCATGAAATATTTTTCCATTAAATATAATCATATTGTTTTGGTGCTCCATTTTAACTGCTGCATTATGTAAGATGTAGCTTTGTAGTGAAAGCATCCGAGGCATACATTATGATATGTTTATTTGAATATTTTATGCAGACAGTAAGAATTACAGTGAAATCTCAGTAAATAACAGTTGCTAATACACTGAAATACTGTATTTTTTATTATAATTATGGGTAAATTATTCTTCTAGCCTATTAAAAATCAACTCTTCCCATTGAAAATTTAATGTTTAGTATGAGTTGTGCTGTAAGTGTAAAATACATTAAGATTTTTAAGACTCAGATGAAAAATATAACACAAAGTATATCATTAATATTTTACATTACTGTTGAAATGTTAATATTTTGGATATAATAGGTGAATGTAATTAAATTTCATTTTGCCTGTGTGTTTTACTTTTTTATGTGGCTACAAGAAAATATAAAATTGTGTGTGTATGTGTGTGTGAGTGTGTGTATCTACCACTGTGAGAAACTTTTGTGACTCACTGGAATTGCAAATACTAAATTAAGCCACATAATTTTTGGACTTGGGAAAATTCTATTGTTCCATGATCAAATGACCTCAAGGTCCTGAAATACTATGGAATCCATTCAAGCTCACGGAGTAGAGGTTATACCCAGATTTACCAACTTCTAGTCCAGTGTTCTTTCCAGAATAATACTTGTACAAAGGAAATCTTATTCCTGGTAATCTCTACCTCTCACTACCTTTGCAATCTAGTTTTTATTGGTATTACTTACTTACATATCTCCCTCAGGAAAGAGTTGGCTGGCTTTCTCTTATGTTGATAAACTGGAAAGATAACTATTTACTTGGAAATTCAACACAAGTGTAGGAACACAAAATCTGGAGGTTCCTATTAGTTAGGGAAATTCTAGCCAGTACTTGCTGGATTCTCTGTAGGAAAGAAGGATATATCCCAATGCAACAAAGTTGCTTTCTTATTAGATCAACAATATAATGTTTTAATCTGACCTTTTCCAGCAAAAGTACACTGGGTATAATGAAACTATTGCCTTTCCTAATAAGGGTTTTATACTTCTTTCACCTTAAGCTGTGTATAGCTACAGATTCTTTCTTGGGTTTTCCAATAACAGTCAGTAGTACCTGATCTAATAAAAAGATAAATTAGCCTATAACAGAAGATGCTTTTATTATTTGTTTCACCCCACAGACATACGGTAGAGCAAAGAGTATACTTTGCTGGTATTTCACATAGTTTGTACGACACTTGTCGTTAAATATTTGATGTAGTTTACTAGGACTAATTTTCATTATAATATCTACTGTATTGAAACCTGTGTTAAACAGAATCTTTTTTTCTTTAAATCAACAAATAAGGACTTATATTGTATAATCAAATAAAAATGAGTCTCCAACTAATTACTGTGAAAAGTTGAGATATTTCCATTTCAAATAATACCCCTATTATTCATAACATGCTTGAAATTGCCTTCCAAGTCATTTTGAGCAAAACAATAAGGGTGATGAGGCTTCTCCTGCTGCTGCTGCTGCTGATAATAGTAATAATGGCTAACATTTTATATAATGCTTACTCTCTGTCAGACACTATTCAAAATGCTGCCCATATATTAACTAATTTAATAACTGATATCATTGTTTTATGAACATGTCACTTTTAATCAAGGACAGTGTATTTCCACAATTTTCACTTACTTTTTTCACCAAATTTGAATCTCAATAAATTTTAGCCTTTTATAAAAATAACAAATTTATTCTACAAATTTGCAAATTTGAGGATAACTAAGGTTGGAGTTCACAGTGAATTTAGCACAGGCTTTAAAAGCAAAAACACTTAAGGATTCAGTCCTGGTTCTGCTATATTCTAATGTGACCTTAGGCTTCCTATTTTTTTTCAACAAGGCTGCCATTAACTCAAACAGGGCATCTGAGTGAATCAGACAAATAAGCCCCTTTCTCTGGGTGATAGTGGATCGGGCACAGGACTGAGCCAGACGTGTATAGCCCTCACTCTCCACCTACCCTGAGTGTCCTTGTGTTAGCCTGAATCACTTGATCCAGAGTCTTTGTTTGGTAAAGTAGAGACAATAATACAATATCTGAGATATTGTGAGGAGTATATGAGATAAGGTGTATGCAAATACTTTGTAAATTGTGACACATACATATGCACATATAACATTCAATCATTTGGTCAACATTTATTTGAATGGTAAACTCTGGAAGTACAGGGATAAAAGGACACAGTCAATGTCTTTGGGGAGTTGCAAATTATAAAACCAGGCAACTATGAAACAATGCAAAATTTGTTTTCTGGACTTTGTATAGTAGGTAGAATATTTATATTGCTCATATCTTTGAATTTGCCCAAACGTGTGTAATTCTTGTAAATAAACAACACATCTTTTTAAAGTCATCCAATAGTAATGGACAGTAGTATTTTTTTGCTGGTCACTTTGAATTTGTCATGATCCAGAAGGTCTGGAGTGATGTTAAGAATACCAAGTAACAGGTGATGGGGACTAGAAACTGAATTGTGAATGCTGGTAATGGGTAGTATCTAGAAGGTGCCCTGTTTGAGCCATGATATGAGCCATTTGTTATATTTCAGGACAATCCAGTGAGTCTTGAAAGAGATGGGGCAGGTTAGGAGTCAGGAAAACAGTACTGATGCTCTTGCCCCAATGAGAGTGGTTATTTATTTACCAATCAATAGGATTTCAACATGTTAATAACCTGTACAGCAATAGTACATAGACTAACATAGTTTTACACCATAGATATCACATCACGATTCTAACCTAAAACTACTCTGCAACCTTCATTACTCTAGCCAGGTGCCAAGTATTCTGAGTTTTCCTGGATCACATGGCCTCTTTCAGTTCTCGAAAGAGCCTGTCTTTTCTTAATTATAATACTTCATAAATTATTTTTCTTTTCATGGAATTTTCACGCATCTTTTCACAGACTAGACCGGAAACTCTGAATTCAGGGACTGTGTGATTTGCAGAGCCTTGCTCAGTGTCTGCTACAAAGTAAGTGCTCAGCAATAGTTTCACTGAACAAAATTGGATGGATAATAAATGATGGAATGAATAAGAATGCCATAATCATCTCAAATGGGGCTTTGATCTAAAAAAAAATTTTAGTTTAATTAAATAACATTAGCAATATACCTGCCTTATTTACTTCAGCTAATTACATACCTGAAGAAAGATCAGGTTAAGTAATAATAAATTTATTGTCACATGAAGCCAATCCTTCCATTTATATCTTATAAGATTATTTCCTAAAATGTGTCCTAAGGAAAAACAGGTCCTAAATAAGCTGAAAAGGCATGATTTGCTTAAATCAAATAATTCAACTTAAATTTGTTTAACCCAGTGATTGTGGAGCTTTTTGAGCCCCAAAATTGGCCCTGTGTAACCACCATTGCCACACATCTTTAAACTTAAGGAAAATCCTAATATATTTTTTAAATCATTTGAAGGAACTTTTCCTAAATTTCCTTTAACTGTTTCTGGATATCTGTGAATTTGAATTTAAAAGTCCAAGGATTTTAATTCTGTAATGTTATTTCTAAATAGCATGGTAAATCTGCCAATGAAATGAATGTAAGGTCCACAAGCATTGCCTCAGACTCCATTTTTCATACCAACATGGAAGAATCAATCATATACAGTGTGTTTGATTGCTTGTACTTATTGTGCTTGATTGCAAAAGCCCTTTGGAGGTCATCTTGGGCAAGTATTAAATCATTACTAAAGACAAAATCCCCTGTTCAATATACTTTGCAACAGAATTTGTAAAGCACTGAATTTTTTTTGTTAAACACTGACTTAATCAATTATCTTTTGTTATGTGCTCATCCTTAGGTGATGTAATGAAACTTCCCTCACTAGAGACAGTAAATGTTAGCATTTAAGAATTCGTAATATGAGTAAAACTCTACCATATATGAATACTAAATGGAACAATAATGAATCACCATGAGGTATGACCATAAAATGATGGCAATGTTTGTAATCTGCCAAATGTCCTTTGAAGTACAAGAAATTCAAACAATTATAAACAAAAAGTGTTACCCAAGAATTCATTACATTATAAAATTTTAAAATACTTGATAGAAATTATATTAACTGAAAATACTAGCCCAAAGTTGGTTGGGATAAGGTAATAAAATATTATCAATTTGCATATTTTAAAAAAAAAACACTTTGTAATTGTAAATATAGCTTAAATAACATTATAAAATCAGTACAGAATAAATTTTAAACTTATGTAGGAAATATGATATGTATATTTCTCTGAGGAGATCAATTTTTAACTTAATAATAGCTGGAGTATTTTGAAAATCTAAAACATTTGTATTTCTTGTTACTATTAATCTTGATACTGTGAACTTTCCTCATTCTTTGAGCCCTTGGGGATTCCTTTGATATCAGAGAGTACTTATACAACTTTGACGAATATTACATTTTTTAAAGTTCATATCTAGATATTAGACTTGAGGATTATGTTATGGTGAAAGAAAATATGAAATATAAATTTCAAACAGTTTCTTTTTCAGATCAAGAGGAAAATCTGGAAGACATAGTTAATAGAGCTTTATAAAACCTATGATTAGTGAAAACTCAGGACAGGACACAAAAAAAGCTTTCCCACCATCTGATAGGAGCAGAAAGTCTAAGACGCCCTATTGTGTGAAAATTCTCATGAAGGATGGAAGTTAGATATAGTACAATC
The DNA here is from genome assembly GCF_002288905.1 of Enhydra lutris kenyoni. Lineage (NCBI taxonomy): Eukaryota > Metazoa > Chordata > Mammalia > Carnivora > Mustelidae > Enhydra > Enhydra lutris. The sequence goes on along the minus strand of NW_019154098.1, from coordinate 26,326,449 downwards.
ATCTATATAAATTTGTTAAACTATATTTGCTAAAGAAATTAATTCTGAAATCTTACAGCATTGACTTATGGAAAAATGTAAGCTCCTTAAAGATATACCCAGATACATTGAGCATTAGAGTAATATGTGTTCAGCAAGTGGATAGTTTCACACTTTACTGACCAATGGATATTGGGTGGCGATAGGTATGAGTGAATTAACAGAGCCAGGACCCTGCCATGGGGTTATTATGGTAAGTGAAAAAGAAAAATTATAGTAGAAAATGAGACTTAAAGAGCTTTAGCTAAAGAGTAGATGGAAAGACCAGCAAAAGGTGTCATGGAATAGAGTCAGAAAGGTGGATGGCTGACCGTGCTTAAAGAGCATACTACAAATTGCCTTGCGGATGCCAGCAGTAGATATCTACAAGATTCCTGGTTACCGAGAAGTGAAATTTTCACTGAAACTGGTTAATATTTATGAATCAGAGCAAGGGTTAAGATACAGACAGGCCATTTTATCCCATCACTATTAGACTTAATAGACTATCACCTATATCTAGAAATTTTCTTTTAAAAGGAAGGAAGTGATCTAAACCCTGAAAGTCTGAACTTTTGCCCCAAGGAAGTTGAGTTAACACAAAAGAGATGTTTTTCTTCGAAAGTTTATCCTATCATTAACAGGAAAGTGTGAGCCAAATTAAAATGTTATACAAAAATGGAATTTTTTCAGTTGTACAGTTGTCAAGCACTGTATTTTAAACCTACTATATGTTTTAGAAAGTATCACCATTGGATATTTGATTCCTATTCATAGTAGATGCTGTATTTGAAAGTAGTAATCTAAATCACACTCATTTTACCAAGATATTTCTGGATTCTTACAAATTCTATTAGATTATAACAGAAGGTTAATATAATTTGCCTTTCACTTTTTAAGATTTATCAACAAAGGGTTTATATAAATGGACTAAACACTGGCCTAAGAAAGAAAATTTAGCAAACCATAAAGATTTTATTTTCAGCATTAACTATTTTTTAAAAGAAACAATCGAAATATTGGCTTAAGAAAGAAATACTTAACAAATCTAACTAAGCCTTAAAGATATTTCTTTAAAGTAAAAATCCATGATATTTCCTTTCTTGACTATGTCAGAATCATTCTAATATCAATGTTTTGGAGATTGAGTCAATTCCTTAGAAATAATGAAAATTTTGTAATAGAATCTCCATGTCATCTTGAATATACTGATTTCTGTGACTATTTCTTAAGTACATACATTATTTCTCTTTATATTTTCTTACTGTACTTTGTTTAAAAATCCATTGTCATTCAGTTTTAAGTGATCTTCTTATCAGAATCTGAATGTAATGTTTTCAAAATACAGTTTCTCCTAAATGACATCCATCAGTAACCTGGGTAGCCTCTGCATTAAGGCACATAGTTAACTCACAACCAGAATAAAAGGACTATAAGACAGCAAGGTGAGATAAATAAAATATTATTCCTAATATTCCACTCTACATCTAACTTCTCATTTCATATATTAAAACTTTGGTCCAACTCTAAATACAGTCAGTCATATGGCTTAATTTAAATTCATGACTGTTAAAATGTTTAGCAAGATAAAGTACTTTTTTTTAAAAAAGATTTTATTTATTTATTTGACAGAGAGAGATCACAAGTAAGCAGAGAGGCAGGCAGTGAGAGAGGAAGGGAAGCAGGCTCCCCGCTGAGCAGAGAGCCCAATGCGGGACTGGATCCCAGGACCCTGAGATCATGACCTGAGCCAAAGGCAGCGGCTTAACCCACTGAGCCACCCAGGCACCCCGCAAGATAAAGTACTTTATTGAAATTGTTATGTTTGACTAAAGCAAAAATGAGTCACTAACACTGTATTTCACTATACAGTGAATAAACAGTGTTTCACTCAGGTTACTAGTTGTGTTTCACAGTGAAATGTCTACTTCAGAGAAATTTGAAATGAAATAATAATTAGTTTACTGTCAAACACATACACAATTTCTGAACAGAATTTTGGTCTAGGGATATATAAGAAGATTGGCAAATAAGTTTTAAGGATGGAAATGAATAAAGTAAATATATTTAGCTATGGAAGAATTTAATTCTATTATTATCAACTAATATGGTAAAAAGCCTTAAATGTTATATTGGCAAGGACTATAAAACATAAATTTACATCACAGAGGCAATGCTATCAGGGAGTTTTTAATGGATCTTCTAGACAGACCAATAGTTACTTAGACCATTTGACTATTAAATATCTTCATTTTTTCTCTGCTAGTTGTGTAGACATCATACTAATTGTGATTATGAACTCCATAAACCAGACAAGTTCATTAAGCAAGAAGTAAAAGAAGTTTATTTTTTTAATCCCATAATAAAATTAAAAGGAAAAAAAAGAGAATTTCAAGATGAAAGTAATGATTTAGCATTAAATGAGACCTGAAGAAAAAAAGAAAGTGATGTTAATAATAAAATCAAAAGGAAATAAGGTACAAGATTAGAAGTTATTCTCAAACAATATTCACCAATGGAACTCAACATCTTATGGAACTCAACATCTTATTCTCTCAAAACTCAGTAAATGAAAATAACTAGCTGATTACCTAAGCTTAAAATAAAGCATTTTGTCTAATCTATGAAAAGGGGATTATTTGAGATAATAATTCAAATACAATTTATGAATTTTCCTACAGTATGTACTCACTAAAAGATAAATAATACCTACCATAGTATGAAATATATATAGAGAGAGTATATCTCTTGAACTGTGTTAGCAAAGCCCTTTCTACTGTCTTCACCAGGAAAATAGCCTAATTGCCCATGTCCAACATTTCTATTATAGTAAATTATGTACATCTATATGATCTGAACCAAAAGTTTTGATCTTCTCTTACTATATCCTACTTCCAACCTTAAAACCCTATGACTCACGCTGATGGTTAGTTATCAAATTAGGGGAGGGATTTTGTGATTAGAATGCTGAGATGGGATTCCTTGTGCTTTATTATAAATAGATAGACTAAGGTACACAAAGAAAAACTGATGCCTAAGCAAAATTAGAAAAAAAATAGCATTACACAGATTGCTTTGATGTTGTGTTTTATTTTTAAATTTGAACTTATGTTATTCTAAATGTTGTTATGTTTTATAACATAACTGAGTGTTGTTGTTGGTTTTTTTTTTTTTTTCATTTTAAAATTGTGTTCTATGGAAAAGTACTTTCTTCTCTGGAGAAATGTGGGAATTAATTTATAAAACATAGGATTTTTCATTTTTATATGTGTTTCCAGGATTCAGATTTATGTTTGATCACAGTCTTTAAACTATTTCTATCTCATGGTTAGAAAGTGTGTTTCTTACTCATTTCCCATGGTTGATTATTTCTTTCCACTGAAGCATCTTTATTCACTACATGTCTAACTGTTACTCATAGAAATTCTAATATATTTTGATTGCACCATAGTTACATGCCTAGCAACTGTGACTTTTTTTTTTCCCACTGATGAAGAAACCAAGGCTCAAACAACTCAGATAACAATTAGTAACCTCGCAGACTCCAATTCTTAGTTTTCCCTTATAGACTACCCTGGACCCCTGATAATCTTATTTATCTTTGTTTAGTAACTCTGCACTCGCATTTATGTCAAAAAATTTCCAAATCTGAGAAATAGATACTACTCCAAAGTTTTTTTTCACTTAAATTATGTGTGTCTAAAATGTCACAGTTCTCTAACTGAGGTTTACGGCAGTGCATTTTCAATACAATTTGAAAGTTCCACTCATTAAATATGTTTTTCTCACCAAATAGACACACAGCTGATCCCAAGAAGGATGACAACCTCTTTGAGGAACTATGTAATATAAAGTATATTCCCTCCTAACTTTAAAATGCACTGTATTTACTATTGATGTATCTTTGTTAAATTGAAAGTAAGTGTCTATAGAATGTTAACCTACATAAGAAGAATAACATAAACAAGGTTATAGGAGGAAAGGGAAAATCAAAATGTAATAAAATGTGGAAGAATCTATTAAACATAATCTGTAATATAGAAATATTCATATATTTGGATAACTGGAATTAATTATATGCTGCACTTCCTAAACTTATATACCAAAGACAATATTGTAATTATCTACAGATACAGTATCTTTGTGCATTAAAAAGATGTGAAATGTTGAATAACTTAAAATTAAAAATGTAATAATATTTTATAGTTGAGTAATAGAGACTGATGGGTAAAAACATAATACTTTTAAATAAACATGATCTAGAGGTAAGGCTTTATGTATTGGACAACTGTCATCTGAAAATCTCTTTCCAAGTTAGAAATTAAGAACACATGATCAAATATTCATAAAAATGGAAAATAATATATTCTAGGTTTATAATAAAAATTAAATGACAATGTTATGAAGGTTTCAATAAATAAATATGAGAACTTCCAAATACGACAGATAAGAAAAATTACACCACTTATGTGTGACATAGAACAATTCAAGTTCTCATTAGAAGAGATTTAATGAAACTTGAATGCAAGAAGAATTTTAAAAGCAAAGACTAATGATATTGAAATAAGTTTCTTTGGGCAAGAGTTGCAAATTACAGAGGAAAAAATTGTGAAACATAGTAGAGATAATAATAGGGTTTTCAAAGAAGGGATTTTCAATATAAATAAACTCTGGGGGAAAAAGAGTTCTATTTTAGATAGAAGTGGACATATTCAGTGTGGGATCTAGGGAGGGGGAAGCAATTTGCATATCAAAGGCAATTTATTTAAATCAAGACTTTTCTGAGCATTTTTGAGTGAAAACAACATTTGTTAGTGTGTTCTCCACTACCTCTACTTAACCCTATTGAAATTATATCTTAACTAACAAGGAAGCTAACTTCTAACACAATTTAAAGGATGCTCTAGTAAGGAAAGCATGTTGGTGTGTCTATGTGCCTCCTCCATCCATGATGGGAAACACTATAAAAGACAGCTAATCAGGAACTTTAGTAAGATTGCAGTTAATTTTCAAAGTTTCTTTTTTTTTGTTTTTGTTTTGTTTTGTATTGTTTTTTATAAAAAACACAAGTTAAACAAAAACGCTATGGAGAAACTATTCAGTCTTTGGAAACCTGGAGCTTCATTAAAACATTAAACAATTTCAAAATAATAGATAATTCAATAATAATCACTGGGTACTCAATAAGTTTTTGAGTTATTAAGAAACTATATTATGTGGAGACCTGGTTCTGACTTCTGTATAGTATATTCCATAATTTTTGTTCTCTTTCATTGTCTTTAATCTAGGTACCAGTGATATTAAATGGTAGCATAGAACAATGTAAAACAGGAAGATTAGCATTTCATGCTAGGGCATGTCTTTCAGGTTGTCAAAATTATGAATTTTACAGCTATTTAAGTTAGCTTCTTGGGTTTTTTATTTTTTTTATTTATTTTTTAGCCCAAATTGGTTTATAGTTTCAAGAATTACTTCTCCAAATGAATTTATGTTGTCTAGGTAAAATACTGTTTGGACATAATGTATTAGAAAAATCAGGCCTAAATGACAAAAGTTTTAAAAGGATACATGTAAAGGTGGATTTTTATATAATAAACTTTTTCTTGATCATGTTATAAAATCATAGCTTCCATTTTTGTAGGCCATTTTATTTCCTCCACATATAGATTACACTAAAAATTATCATCTTTGAACTCCTTTTGCTGAAGAAAATAGAAAAAATGCATCCTCCATAAAACACTTTTTACTGCAGTGAATTCATTGTTAGGCTCTTTTTCACTCCTGAAACCAGATAGGCAATGCTAGAAAATCAAATTGAACCTGAAGGTACTATAAAAGTCAATTTAAGATCATCAAGTAGAATACTGAAAATAATAATTACATACACAAATCTACTGGAAGCTTAGCACTATTGCCTTATGATGCAAAACAACCCTATCTAAAGATACCAGTTTTATGAAACCATACTACATAAAGCAAATGAAGTATCATTTTATTTTTGAGATAGATCATTTTTTCCCTCCAGGTTGTACATTTAAATATAAAATACTTTATTTCTATTCAGATAAGGAAGAAAAGACATCTGACTGAAAGATGCCATGAATCTAGTAGAAAAGATCACCACATGAGTCAAAGATGATAGTCTCTTGAATTTCTGCCATGCCATCTGCTTTAACCCATTGAAGAGGGGAATTAGAGACATAAAATCATGCCGCTAGAAAACTCCAAAAGGAAGGGGCCGACCCAGAGACATAAAGAAGCTCTGCAAGATTTTTTATAGAAAGAGTCCTCTGATTCCTGAAGTACAAAAAGTTTTAGATATTGAAATTGGAAATTCAACAAAATATTGTTTCCAATTTAAAAGTGACACTGGCTGAAACTGGTAAGATTCAAGTTACTTTGCTCTGGACAACTATTTTTAATAAAATATATAAAAGTGATTTTCTATGCATATTTAATTTTCAATTTTAAAATATAGTATTTTATGATGAGTAATATATTCTGTTATGAGAAAGGATTTAAGAGCATATTTTCATTCATGCTTCCACTCAAATTAACTACATTAGCAATAGAAATTACAGATTTTTCTACAGTGGATTTTGTCCAAAATCTTTACTTTTAAGTTATTATTTTAGAGATTTTTATTACAGTAATACCTAATACATTATTATAAATGTCAAAATACCAATCACATTAATTTGTTACTAGTATTGTCAGAAATCTCATTGAAAGGACATCTATAGATAGGTTACTGGCCTTCAAAATATAAATTAATTGTTGAAATTTGTATTCCAGAAAACAGTATGTGGCCTAATAACATTTTAGGTATTAATTATAAGCTGCCTAAAGTCACCATATTAAATTTGTAAAGTGCCTAAGACTTAAGACTACTAAAAAGGAAAGCATTAAATAAAAAGAGAAAAACAGATAAATGGAAAAATGTAACTATGGCAGTGCTCACGATTCCCTTAACAGGAGCTGATACACTACTGAGAATGAAATGAATTATTTACATAAGTAGTCTGAGAATAAAGTACACTAAACCCACATAATGTTAATAAATATTGTAGAAGCTACATTTTCATTAACACTCCATCTTCATAATAATCTTGTTCTAAATAAAGAGATTTTTCAGGTTAATACATCAAATACTATATCCCTCTTATTCAAAATTATGCCTCTTAATAAAAATAGTGGATAATAATCCTAACAAGGTTAATTAAACTAACAATAGCAAACACACTGTATATGAAAATGAATTTCAATTGATAGAGAGCCTATTTACAACTGCAGGTTTTCTGCAGTGTTTTGTGGTATAGCTTTAGGAAGCATGCCTATTTGCTGAAGCACTTTATTAAAGTAAACATGACATCTGTAACATATTATCTTTCAGAGGTCATAATATTCTGTTTTGAACATGGTGTTATAAAAACCAACTAACTTTTCTATTGTAATTTAGTTATCACATTATTACCTCAGCAAGAGAATGACTATTTTTGCTTATTCAAATTACCATTCATTAATGCAAAAGGTATTTTGCTTCTATTGCAAAATCTGGCTGTATATACCAAAATCATTTCACATATCAAGAGACAGAGGAATTCATTAAACATACCTTGATAGGGAGCACTAAATCCACGATATCGGTGATTGCTGTCTGTAACAAAATGCAGTCTGAGCCAGTTTTTGTTGCTGATAATTGGTGGTGGTATATTCATTCCAGATAACCTGAATTATAAAAGACAACAACAAAAAAATCTTTAAAAATTTTTCACCAGTATATTTTTTCACTGAATTGGGACCCAGAGAAATGTCTACCTGTATATAATATTCACAACATTACATTGTTAATTTTTAAATACGGATAAATTAGTTATTTTATGCATAGGAAAGTCAATCATAGAATGCTACAACTCCAAATGTGTTTTTTAATCAGATTGCATATATTAATAAAATAAACTGTGAACTGGAAATAATTTTTTATTCACCCAAATTTATTGCCTACATAATAATAAGCATAAAAGAGGCTGAGCTAATGGTGCTGATCTTTATGCTCCTCAAATATATGTTGATAAAGTATAGTTAAAAAATAGAAAGACTTCAAATCAATTGATATACTCTTATCACCTAATATATTTTCTATATTTCATATTCTATGGCAAATTTCCCAATTTCTTTTCATAGGGCAACCACTCTTTTAATGTGATTTCTAATACTACAAACTTTTGTAATTATGTTTCATTATATGTACTTCTATAATGCACTGGAGGGCTGCCCCAAGTGACAGAAACAGATTGTATTTTGGATGTATATTTATTCTCCATATATTTAGTCACAAAGGTACCAATTCATAGTTTCCTTAAAGCAAGATACCTAGAGTAAAACTTTTGGAACTATGCCCCAGATACTGGTCATGGTTAAGAGATGAAGTAACACTCCTGTTCTATGTCCTTTGAAGACTTCCAGGGAAGCAGTTTCTCTAATTTCATTCAACAAAGGAATATTACATCCACATACTTACACATTTAAATCCTAGGTGTGTGCTATAAAGTCAAGGTAAAATATTCTCAAAAACTAGACTATTACTATACTAATACTAGACTGTTACTATTATTATTTTAGTGAAGGAGAGTTCTTCGTTAAGGTTTCCTAATAACCAGTATATGGTGTATCCTTACTATTCAAAGCTTTTGCTTTTCTTCAACACACAGCAAAATAGCTGGTGTGTGTGTGGGGGGGGTTGTTGGGGGTGGTGATTACAACTCTTAATGCTTTGCAGGCAGTCACTCTAGGGTACCCATATGAGGAGACTGGAATAGCTGTTGTACACATTAATCAGTGTCGAGATGTAGACATGGTGATGTAAGGACCCTTTATCCAAACTGTTCCCTTATTTCTCCCAAAACCTACTTTCCCACAATATTTGGGAACTAGCCATCATTTTCCACTGATGGCTATCTGCCAGGGCATAGAAATATGAATTCACCTCTACTGTATCATTGTGGGCAAAGGTATATGCACAGGTGAAAAGAATGGTCTTGGCAATATAATTGTGTGATTTAATGTTCATGATTCTAACATGAACAAGATAGGTTCTTATCCCTCGTTCTGCTTTGGAATGCATCTTCTCAAACTTTTCTCTATTAATGCCCTATTTTCTCTCTCTTTTCATAGGGGTGACTCTATTTATTGTTGCAGCTGCCTCCTTTGTTCATATCTGAATTTAGCAAATAAAGATATGTATATGACTTTAACGCTAAGACTGAAGTTTTAAATTTTTACTTCATTACTTTCAAAACTATCCAGGTTATGTTTTCCTTTGCTTGCTTGTTGGTTGGTTTGGTTTGAAAGGCAATTTCAGAGAGAAAGTATTTAGATTTGATACAATTATATTTTCAATAGACTAGCATGTTCCATGCCAGGATTTGATTTACAATTTGGTTTTCTTCACTTCCTTGATTTCATGCCCATAAATATCCACTAAGGAAAGCTTAAATTATTTTAGACAGTCTGAACACATTTCTAAGTATAATGAGACTCTAATACATGGATGATTGTAATACATTAAAGTACAGAGTTTGGAGAGAGAGGTTCTTAGAAGATCCAATAAATGAGAAAAGTGAGAGAGAAAAGAAGATGAAACAGACAATAAAAAGGATAAATTTCCCATCTTTCCTAGGGACATCAAAGATAATTTCAGCAACAGAGGGTAGAAAAGGCAACTAATAGCTACCATGGAACTATAGTTTGCAACCTGAATTCACCTTCAGGAATTGAGAAAGGTGGAACTGAATATATTAGAGCTACAATAGCTAGAAGCACAATGCACATGAGATGGAGGAAATAATGACAATTTAACAGGGGTGCATATAAGAAGATATTTCTGACAACCTCAATGCTTCAGTTTATGAAGCAGAACTATAGGTAAGCCAAGACACTGAACCAGAAAGCAAGTGTATCACAGCATCTCTCCTTCCCAATGATAGTCTCCTAGTACTGCATATTATTAAAGATAATTTATACAATATGGTTTTGTCTATGTCTTATAGAGCAATCTGGGAAATGCATATAAATATTTCTGTACCATATTTCATATGTTATCAGGACATCTACAAAATGGAGGATTGAGCATAAATTCTGCCTATAATGATTCCATTAAATTAACTCAGATAATTTATTAAGTACTAAAGGAGATATTTCCTAAATATAAATCATTGTTGGCCTTATCTCACTATGGTCATTTGAAGGTAAGCATATATGGGTTCATTCTAGTAAAAAGTCTTCTGGATAACAAAGAGATTTAGTGTATTCAACAATTATTTACTGAGCACTGATTATATAACAAACAGTGACACTAAGGGTTGGAAATACAGTAGTAAATACTACAGACAAGATCCACAATCTTGCAAAGTGAAAATAAAGAAAGTCACAAAGATAACTCAAGATAATTTCAGATGGTGGCAAGAGATGTACAAAAACATTAAAAAGTAATATGATAAAGAATGTCTAGAGGAGGAGGAGCAAGATGATAGAGGACTGGCAGACTTAAATTTTGCCTGTTCCCAGGAATTCAGCTAGATAGTTATCAAACCATACTGAAGACCTATCAACTCAACAGGAGATTGAAGAGAAGAATAGTAGCAATTTTATGAACAGAAAAGTGACCACATTTTCTAAGTTAGAATGTGCAGAGAAGTGAATTTGAGATGATACATGGGAAGAGAGATTGCAAAGGGAGGGGCTGGCTCCTGTGGAGCACAAAATCAGAACTTTTAGAAGTCTGTTCCACTGAGGAATTTTGCTCCAGAGTCTAAGCAGGAGGATGAGACCTAGCAAGGACAGTGTAGTCTCAGGACCTATGGGGTCACAGAAAGACCAGGGATACCGAGTGCAGCAGAGTTCTCAGGTATCAGAGTGGGGAAGCTGGCTGTAGAGATGGAACCGAGAAGTGAGCTCTGTGCTCCGGGTTACCTTAAACCATGATCCAAGGCACAGTCAGGCCAGTACTCTTCAAGCAGGGATCACACAAGTGGGAGATCTGAGGAGACCTACCCCTTCCTCCTCTGGGAGGAATGGCGGGGGAATATGCCACAGGAATCTGCTAGGATTAAAGACTCCAAATGGGTCCATGTGCCAGAGATGGAAACACTTGCTAAGAGGATGGGGGAGCATGGAACACAGCTACTGGCCAGAGAGAAAGGAGTGATTGACTGCTTATCTCTGAAGCTGCACTGAGGAGTGGGGCCCTGAGCTCTCGGCTCCTTTGGGTTGGGGATTTGGAGGCCTCCATTTTCATTCTCAACCTCCAAAGCTCTACAGAAAGTGCTCAGGGAACAAAAGGTACCAAGAGCAAATGTGAGCAGATTACTTAGCCAGAACCCTGGCAAGGGCGGTGCAATTCCACTTTGGTCAGACATTTAAGAATATCTGCAACAGGACCCTCCTCCAGAAGATCAGCGAGAACATCCAGCAAAAAACAAGTTTACTGATCAATGAGAACTGCAAAACACCAGGGCTAGGAAAATATAGCACATAGAATTCATGGCTTTTATCCCACAATTCTTTAGTCTTTCAAACTTAAATTTTTTTAATGCTTTTTTTTTTATTCTATTTTTTAAAATTTTCCTCTTTACTATTTTAACCTTTTAAACTATTTTATCTTATCAACACTTTTTATTTTTTTTAAATTTTCATTATTATAGTCATATTACATCCCTTCATTGTATTTAACCTTATTTTTGGTATAGATATGAGTTTTCCTTTAAAATTTTGGGATATAGTTTCTTCTAACAGATCAAAATATACCCTAAATCTAAGATATGGCTTTGCTCCTGTCTCCAGACTGATCACATTCTCTCCTTTTTTTTTTCTTTTTTTCAACCAGCTCCTTATCTTATTAATTCTTTTTTTAGAATCTTTTCTAATTTTCATCTTACAGTCATATTCCATCCCTTCATCATGTTTACCCTTACTTTTCTATATAAATATATATGCTTTTCTTTCTTTAAAATTTTGGGAGGCAGTTTCCTCTAACAGACCAAAATATATATATATATTTTTCTTTTTTCTCTTTCTTCAACCCCAGTTTCAGAACTCTTTTGATTTGATCAGTGCATATTTTTCTGAGGTCATTGATACCCTTTTAGTATTTTGTTCTCTCATTTATTTATTCTTATCTGGTTAAAATGAAAAGGCAGAAAAACTCACCTCAAAAGCAAGAATAAGAGGCAGTGCCGAAGGCTAGGAACATAATCAATACAGACATTACTAAGATGTCAGAACTGGAGTTCAGAACGATGATTATAAACATGCTAGCTGGGCTTGAGAAAAGCATAGAAGATACTAGAGAAGCCCTTTCTGGAGAAATAAAAGAACTAAAATCTAACCAAGTTGAAATCAAAAAAGCTATTAATGAGGTGCAGTAAAAATGGAGGCTCATACTGCTAGGATAAATGAACAAGAAGAGAATTAGTGTTATAGAAGACAAAATGATGGAGAAGAAAGAAGCTAAGAAAAAGAAAGATACACAACTACTGGACCACAAGGGGTGAATTCAAGAGATAAGTGATACCATAAAATGAAACAATATTAGAATAATTGGGATCCCAGAAGAAGAGAAAGGTGGCAGAAAGTAATTGGAGCAAATTGTAGTAGAAAATTTCCCTAATTTGGCAAAGAGAACAAGCATCAAAATCCAGGAGGCACAGAGAAAACCCCTTAAAATCAATTAAAATAGGTCAACAACCCATCATCTCAGTAAAACTTACAACTCTCAGTGACAAAGAGAAAATCGTGAAAGCAGCCCCAGACAAGAGGTCTGTAACACACAATGGTAGAAATATTGGATTGGCAGCAGACCTATCCGAAGAGACCTAGCAGGTCAGAAAGTACTGGCATGATATATCCAAAGCACCAAACGAAAAAAAAAAATGCAGCCAAGAATACTAAATCCAACTAAACTGTCATTGAAAATAGAAGGAGACATAGAAAACTTCCAGAACAAACAAAAACTAAAAGAATTTACAATCACCAAACCAGCCCTATGGAAATATTGAAAGGGGTCCTCTAAGCAAAGAGAGAGCCTAAAAGGAACACAGGACAGAAAGGAACAGAGACAATACGAAGTAACAGTCACCTTAGAGGCAATACAAGGGCACTAAATTAATATCTTTCAATAGTTACCCTGAATGTAAATGGGCTAAATGCCCCCAATAAAAAGACACAAAGTATCAGAATGGATAAAAAACCAAGACCCATTGATATGCTGTCTGCAAGAAACTCATTTTGGACTCAAAGACACCTGCAGATTTAAAATGAGGGGGTGGAAAACAATTTAGCATGCTAATGGACATCAAAAGAAAGCTGGGGTAAAAATCCACATATCAGATAAATTGGATTTTATGCCAAAGACTATAATAAGATATGAGGAAAGACAGTATATCATACTTAAAGGATCTGTCCAACAAGAAGAACTAACAATTTTAAATATCTATGCCCCTAATATGGTAGTAACCAACTATATAAACCAATAACAAAATCAAAGAAACACATCAACAATAATACAATAATAGTAGGGGACTTTAACACCCCCTCAAAGAAATGGACAGATCATTTAAGAAAAAGATCAACAGCTTTAAATGACACACTGGACCAAATGGATATCACGAATACATACTGAACATTCCATCACAAAGAAACAGAATGCACTTTCTTCTCTGGTGTACGTGGAACATTCTCCACAATAGATCACATCCTGGGTCAAAAATCAGGTCTCAGCTGGTAAAAGATTAGGGTCATTCCCAGCATATTTTTGGACCACAACACTAGAACTCAATCATAAGAGGAATGTTGGAAAGAACTAAAAAATTTGGAGGCTTAAAAGCATCCTGCTAAAGAATGAATGGGTCAACCATGAAATTAAAGAAGAATGGAAAAAATTCATGAAAATGAAAACAAAGCTGTTCAAAATCTTTGGGACACAGTAAAGGCCATCCTGAGAGGAAAGTATATAGCAATGCAAGCCTTGCTCAAGCTATGAACAGACACTTCTCCAATGAAGACATACAAATGGCTATCAGACACATGAAAAAATGTTCATCATCACTAGCCATCAGGGAGATTCAAATTAAAACCACATTGAGGTACCACCTTATACCACTTAGAATGGCCAAAATTAGCAAAACAGGAAACAACATGTGTTGGAGAGGATGTGGAGAAAGGGGAAACCTCTTACACTGTTGGTGGGAATGCAAGTTGGTGCAGCCACTTTGGAAAACAGTGTGGAGATTCCTTAAGAAATTAAAAATAGAGCTTGCCTATGACCCTGCAATTGCACTACTGGGTATTTACCCCAAAGATACAGATGTAGTGAAAAGAAGGGCCATCTGTACCCCAATGTTTATAGCAGCAATGGCCATACTCACCAAACTGTGGAAAGAACCAAGATACCCTTCAATGGACGAATGGATAAGGAAGCTGTTGTTCATATATACTATGGAGTATTATGCCTCCATCAGAAAGGATGAATACCCAACTTTTGTAGCAACATGGATGGGACTGGAAGAGATTATGCTGAGTGAAATAAGTCACGCAGAGAGAGTCAATTATCATATGGTTTCACTTATTTGTGGAGCATAACAAATAGCATGGAGGACAAGGGGAGATGGAGAGGAGAAGGGAGTTGAGGGAAATTGGAAGGGGAGGTGAACCATGAGAGACCATGGACTCTGAAAAACAATCTGAGGGTTTTGAAGGGGCGAGGGGTGGGAAGTTGGGGGAATCAGGTGGTGGGTATTAGAGAGGGCACGGATTGCATGGAGCACTGGGTGTGGTGCAAAAACAATGAATACTGTTATGCTGAAAATTAAAAAAAAAAAAAAAGAAACAAGAAAGGTTGCACGCACACAACTTAACCCTACATCTAAAGGAGCTGAAGAACAGCAAAGAAAGCCTAAATCCAGCAAGAGAAGAGAATCATAAAAATCAGAGCAGAAAGCAATGAAATGGAAACCAAAAAAACAATAGAACAGATCAATGAAACTAGGAGCTGGTTCTTTGAAAGAATTAATAAGATTGATAAAACCCTGGCCAGACTTATCAAAAAGAAAAGAGAAAGGACCCAAATTAATAAAATCATGAATGAAAGAGGAGAGATCACAACCAACACCAAAGAAATACAAACAAGTATAAGAACATATTATGAGCAACTATACCCTAGCAAATTAGATAACTAGGAAGAAATAGATGTATCCCTAGAGATAGATGAACTACCAAAACGGAACCAGGAAGAAATAGAAAACCTGAACAGACCCATAACCACTAAGGAGATTGAAGCAGTCATCAAAAATCTCCCAACAAACAAGAGCCAGGATCAGAAGGCTTCCCAGGGGAATTCTACTAAACATTTAAAGTAGAATTAATACCTATTGTCCTGAAACTGAAAAATAGAAATGGAAGGAAAACTTCCAAACTTGTTTTATTAGCATTACCTTGATCCCCAAACCAGACAAAGACCAAAGACCAAGGAGGATTATAGACCAATATCCCTGATGAACACAGATGCAAAAATTCTCACCAAAATAAGCCAATAGGATCCAACAGTACAGTGAAAGAGTTTTTCACCACGACCAAGCGGAATTTATTCCTGGGCTGCAAAGTTGGTTCAATATCACAAATCAATCAATGTGATATAATACTTTAATAAAAGAAAGAACAAGAACCATATGATACTCTCAATAGATGCTGAAAAAGCATTTGACAAAGCACAGCATTCTTTCTTGATCAAAACTCTTCACAGTGTAGGCATAGAAAATACGTACCTCATTATCATCAAAGCCATCTATGAAAAACCCACAATGAATATCATTTTAAGGGGAAACAACTGAGAGCTTTTCCCCTAAGGGCAAGAATGTCCTCTATCACCACTGCTATTCAATATGGTACTAGAGGTCCTAGCCTCAGCAAACAGACAAGAAAAAGAAATAAAAGGCATCAGAATTGGAAAGAAGTCAAACTCTCACTCTTTGCAGATGATATGATACTTTATGTGGGAATCCCAAAAGACTTTACTCCAAAAATTCTAGAATTCATACATGAATTCAGTAAAGTGTCAGGATATAAAATCAATGCACAGAAATCAGTTGCATTTCTATACATCAACAGCAAGACAGAAGAAAAAGAAATTAAGGAATTGATCCCATTTACAATTGCACCCAAAACCATAAAATACCTAGGAATAAATCTAAACAAAGTATCAAAGAATCTATACTCAGAAAACTATAGAGTATTCATGAAAAAATTGAGGGAGACACAAAGAAATGAAAAAACATTCCATGCTCATGGATTAGAACAAATATTGTGAAAATGTCTATGCTATCTAAAGCAATCTATACATTTAGTGCAATCCCTATTAAAATACCATACATTTTTTTTCAAAGAAATGGAACCAATAATCCTAAAATTTATATGGAACCAGAAAAGATCCCAAATAGCCAGAAGAATGTTGAAAAAGAAAGCCAAAGTTGGTGGCATCACAATTCCAGACATCAAGCTCTATTACAAAGCTGCAACCATCAAGATAGTGTACTGTCACCAAAACAGACACACAGATCAATAGAACAGAATAGAGAGCCCAGAAATGGACCCTCAACTCTATGGTCAACTAATCCTTGGCAAAGCAGGAAAGAATGTCCAATGGGAAAAAGACAGTTTCTCCAACAAATGGTGTTGGGAAAATTGGACAGACACATGCAGAAGAATGAAACTTGATCATTTCCTTACACCACACACAAAAATAGACTCAAAATGGATGAAAGACCTCAATGTGAGACAGGAATCCATCAAAATCCTTGAGGAGAACACAGGCAGCAACCTCTTCAACCTCAGCCACAGCAACTTCTTAAAACATCGCCAAAGACAAGGGAAACAAGACCAAAAATGAACTATTCGGACCTCATCAAGATCAAAAGCTTTTGCACAGTAAAGAAAAAAGTCAACTGTCAGAATGGGAGAAGATTTTCGCAAGTGACATATCAGATAAAGGGCTAGTATCCCAAATCTATAAAGAACTTATCAGACTCAACACCCACAGAACAAATAATCCAATCAAGAAATGGGCAGAAGAAATAAACAGACATTTCTGCAAAGAAGACATCCAGCTGGCCAGAAGACACATGAAAAAGTGCTCCACATCACTCAGCATCAGGGAAATACAAATCAAAACCAGAGTGAGATACCACCTCACACCAGTTAGAATGGCTAACATTAACAAGTCAGGAAATGGCAGATGGTGGCAAGGATGCAAAGAAAGGGGAACCCTCCTACACTGTTGGTGGGAATGCAAGCTGGTGCAGCCTCTCTGGAAAACAGCATGGAGGTTCCTTAAAAAGTTGAAAATAGAGCTACCCTATGACCCAAAAATTGCACTACTGGGTAATTACCCTAAAGATACAAATATAGTGACCCGAAGGGCATGTGCACCTGAATGTTAATATCAGCAATATCCACAATAGTCAAACTATGTAAAGAGCCCAGATGTACATCAAGAGATGAATGGATAAAGAAGTTGTGGTATATATTTATAATAGAATAATATGCAGCCATCAAAAAAGGGAAATCTTGTCATTTGCAATGATGTGGATGGAATTATAGGGTATTATGCTAAGTGAAATAAGTCAGAGAAAGCCAATTATCATATGATCTCACTGATATGATGAATTTGAGAAACAAGGCAAATGATCTTAGGGGAAGTGAGGAAAAATAAAACAAGATAAAACCAGAGAGAGAAACAAACCATATGAGACTCTTAATCTCAGAAAACAAACTAAGGGTTGTCAGATTGGAGAGGAGTGGGAGGGATAGGGTGGCTGGGTGATAGACATTGGGGATGGTATATGTTATGGTGAGAAAAAAGAAAAAAAAATGTCTGGAAATGAGGTTTCACTTGTTCTAATGTATTTTTCCATATTACACTCAAAACAGCCATACTCATGAGTATATGTTTTAAATTACTAACCTGGATTTTTAGGAGAATTAAATCAAAGAAAAATATGATAATGATTAAATATCATAAATTTATAGCTTACTATTATGATTTGCATCCAAGAAGAATTCAAAATCTGTCTTTTGAGTAATTAATAAATTAGAATGGACATAGTAATTTAATAATGATACCAAATTTCATTGCATATTCAGTGCAGAAATATAATAATACAGTGTAACTTGCCAATATTACACTCTATAAATTTTTTATTTTTTAATTTCCTGCAGAAATAAGTAATCATAAACTGATATTTACTTATTCATTTTAATAAACTGATTTTAAAATCAGATGCAACCTTTTTTATTGTAGATAGTGCCTCAGAGAATGTAACTGTAAGCAGTACAAAAAAATTTTTAATCAGTTAAGCATAGGAAATCTGAGAGAATCACAGATCTTCACCAGTTTTCAGAAGTGTTGAAATCTATTTTAAGCCTATATCTTTGGTTTATAACTCTCTTGTCAGATCCTTACTGCTGTTATCCTCTGACCTTTGGTTCTCAACTCTCTGAAAGTTATCACTTGCAACAACAGGTGTCCTGTTTGGGCTTTATCATCTTTTCTTTTTTTTTTTTTTTAATCTTTCCAATGCCCTAAAATCATTCAAACCTAATGACCTGTCTTTCCTCATCTTTAGTACCCTCAGGCACAGTCAGACCTCAAACCCATAATTATTCTAATCATCAAAAACCTCACTCTCCCCACATAGTTCTCCTGCACCCTCCCAATTTTAATTCTTTCTCTTTCCTGCTCTCTCTTCCTTCTTTCCCCTTTTCCTCTTTTACTTCTTTTGACCCACTTCTTTTCTCTGGATTCCTCTGTTGTCCAAGATTGTGTGAGACCAATGGTCTTACTTTGACCTATAAAAATTTCCTAAAATTCATCCTTTCATCTTACCTCAAGACCTTTTCATGAACTTCTCTTTAAAGCTAAAATGTCTCTCTTTATTTTTTACTTTCATTTGCTTACTTCATCATTCTCAGTGAAGCCAAGTCTTAAAGTTTCAAGATTGCGGTAAATACCGAATATCCTCTGCATAGTCTTAGCACATCATTATTATCTTGTGTAGTAGTAAGTTTTCCATCCTCACTACTATTTTACATTTCTTCTGAAGGTAGGTTATTAAATTCCTGGTGCTGAACACAATGATTGATGAATAGTAGATGTACACTGATGCTATTTATCAAGAAATACATGAATATAAGCTGTTTGTGCATATGCCCTCTTTTAGTACTTTTTTTTTTCATTTTATTTCTTTTCAGTGTCCAGCATTCATTGTTTATGCACCACATCCAGCACTCCATGCAATACGTGCCCTCCATAATACCTACCACCAGGCTCACTTCTTATGGCACTTCTCACAACATTCATGTGATTATATTGTACATGTTCTATAGATACAGAGTTAGAAGCAGGAACCACATTGGATTTATCCCTGAACCCATAAGCATATTTTAAATTATAGATGATGAACAGATGCCTATCAAGTTAAATAATATCATAACATTTCTCATAGTGTGTTTTAATAAATATTAGCCACAAAAACTACCTTTGGGGATGAGGGATGGTACCCCAGTAAAAAAGACATTGAATTGTTGTTTTATAACCATCTCTCTCTCTTCTGTGTTTTTTGTGAAGTTTTAATACAGAATTTCTTTTATTTATTTAAAAAGTAACTCTCCCATTCCCAAACTTTGACATAAAATCAAATAACGTGTTGTACAATTATTTAATAGAACCCCTTCAGAAACTACTAATTATATGTATTCATTGATGTCTGGATAGAAATGTGTTTCATAGTCTCAGTAAAAACCAGCATCTTTAAAAATAGTCAAGGAAGAAAAACTCATAAAGCTTCTATTACATTCTACAGCCTATTATAGGTTGGAAAATTATTTTAGCAACAAAAGTAATCTATTTCTGGGATGACATTAAAGGCACTAATCTTCCATGCCATGCAAGTCATGAGTACTCTGTGTGTGGAGTGTACAGATATCCACACTGACCAGGCTGTGCCTTTTTCCAACTCAGATGTCTGTGTTCTTGGTTAGATATTTAAAAGTCACTGAATTGCAGAACACACAATCTTATGTGATTTTAACAAGAGCATTAAGAGGCTAAGCATTGTATTATGCAGTCCAATTATTCAGAAGACAGATGTTATAAAGTATTTACAAAGCAAATGAGAGAAGTAGCTACACTAACATTTTCTTTGCTTTCTAACCCCACTCCCCCTTTACTGACATTACCCACTTACTCATCCTCATCTCCACCCTCACTTTAGTTTCCCACATATCCCCTATTTCCCTGATCTCTTAGGTATTTTTCTTATAAAAATTGAATGCTGTGGAAAATGTTACTTTTATCTAAACACATGCCTCAGGAAAATCTCTTTATATTTCAGATACAATGTGTTTGTGTCCAGCTACCAAAATTTAATGAAGATGAAATAGAAAAATTTAATAGTACTATAACTATTTCAAAATTGAATTTGTAATTAAAAACTAGTAAAAAACCTCCATATCCAGATATTAGTGGAGAATTCTACTAAACGTATAAAGAATTAACAACAATTTTACCCATTCTTTTTCAGAAAATAGAAGATGAGGGAACACTTCTCAACTTATTTTAGAGGGTTAGTAGTACATTATTTATAAAACCAGACAAAGTAAGTACAAAAACAGAAAATAAATAAAAATAAAAAACAAAAACTTTAGAGCAATACATCTCAATAAATACAAAACTCTCAATAAAATATTAGTAAACTGATTCATCAAGGTATAAAAAGAATTACACACCATGATCTAG
Organism: Enhydra lutris kenyoni; assembly: GCF_002288905.1. Lineage (NCBI taxonomy): Eukaryota > Metazoa > Chordata > Mammalia > Carnivora > Mustelidae > Enhydra > Enhydra lutris. Next base: position 26,305,586 of record NW_019154098.1, on the reverse strand, counting down.
TGAGATTTAGTCAAATTATAGAAGGCTGGCTTAATCTTTGAAAATCAATTAATGGAATCCACCATATCAACAAGTTATAAAAGAAAATTTAATGATCAATAGACACAGAAAAAGTATTTCATAAAATTCAACATCCATTGATGATAAAAACCCTCAGCAAATTAGGAAGACAGGGAACATCCAAAACTTGATAAAGAACATGTACAAAACCTGTAACATCATAATGTTGAATTACTGAATTTTTTTTATTAAGATCACTAACACAGTACATGACTCTTACTCAACATTGTGCTACAGGTTCTGGTGAGTCCATAAGGCATGGAAAAGAAATTAAAAGGAATATATCATGGAAAGAAAGAAATTGTTTCTACTTAAAATGACCTGATCATTTATGTAGAAAATCCCACACAATCTACAAAATAAACTCCTAGAACTATTAAGTGCATTCAGTCTGGTCACTGAATACAAGATGAATTTAAAAAATCAATTTCTAAATAATAACAATGAACATGCGGAAATTAAAAAAAATTTCAATTTACAATTTCTTGAATAAAATTAAATACTTAGGTATAAATCTAATGAATCATTTATAGGTTATCAGGAAATTTTAGAAATGCGATAAAAAATCAAAGACATAAGTAACTGAAAAGACATGTCATGTATTTGAAGACTTATAGTAGAGATATTAATTCTCCCCCAAAATAATCTAAGTTTTAATGCAATTCCTATTGAAATTCCAGGAAATTCTGTTTGTAGACATACATAAAGTAATTATAAAATGGACATAGAAAAGTACAAGACCCAGGATAGCTAAAACAAATTTGAAAAAGAAGAACAAAGTCCAAGTAATCAACAACCTTTTCAATAAATGATGCTGGGACCATTGAACAACCATAAGAAAAAAATAAACATCAGTCTAAAGTTCAGACTTGAAAAAATTAAATATCTGTTTGCGATTTTAAAAAGTCTCAGCAAACTGGTAAAATAAAGTATTCAACCTGATAAAGGCCATCCATGAAAAAGATACAACTAATGTAATTCTGATAATTCTTTTTTTTTTTTAAGATTTTATTTATTTGACAGAGAAAGATATCACAAGCAGGCGGAGAGGCAGGCAGAGGGAGAGGGAGAAGCAGGCTCCCTGCTGAGAAGAGAGCCCCATGTGGGGCTCAATCCCAGGACCCTGGGATCATGACCCGAGCTGAAGGCAGAGGCTTAACTCACTGAGCCACCCATGCACCCCAATTCTGATAATTCTTGAAGGTGAAGAACTCAGTGCTTTCCTTGTAAGATCAGAAACAAATTATAGATGTTCACTCTCAGCACTTCTATTCAGCATTGAATTTTTTTCCTGCTAATGCAATAAAGAAAACTAAATAAAAGACATGCTCAAGTTAAAGGGTAAAATTGTCTTTGTTTTCAGAGGACATGATTGTATACGTTGAAAATTTCTGTAAATCTGCAAAATGCTAGCGGACCTCATGAATGACTTCATCAAGATCTCAGGATAGAAAATGAACGTACAAAAATCAACTATTTTTCTGTGTCTTAGCAATGAGCAATTGAAAATTGAATTTTTAAGTACCACTTAAAAAATAATTGAAAAAGGAATAAATATAAAAAAGGTCATTTTAATATGCTTTAAACTTCAAATAATATATAAATAATATTTATATACTTAGATAGCCTAAGTAGATAGAGAGATATGCCCACATTCATTTATAGGAGGATTCAACATGGTCACGATTCCATTTTCCCCAATTAATGTATAAATGCAGTATAATTCTTGTTAAAATCTCAGTGGAAATGAATGATTCTTAAGTTCATGTGGAAATATAAAGTACCTAGAATAACTTTTTTTTTTAAGAACCTAATCAGCTGATTTATACTTGTTGATTATAGACTATCAATCTACAGTAATAATGATGAGATGTTGCTGATCTGATATACATCCAGATAAATGGAAGAAAATAGAAAGCCTAGAAATAAATCTGCAAGTATATAACCAATTGATATTTTTAATATCTTATTTATTTATTTTAAATTAACATATAATGTATCATTAGCCCCAGGGGTACAGGATTGTGAATCACCAGGTTTACACACTTCACAGCACTCACCATAGTACATACCCTCCCCAATGTCCATAACCCAACCACCCTCTCCCTATCCCCCTCCCCTCAGCAACTCTCAGTTTGTTTTGTGAGATTAAGAGTCTCTTATGGTTTGTCTCCCTCCCAATCCCATCTTGTTTCATTTATTCTTTTTCTACCCCCCAAACCCTCCATGTTGCTTCTCGACTTCCTCATATCAGGGAGATCATATGATAGTTGTCTTTCCCTGATTGACTTATGTCGCTCAGCATAATACACTCTAGTTCCATCCACATTGTTGCAAATGGCAAGATTTCATTTCTTTTGATGGCCACATAGTACTAAATTGTATATATATACCACATCTTCTTTATCCATTCATCTGTTGAAGGACATCTAGTTTCTTTCCATAGTTTGGCTATTGTAGTAGACATTGCTGTTATAAACATTTGGGTGCACGTGCCCCTTCAGATCACTACATTTGTATCTTTAGGGTAAATACCCAGTAGTGCAATTGCTGGGTCATAGGGTAGCTCTATTTTCAACTTTTTGAAGAACCTCCATGCTGTTTTCCAGAGTAGACCAATTGATTTTTAACAAAGAATTCATGGTAACTGAATGAAGGAAAAAAATATCCTCTCAACAAATGGTGTTGAAATGAATATTTTAATACAAGAAAATAAGGAAGACTATCTCAACCTCACATAAATATTAACTCAAAATAAATCACAGACATGAATGTAAATGCAAAAAATGTTAAAACTTCCAAAAAATTCATGAAAGAAAAATCTGTGGATTAGTGGGAGATTTGTTAGATAAGAGAGAAAAAGCATGAATCACTCCAAAAAAAAAAAAAAGACTTCATATTTTAAATAGTTCTGCTCATGAAAATATACTATTAAGAAAATTGAATGACAAGCAATAGATGAGGAGCAAGTATTTCTAATGTACATATTTTACAAAGAAATGTATATACAATACAAAAAAGAATTTTCTAAGTTAGTAAGAAAAAGAGATGACTCAAAAAATAGGAAAAATGTTTTGAAAACTTCATGGAGCAAGAAATACAGAAAACAAAGAGGCACATGCAAAGATGCTCAAATTAAAATTAGATACCACTATCCACTTAAGAAAATGACTAATAGGAATATCCACTGAGAACTAATACACTCATTAAAATGGTTATCATTTAAAAAACTCAAAGTTCCTGTCTCATGATGAAGTCTTTTATCCATATCGAGTTTATCTTTGTGGACGGTGTAAGAGAATGGTCAAGTTTCATTCTTCTACATATAGCTGTCCAATTTTCCCAGCACCATTTATTGAAGAGACTGTCTTTTTCCACTGTATATTTTTTCCTGCTTTGTTGAAGATTATTTGACCATAGAGTTGAGGGTCCATATCTGGGCTCTCTACTCTGTTCCACTGGTCTATGCATCTGTTTTTATGCCAGTACTATGCTGTCTTGGTGATCACAGCTTTGTAGTAAAGCTTGAAATCAGGTAATGTGATGCCGCCAGTTTTGTTTTTCTTTTTCAACATTTCCTTAGCGATTCGGGGTCTCTTCTGATTCCATACAAATTTTAGGATTATTTGCTCCAGCTCTTTGAAAAATACTGGTGGAATTTTGATCGGGATGGCATTAAAAGTATGGATTGCTCTAGGCAGTATAGACATTTTAACAATGTTTATTCTTCCGATCCAAGAGCATGGAATGGTCTTCCAACTTTTTGTGTCTTCTTCAATTTCTTTCATGAGTGTTCTGTAGTTCCTCGAGTACAGATCCTTTACCTCTTTGCTTAGGTTTATTCCCAGGTATCTTATGGTTCTTGGTGCTATAGTAAATGGAATTGATTCTCTAATTTCCCTTTCTGTATTTTCATTGTTAGTGTATAAGAAAGCCACTGATTTCTGTACATTGACTTTGTATCCTGCCACACTACTGAATTGCTGTATGAGTTCTAGTAGTTTGGGGGCAGAGTCTTTTGGGTTTTCCATATAAAGTATCATGTCATCTGCGAAGAGAGAGAGTTTGACTTCTTTATTGCCAATTTGGATACCTTTTATTTCTCTTTGTTGTCTGATTGCTGTTGCTAGAACTTCTAATACTTTGTTGAACAAGAGTGGTGAGAGTGGTCACCCTTGTTGTGTTCCTGATCTCAACGGGAAGGCTGCAAGCTTTTTCCCATTGAGGATGATATTTGCTGTGGGTTTTTCATAGATAGATTTTATGAAGTTCAGGAATGTTCCCTCTATCCCTATATTTTGAAGCGTTTTAATCAGGAAAGGATGCTGGATTTTGTCAAATGCTTTTTCTGCATCAATTGAGAGGACCATGTGGTTCTTCTCTCTTCTCTTATTGATTTGTTCTAAAACATTGATTGATTTGCGAATGTTGAACCATCCTTATAACCCAGGGATGAATCCCACCTGGTCATGGTGAATAATCTTTTTAATGTGCTATTGGATCCTATTTGCTAGGATCTTGTTAAGAATCTTAGCATCCATATTCATCAGGGATATTGGTCTGAAATTCTCCTTTTTGGTGGGGTCTTTGCCTGGTTTGGGGATCAGGGTAATGCTGGCTTCATAAAAAGAGTCTGGAAGTTTTCCTTCTGTTTCAATTTTTTGAAACAGCTTCAGGAGAATAGGTGTTATTTCTTCTTTGAAAGTCTGGTAGAATTCCCCAGGGAATCCGTCAGGACCTGGGCTCTTGTTTTCTGGGAGGTTTTTGATCACTGCTTCAATCTCGTTACTAGATATTGGTCTATTCAGGTTGTCAATTTCTTCCTGGTTCAATTTTGGGAGTTTATAGTTTTCTAGGAATGCATCCATTTCATCTGTGTTGCTTAACTTATTGGCATATAACTATTGATAATAACTTCTGATGATTATTTCTATTGGTGTTAGTTGTGATCTCTCCCTTTTCATTCATAATTTTATTAATTTGAGCTTTCTCTCTTTTCTTTTGGATTAGTGTGGCCAATGGTTTATTTATCTTATTGATTCTTTCAAAAAACCAGCTTCTAGTTTCATTGATATGTTCTACTGTATCTCTAGATACAGTAGACCTCAACATGAGACAGGAATCCATCAGAATCCTAGAGGAGAACATAGATAGTAACCTCTTCGATATCAACCACAGCAACTTCTTTCAAGATATGTCTCCAAAGGCAAAGGAAACAAAAGCAAAAATGAACTTTTGGGACTTCATCAAGATGAAAAGCTTCTGCACAGCAAAGGAAACAGTCAACAAAACAAAGAGGCAACCCACAGAATGGGAGAAGATATTCACAAATGACAGTACAGACAAAAGGTTGATATCCAGGATCTATAAAGAACTTCTTAAACTCAACACACACAGAACAGATAATCATGTCAAAAAATGGCAGAAGACATGAACAGACACTTCTCCAATGAAGACATACAAATGGCTATCAGACACATGAAAAAGTGTTCATCATCACTAGCCATCAGGGAGATTCAAATTAAAACCACATTGAGATACCACCTTATACCAGTTAGAATGGCCAAAATTAGCAAGACAGGAAACAACATGTGTTGGAGAGGATGTGGAGAAAGGGGAACCCTCTTACACTGTTGGTGGGAATGCAAGTTGGTGCAGCCACTTTGGAAAACAGTGTGGAGATTCCTTAAGAAATTAAAAATAGAGCTTGCCTATGACCCTGCAATTGCACTACTGGGTATTTACCCCAAAGATACAAATGTAGTGAAAAGAAGGGCCATCTGTATCCCTATGTTTATAGCAGCAATGGCCACGGTCGCCAAACAGTGGAAAGAACCAAGATGCCCTTCAACGGACGAATGGATAAAGAAGATGTGGTCCAGATACACTATGGAGTATTGTGCCTCCTACACAAAGGAGGAATACCCAATTTTTGTATCAACATGGACAGGACTGGAAGAGATTATGCTGAGTGAAATAAGTCAAGCAGAGAGAGTCAATTATCTTATGTTTTCACTTATTTGTGGAGCATAACAAATAACATGTAGGACATGGGGAGATGGAGAGGAGAAGGGTCTTGAGGGAAACTGGAAGGGGAGATGAGCCATGAAAGACTATGGACTCTGAATAACAATCTGAGGGTTTTGAATGGGCGGGGGGTAAGAGGTTGGGGGAGCCAGGTGGTGGATATTACAGAGGGCACGTATTGCATGGAGCACTGCGTGTGGTGCATAAACAATGAATTCTGTTACACTGAAAAGAAATAAAAACAAAAAACAAAAAACTCAAAGTTGTAAGATTGGTGAGAATGAAGAGCAATTTGAACTTTTGTATCTGGCTGGTGGAATGCAGTGTGGTAGAGCTACTTTGGAAAACAGGTTAGCAATTTCTTTTTTTTTTTTTCAGAGAGAGAGAGGGAGAGAGAGCAAGCACAGGCAGACAGAATGGCAGGCAGAGGCAGAGGGAGAAGCAGGCTCCCTGATGAGCAAGGAGCCTGATGTGGGACTCGATCCCAGTATGCTGGGATCATGACCTGAGCCGAAGGCAGCTGCTTAACCAACTGAGCCACCCAGGCATCCCCAGGTTAGCAATTTCTTACACAACATACAATCATCATTTTACTTGGCCATCTCACTCTTAGTTATTTACCTAAGAGAAATGAATAAGTATGTCCATACAAAGACTTATACACAAGTTTTTGTCTTCATTATGTCTTCATCTTCATAATCACCAAAAACTGACAAGTGGTAAATAAATAAATAGATCTGGCACATTCATACAATTATGCTTTATGCACCAATAATAAGGAATGAACTATTGATACTAGCAACAATATAGATGAATATCACAAGCATTGTAAGTGAAAGAATTGATACGATGCATGCTATGTGATTGCATATTGTATAATTTTTTTTTATATGACATTCAAAGAAAAAGAAAGACAGTCACAACAGTGATTGCCAAAAGCTGCAGGTGAGGAGAGAGAAGTGACTAAAAAGGGAAACAAGGAAAATTCTGAGGAGAGGGAAACATTGATATCTTTATTTTGGCTGCATGATTGTATATGTTCATAAAAACACATAAAATTATATGCCTAAGAAGGTTGAATTTTAATGTAAATTACTCTCCCATAAACCTGACTTGAAGAAAACAAATAATTTTAAGAGATCTTGGTTTGGCTGTCAATAGCATTAACAAAATTATAGATATATTTCTTGCTTGGAGCCAATAATTGGAACAAAATAAATGTATTCTCTCAAAGGAAAGGACAAGAAGTCATTCTAAATTCTTGACAAAGGTCATCCTCTTTATGACTAAACCTCAAATATCATTAGATATATATGCAAATATATATTCAAACTATGAATATTCTAAATTGTTTTTCCTTACACAATAATTAATACTTCTAGTTTTAACCATAATTACATCAACAGATTTATTTCCAATGCATTTTTTTCTTTAGGTCTCCTGAATTGGTAATTATACCAGAAAATCATCTAAAGAGCAAATGTTTGAAAAGAAAAAAAAAAATAGCCAGCCATTTACTTTATCTGCTTAAGCCCAATAATTTCATTTATCTTTCTCACTGAACTAACTAAAATAAATAGTTATGTTGGAATCAGACTTCATTTTTTTTTTCATGTCACAATTTTTTGAAATATAGCAGCTAAAGAACATAGGAAATGTTGAATATAAATGATCAGTGTCTGTATACTTAAGCAATGGTTACAGTATAATTCCTAACTTTTCCATAATTTTTTTTCATATTGTAAGCACAACAATATATGAATTCTTTTGAGTCATTGACTAAACTTTTAATTGTACCTCCATCACTAAACAGAGCTCTTATTTCTACTTTCCTAAAAATGGAAATTAAATAGCTTCAAATTTACTGTGGATGTAAATATCTTCAAAGACCCATTCAAGAGCATCACTGATCTACTTTTCCCAATACTATCCATATGTATCCATATTCATATACTATCCATATGTAAAAGTACTATCCATATCCAAGGAAAGAATAAAACATTAAGAATTATACATTAATGAGAAAGGATATGGTTGAACAGTCCAAAGAAAGTACACCTCAATTCTGCTCCACTTCCCTTACCCTCTCTCCCCTCTGAAAATCATGGAAACAAATCAAAATAAACAAAACAAAAACATGTAGAATAGAGTTTCTTAGAGTATAATATTATTCCTATTCTTATGGATTATCTCTTTTTCACAGATTCCCATACTTATAATAAAAAGGTATATAAATAAATATACAATCTGCAAAACTTGTTAGGTATGATTTATGGGGACTATTAAAATTTTCATAAATTCCCTAATTTTCTCACTTTTCTACCTAAAGTGTTTAAATAGATATTTTCGCAAATGAACTACTCATACATTTTACCAGGTTAATATTAGTAATAATAACGTGCAATATTTATTAAGAGCTATTTACTATGTACTGCATATTATTCTAAGCATACCCATTTAATTACAGAAAATAATACCTATTTATTATGAAATGTAATGAAATTGAGATTTTAATTATGGTGGATTGCTGAATAATAAATAAATTTGTAAATACTGCTATTTTATTTGTTGGAAAATCATCACAGTGTTTATTCCAGCCATTCTAAAGGAAGGGATCATTATAATTTACAGTTACATAATCCAGTGGGTATTAAACATTTGTTAAATTCATATAGGGTGTGATAGTTTAAGACAAAGCTTATAATAAGCTCTCAGACAGCTTAAACTGATTAATGTATATGAGTAGTGCCCAATGAAATTACTTTAGTATATGTTCAATGTTGTTTTCTTATTTTAGATGTGTTACTTTGTTCCCCTTTTATTTATGCCACCATCAAGCATATGATTTCTCAAAAAAATGACTGATAAATGATATTTTCTACATCATTTACCTTTTTATTTTCCTATATTAGTCTCAGTAATTTTTCTTCCTCTCAATTTATTTTATAAACAGTTACATTTTAGTCTGGCATTTTGTACTACATTGAAGAATTTATAACTTTACTTGGAAAAATCATTTAGATATATAATTATCTATTTTACTATGTTTTTAATTTTGATATTAATTGTGAAACAACATCTACAAAACTTGTAAACTCCAAGATCTCACATTACTTTTGCTTAGGACATCAGGGAAGGATTGAAAGATTTATCATTCCTGACAAAAAAGAACAAAGCAAAGCAAAACAAAGGCCAAAAACCATGTTTTATTAATTTCACAGCAAAAAATGCAAACACACTCAGGAAGAATTTTGAAGTGAATGTAATAAAGGAAATGTTTATAGAGTTGTCAGAGAGGAACCAAAATGGAATGCTGTGGTACCAAGGGTAATAGGTTCCCACATTATCTCTAGTCCAAATGGGAATTGATTTCCATCTTATGAAAAATGGGAATGCCTGCACATAGTTAGGCATGGTTCTGGAGTTTGTTACAGGGAATTAAGTCAGTCCCTTCTGTGGCAAAACTCTCAAGAAAGCCAGAGGGCAAGAGAAGGCAGAACAAGGGAGTTGAATTTGGATTAAGGGCAAAGAGAAGGGGCAGAGAATAACAGCAAACTTGTCAATGTGCTCATTGTTTATTTAAAGATTCCAGAGATGCAAGGCTGTCTAGTCACAAGACAAGAAAACTATAGCCTGAATACACATAATAGAATATTTAAAATCAAACATTCTTAAAGGCAATGTAAAACTCATCACAGAAGGATAGATAATGTTGATAGTAAAGTCTTTTTTTCCCAAGCTAAGAAGCCATTCAACAAATAACTGTCAGGAGGGTTCCATATACCAACCATTCTTGCTGGGGATGCCTGAGTGAACACAGTGCCATCTTTGTCTTTGTAGTGGGAGAATACTGTATAATAGATTTTAGCAAGATTAACAGCAGAAATGGAATATCTGTATATAATGAAGTAGAGGAGAGTAAAAGCACTGGGCCATCAAGGGGTGCATGCTCTAGAAAATTTTCTCACTTCCCCTAATACTGTGAGTAAAAGGAACACATTCTAACAAGGTGTGTATGAACTCTCTGGTAGCTCTGGGAAGCATCCATATGGTACATGGAAAAGCTAGGGTCCTACAGAAGAAAAGGAACTCTCAACTGGAAGCCCTTGTGAAAAACAAACACACATACATACAAACAAACAAACAGAAAAACCTCTGGGGAGACATATTACTATAAAACATGCATTTGAACCAACTCATACCTCTTAGAATGGCTAAAATTAACAACACAGGATACAGCAGATGTTGGCGAGGATGTGGAGAAAGGGGAACCCTATTATATTGTTGGTGGGATTGCAAACTGGTGCAGGCACACTGGAAAACAGTATGGAGTTTCCTCAAAAAAAAAAAGAACTACCTTATGACCCAGCAACTGCACTAATGGGTATTTACCCAAAGGATACAAAAATACTGATTCAAAGGGAACATGCACCCTGATGTTTATAGCAGCATTATCAACAATAGCCAAATTATGGACAGAGCCCAAACATCCATTGACTGATGAATGATAAAGAAGAGTAAAGAAGAGGTGGTATATATTACTCATCCATCAAAAAGAAAGAAATCTGGCCACTTGCAATGACATGGATAGAGCTAGAGTGTATTATGCTGAGCAAAATAAGTCATTCAGAGAAAGAGAAATACAATATGATTTCACCCATATGTGGAATTTAAGAAACAAAACAGATGAACATAAGGGAAAGAAAAAAAAATTGAGGGAGACAGACCATAAGAGAGACTGTTAACTAAAGAGAACAAACTGAGGGTAACCACAGCTGAAGTGGGCTAGGGGATGGGCTAAAAAGGTGATGGACATTAAAGAGGGTACTTGTGATGAGCACTGGGTGTTGTATGCAAGTTATGAATCAGTAAATTCTACATCTGAAACTAATATTACACTATATGTTAACTAACTGGAATTTAAAGAAAAACATGAAACAAAAAACAAAGAAAACCACATGCAATTATCTCTAGATTTCCCAGCTAAAATAGAACTCTATTCTGACAAATTTGTAATGGTTAGAGTCAGACAATGACTGACTTTTATTTTTGGATATTTCCTTTTTCTACATGCCATTTTATCTTCTTACACAATTTTAAAGCTAATAACTATTAACATGGCAAACTGAGAATGGGTTCTCCTTTTCTACATCATATTTCAGCTCACACAAAATTTTGTTCTTCAAAGAGTTCTCCAAATATATTTTTTAAAATAGAATGTACTTTATACATAACCTAACCCTACACCTAAAGGAGCTGGAGACAGAACAACAAAGAAAGCCTAAACCCAGGAGGAGAAGAGAAATAATAAAGATCAGAGCAGAAAACAATGAAATAGAAACAAAACAAAACAAAACAACAACAAAAAAAAACAATAGAACAAATCAACAAAACTAGGAGCTGGTTCTTTGAAAGAATTAATAAGATTGATAAACCCCTGGCCAGATTTAATGAAAAAGAGAGAGAGAGAGAGAGAGAGAGAGAGAAAGGACCCAAATTAATAAAATCATGAATGGAGAGATCACAGCCAAAACCAAAGAAATACAAACAGTTAAAAGAACATATTATGAGCAACTATACACCAGCAAATTTGACAATCTGGAAGAAATGGATGCATTCTTAGAGACAGATAAACTACCAAAACGGAACCAGGATGAAATAGAAAACCTGAACAGACCCATAACCAAGAAGGAGATTGAAGCAGTCATCAAATCTCCCAAAAAACAAGAGCCCAGGGTCAGACGGCTTCCCAGGGGAATTCTATCAAGCATTTAATTAAGAATTAATTCCTATTCTCCTGAAAATGTTCCAAAAAATAGAAATGGAAGGAAACTTCCAAACTCGTTTTATGAGGCCAGCATTACCTTGATCCCAAAACCAGACAGAGACCTCATCAAAAAAGAGAATTACAGACCAATATCCTTGATGAACACAGATGTGAAAATTCTCACCAAAATACTAGCCAATAGGATCCAACAGTACATTAAAAGGATTATTCACCATGACCAAGTGGGATGTATTCCTGGGCTGCAATGTTGGTTGGACATCTGCAAATCAATCAATGTGATACAATACATTAATAAAAGAAAGAACAAGATACATGTGATACTCTCAATAAATGTTGAAAAAGCATTTGACAAAGTGCAGCATCCTTTCTTGATCAAAACTCTTCAAAGTGTAGGGATAGAGAGTATATACTCAATATCATCAAAACCATCTATGAAAAACCTACCACAAATATCATTCTCAATGGGGAAAAACAGAACTTTTCTGCTAAGGTCAGGAATATGGCAGGGATATCCATTATCACCACTGCTATTCAGCATAGTAATAGAAGTCCTAGCCTTGGCAATCAGACAACAAAAAGAAATTAAAGGCATCCAAGTGGGCAAAGAAGAAGTCAAACTATCACTCTTTGCAGATGATATGATATTTTAGGTGAAAAACCCAAAAGACTCCACTCCAAATCTGCTAGAACTCATAGAGGAATTCAGTAAAGTGTCAGGATATAAAATCAATGCACAGAAATCAGTTGCATTTCTATATACCAACAATAAGACAGAAGAAAGAGAAATTAAGGATTCAATCCCATTTACAATTGCACCCAAAACCATAAGATACCTAGGAATAAACCTAACCAAAGAGGGAAAGTATCTGTACTCAGAAAACTATAAAGTACTCATGAAAGGAATTGAGGGAGATACAAAGAAATGAAAAAAAAATTCCATGCTCATGAATTAGAAGAACAAATACTGTGAAAATGTCTATGCTACCTAAAGTAATCTACATGTGTAATGCAATCCCTATCAAAATACCATCCATTTTTTTTTAAAGAAATGGAACCAATAATCCTAAAATTTATCTGGAACCTGAAAAGACATTGAATAGCCAGAGGAATGGTGAAAAAGAAAGCCAAAGTCTGTGGCATCACAATTCCAGACATCAAGCTCTATTACAAAGCTGTCATCATCAAGACAGTATGGTACTGGCACAAAAACAGACACACAGATCAGTGGAGCAGAACAGAGAGCCCAGAAACAAACCCTCAACTCTACGGTCAACTAATCCTTGGCAAAGCAGGAAAGAATGCCCAATGGGAAAAAGACAGTTTCTCCAACAAATGGTGTTGGGAAAATTGGACAGACACATGCAGAAGAATGAAACTTGATCATTTCCTTACACCACACACAAAAATAGACTCAAAATGGATGAAAGACCTCAATGTGAGACAGGAATCCATCAAAATCCTTGAGGAGAACACAGGCAGCAACCTCTTCAACCTCAGCTGCAGCAACTTCTTCCTAGAAACATCACCAAAGACAAGGGAAGCAAGGCCAAAAATGAACTATGGGGACCTCATCAAGATCAAAAGCTTTTGCACAGCAAAGGAAACAGTCAACGAAACCAAAAGACAACTGACCGAATGGAGAAGATATTTGCAAACGATATATCAGAATAAGAGCTAACATCCAAAATCTATAAAAATCTTATCAGACTCAACACCCACAGAATAAATTATCAAATCAAGAAATGGGCAGAGGACATGAACAGACATTTCTGCAAAGAAGACATCCAGTTGGCCAACAGACACATGAAAAAGTGCTCCATATCACTCGGGCATCAGGGAAATACAAATCAAAACCACAATGAGATACCACCTCACACCAGTCAGAATGGCTAAAATTAACAAGTCAGGAAAAGACAGATGCTGGCAAGGATGCGGAGAAAGAAGAACCTTCGTACACTGTTGGTGGGAATGCAAGCTGACACAGCCACTCTGGAAAACAGCATGGAGGTTCCTCAAAAAGTTGAAAACAGAGCTACCCTCAAGCCAACAATCGCACTACTGGGTCTTCAGCCTAAAAATACAATTGTACTGATCTGAAAGGTCACATGCACCTGAATTTTATAGCAGCAATGTCCACCATAGCCATATTATGGAAAGAACCTAGAGGTCCATCAATAGATGAATGGATAAAGAAGATATGGTGTATATATATATATATATATGTATATATATATATATATATATATATATATAAAAAATGGAAGACTATGCAACAATCAAAAGAAATGAAATCTTGCCATTTGCAACAATGTGGGTGGAACTAGAGGATATTATGCTGAGTGAAATAAGTCAATCAGAGAAAGGCAATTATCATATGAGCTCCCTGATATGAGAGGCAAATTGGGGGGCTTGGGAGGTTAGGGAAGGAAAAAGAAAATGAAACATGATGGGATCAGGAGGGAGACAAACCATAAGAGACTCTTTATCTCACAAAACAAACTGAGGGTTGCTGGGGTTAGGGGGGTAGGGAAAGGGTGGTTGGGTTTTGGACCTTGGGGAAGGTATGTGCTACGGTGAGTGCTGTGTAGTGTGTAAACCTGGAGATTCACAAACCTTTACCCCTAGGGCTAATAATACATTATATGCTAATAAAAAATAAAAAAAACTTATTTTTGATTACCTGAAAAAAAAAAAGAAAATAGAATGTACTTTAAAACTAATTTTATATAGTACAGTATTCTATGAAGTCCATTGAATTAGGAATGTTCACTAAATTAATATCATAGTAGAAATATTTCATGGTATATTTCTATGAATATCTTTGAATAATGTTTACTGAATAAACACAATAGTAAAACAAATTTAAGGATATCGGATCTACATTTCCCTTCTATCATATGGGGGGGGTGCCTGAGTGGCTCAGTGGGTTAAAGCCTCTGCTTTCGGCTCAGGTGGTGATCCCAGGGTCCTGGGAGTGAGCCCCGTATCGGGCTCTCTGCTCAGTGGGGAGCTTGCTTCCTCCTCCCCTCTCTCTGCCTGCCTCTCTGCCTACTTGTGATCTCTGTCTGTCAAATAAATAAATAAAATCTTTAAAAAAAAAACAAAAAATAATGTATAGGTTTATAAATATGAATATAGGCATTTATACTTAAGATCTTTTAAATATTTGTACTTATAATTTTATTTTTATGTCCAAATTTCAGATAAATAATATTCAATAAGAATAACTTCAATTAAATAGACCTATTTTTAGAAGAAAGTTAATTTGTTATATACAATTTGCTTATGAGTTCATGTGAGAGATATATTCACAAAAACAATTTATACATATTTCTGGGCATGTGCAAGACTGGAATCTTATTTGTCTACTAAATCTCAGTTTTTCAATTTGTTCACCTCCTTACCTTAACCTTGTTATAATATTTTTTTTCTATTTTCATGGAAATATGTGCTCTATCATAACTAAACCTTTGAATATGCTTTTTCCTCTTTCTGGAATGCTGTATCTCCTGTATCTCCTCTCTATTTTACAATGTCTTGCTTTTAGAGTTAGGTTAAGCATCACTGTAACAAGGAAATAATTTCAGGTATCCTTCAGGTTATGTTAACTTCTTCTCTTCAGAACCCCCGCAATACTCTCACACTTCTTTGGCTATAACATTTATCACAATGTATAGAAACTTTAGACTAGAAAATTCTCATCCTCTCTCTCTCTCACTCTTTCTCTCCCTCCTTCCCTCTCTGTTTCTGTCTCTGCCTCCCTTTCATACTGTTTAGGACTTTGTCTAACAGAATTATTCTCAAAAATATTTTTGCTTTAAATATGTTTCCTTTTTATGCTTTTGCTTTATTTTTTTAAAATTTTTAAACTCTATTTTTTTATTATTTTATTTTTTCAGTGTTTCAAGATTCACTGTTTAGGCACCATGCCCAGTGCTCCATGCAATTTTTTTTTTTTTTAAAGATTTTATTATTTATTTGACAGAGAGAGAGATCACAAGTAGGCAGAGAGGCAGGCAGAGAGAGAGAGGGGGAAGCAGACTCCCCACCAAGCAGAGAGCCAGATGTGGGGCTCGATCCCAGGACCCTGGGATCATGACCTGAGCTGAAGGCAGAGGATTTAACCCACTGAGCCACCCAAGCGCCCCTGCTCCATGCAATTTATGTGCCTTCCTTAATACCCACCAGCAGGCTCACCTAATCCCGCACCCCCTTCCCCTCCAAAACCCTTAAGTTTGTTTCTCAGAGTTTACAATTTCTCATGGTTAATTTCCCCCTCTAATTACCCCCAACTCCCTTTCCCTCCCCTTCTCCCAATATGCTTCTTCATAACTCAGATTACAAAACTTGAACTAAAATAAAAACAGGAAGATGCTGAAAGTATGAACCACAATAAAATGAGAGTATAATCAAGTACAACTACATTTGGAGTGTGGTTCACAGAAAACATACTTCTGATAATATGGAAAAATAAAACTATTTCCATGTTCCTCCATATGCTAAAATTCATCTCAATTGCACATCACCCACAAGCAACACTGAGAACATGACATCATTTCGCTTTCAGTTAAAAAAAAAAAAAAACAGCTTTTGATGAAATAGAAAAGTGAAAATACTAAACATAAAATTTTTACTACAAGTCTTGAAAAGATTATCTCTGAAAGATAAGTTTTTTAATTTTCATGGCTTTTTCTTCATTTTATACCAAAATATCTGGAAAATTTAAAAATGACAACTCTTGCTTTGCTTGCTTTTAAATGACTGAATGGATTTAACCTTCAATATTTTAAACAAATAGATCTTCTCTTAAATGATTCCAAGAAAGAAATTATGGATCCCCAGAACACTTGGACTGTTGGCTCCATTACTTGAAAACACTTCCACCAAATATCCCTAAAAGCTCACTCAGGCGCATCATTGGTCTTTGCTCAGATATCATGGTGTCAGACTGACACTGACTACTATATTTTAAATTATTACCCATCCCACCGTAACCAGGCAGGTCTGGCACATTTTACCTTGTTCTATTATTTTCCCATTAGCACTTATCACCTTCCAAATACATACACACCTACTATATTTTAATTACTCATTTACTTATTACCTATCCCCCTTTCACCTAAAATATAAAGCTTCATGAAGCAAAGATTTAATTACTTTTATTCAATAATGTATCCCACAAATCTAAATGTTCTAGAACAGAGAACGTAGTTATACTAAATCCTTCAGAATAAACCATCAATAGTCAGCATAGGTCTGGTCATGTATCACATGTACCATAGCAGGTATAGTAAATGATAAGAGACCAAAACTGACATAGCATATCCAGATAATTGCACAACGTTGTTTCAGAATACCACCATAATTTTCTTTGAAATTAACTCTGCATCTTATATAGTTCTGTTTCTCTCTATATCTATATCCATCTATCTTTAGATAGATAGATATTATTCACATTTATCTAGTGTGCCAAAGAGGAAACATAGACATTCTAAGGAAATAAAGCAAATCTGGAATAATGGTCAATTGGGGATTATGCACCACAGTACAGTTTGATATAACTGCAATTCTTAGTGTCATAAAAATGGCATGAAATGAATAAAGATTTTTTATAGATACTTCTTCACAGTCCAACAGAATTTATGTTTTTGTCAAAGTACATGCAAGTCTTAGAAAAGCAGTATTCTACAACATCAAGTAATATTTTCTGAAATACTCTGATTTAAAAAAGTGTCAACATTTATGTATTTTTTAAAAATTTTGCATAATATCTTAATACACATATTGTCATTTATTTTCTATAATGGTTTCACATGTTAGGTAGGCTCACTGGATCTACATTATCCTTGTGATACAATATTAAGACGGCAGCAGGGAAATAAGAACCATGAAAGATTTGGCAGTGTTCTTTCCCTGTCTTCTGTCTGCTTTTACTTTTTATGTTCTGTCAGCCAACCAAAGTCATGTGAATGAATAATTAAGCTCAGCTGATATAATGGTTTACAAGATCTATAAGTCTGAAGCTTTTCTCTATTAAAATTGTTGGATTAGCATTTAATGATTCAGAAGTCTCTGATAGAGATCATATGTATTGTGACTTTTGTCCATGTCCAAATTCTCCAAATTTATAGGCAACAAGCAAAATACTTGGGAGCCTATATCCCTCACCCCAGATTACTGAGTTATAGTCTTGGATTTTTTTCTACATTACTATGAGAAAGTGCTTGGGGCTTCTAATATGTATGTCTGTGTGATTATATTAACCATTAACCATCCACTGCTCACTACAGAATTAATTTTTACATAATGTTGACAGACCAAATGACAAGAATGATTATTTTTTTAAAGAACAGAAACATGTAAACACAATATACACCAAACAAAAGAAGATCAGCAAATATGAAGATCTCAGAAACAAAAGGGCAAGCTATATTCTATGTTATGCTTACATGTCATGTTTTTATGTTGACATTTTCAAGTGTACAGAAGTTTTTGAAAACCAAGATTTGGTTTTTAAAAATGAGCTTAGGAAAAAATGCAAAAATTAGGAGAAGCAGTTAGAATATGTCTTTCCTGTATATAATCTACATCAATTGTGACTGAAGAGACTATTTTTAGGTTTATGGGTATATGTTATACCCATACTAATATGATGTAATTAGGTATATGACACAGAAAGGGTCGTACTATTTCACATTATGGAATGTTTCAGATAATTTTCAATGTTATAGCGTATCTCATCATCTTATAAAAAATTTTCAATTTCCAAACGAGGTTCCCACGAGGGGATTTGGTTTTTTTAACAGTAGATACAATCAATTATCTCTGGAGGAAATAAAAACAAGAATGCCTCATTAAGGAAATTACTCTCAATTTTATTGCAAACCCCCCAAAAAATCAAAATAAATATGTAAAGCATAGGATTTCTAAAGTGAGGTAAGGCAAATTTATACATCTTGGAAGTCATATATCTGAGTAACGATGTATATATCTGGCTTGCATGTCTGCTTGTAATATAATATGTATGTGACTGATGAGAGAAAAAGAAATAATAAAACAAGAAAATAAATCTTGATTCTGTAAACTTCTAAACATATTAAATTTAAGATGTGCAGAAATATTGTCCAAAACATATTTGTATTCTACACTGCACATTCAGTTACCTACAGAAATAAATTATGTATGGTTGGTGATCTGATTTATAAGCTTGCCAGCAGAGTTCAGAGGCAATGTATCAGAAACAAAAAGACTGCCATGTCTTAAATAAGAAAATGACATTAAAGAATTAGTCCACTCTTCCAGTGATGTAAAAATCATACATGTCAAAGTCAAAGCCAAAATAAGTTCATATAAAGCTTTATAAAGTAATGGAAATTAAAGAAAATAAACATCTTAAAAATATGGTTGTACACCTCTATCTTTTTAATCTTTAAAATTTGAAAGCGTATTCTTAGATTCATGACTTGTGCCCAGTAATGACTGCTCTTGAAATGTGGTTGTCTAAGCGGCAATTTAGTTTAAATAAATATGAAGTCACTTGAGCTATACCTTCTTAAGAATGTGAACAAATCCAAACATCTCACAGATATCAAAATACTTTATATAGAGATCCGTATTACCTATTCTTTCAGCTACATAATTTAGAATAAAGTTATACATTCTCACTTTTTTTTAGCAATTTAGAATTCTGCAAAAGAGTGAAGCTTCCATATCTAGAAGCAGGGATGTAAAATTCAGTGGGGAAAAGGGAGTGAGAAAGACAGAGTCATGAACTGAGATTTTTTTCTGATTGTCATCTTCCAATTTCAATTCAACAATTTACCCAAGATTCAACATTAATGGTGAAAAATACTCCAGTAATTGTGCCACAATGTACTCAGAATGTTGCAGCTCATGCTTTTTTTTAAGTGAATACTGTATTTCTGCCTTATATTGAAAAATATACTGTTGGTAAGGTTGGTTACGTCAACCTGGAAGGCTAACCTAAGGGTCATTTTACTCTACCTACTGTTTCCAGTGAGAAAAGTGTGTACTCTGGATAAACAAACTTTGTCCATTCTATCCCTAATTTCTGAATGAAACAATTTTGTAAATAAACTTGGTATCTTCTATAGTAATTGGGTCTCTGTCAAAGTATATAAAAAATTCAAGTTCCTCCATTACATCAAAGTAAAGTTTTCTATAGAGAAATTATATTTTTTTCAATTTTAAATAAGTGAACTAAATTAGTTTATTGGCCATCTATTATGTATATAGCATAAAATATAAATATATATTTGAAGAATTTTAAGTTCTCATACATTAACTTCAACAAAAATTCTCCATTTCTGAGAAGACTCTACCAACCACTTTGGCTATTGAACTTTATTATAACTTCCTGAAGGTCAGGTCTTCATTTGAAATTCTTCACAGTGCTTATAGCACAAGCATATAACAGGTGCTCAGTAAATGCATGCTGAATTGCATTAAATGTCAACACCTAACCTTCAAGAAATAGCCATCACTTTTTCCCATCAAGGGAAAGAGCAAATGTGACAAGATGATGTGTCAATAACAAACTGTGGAAAAGGGATTTTTAAGGACTTTATACTTATCTCTATTTACCACATAATGAATTTAGAGATCTGTTTCTGATAATGTGTCAAAATTTATTTCAGGGGTCATTATCTCCTGTCAATAGGTCTTGGATATTATGACTTTGAAAATGTAAATATTTCTGCACTATCATGATTACAAAAAAGGCGGGGGGCAGTTTGGGGATATTTACCTGAATCCCCTTGGAATAGATTAACCAAAAAAAAAAATATTTCAGGAATCTTATTGGAAATATCATTATATAATTACCATTTTTGCTATTATAAAATTATTTTATTTAAATTAAATTACTTACATTCTTTTTTTTTAATTATTTTTTTCAGTGTTCTAAGATTCATCGTTTATACACCACAACCAGTGCTCCATGCAATATGTGCCCTCCTTAATACCCACCACCAGACTTACTTATATTCTTTTTTTTTTTTTTTAAAAAATTTTTTTTTTTTTTTTTTTTTTTGACAGACAGATCACGAGTAGGCAGAGAGGCAGGCGGAGAGAGAGGAGGAGGCAGGCTCCCTGCCGAGCAGAGAGCCCGATGCGGGACTCGATCCCAGGACCCCGAGATCATGACCTGAGCTGAAGGCAGAGGCTTTAACCACTGAGCCACCCAGGAGCCCCCTTACTTATATTCTTATTAAGAGAGATCTAGTTGTGTCTTCTTCCAGCAACTGACCCATTTCTTTGCTGTCCCTCAAAGTGACACTTTTGGAAAGAACTCTCTGCACACACTGTCTTCATTTACACACCCAACTCTTCCTTTTTAACTCTTTCCCTAGAGACTTCCACGCAATCTACTTTACTTAAATGGCTCTAGAGGTAGATAGGACTCTTGCATTTCATAGTCCTTTACCCAGGAACACTTTCTCTGAGATGTCTGCATGGCTCTTTCCCTCATGTTCCCTACCACACCTTTTCTGTGTAAGGGCTACCCTGATCACTATATTTAAAATTTTATCTCTTCCCTGCATTGTCTATCAGCTTTCCCTGTTTTATTCTCCTTCATAAACTTATAACCACATAGTATATTTTATATTTCACTTTATTTATCTGTCACACTAAGTGTAATTATTTTTTTTCACAAATTCTATCATCTTCTAACAGTTCCTTGCAAAAAGAAGTCAATAAACTGAACTCTGAGCTTGCCAAATTCCTTTCTCATCCTTATATTATCCACTCCTTAGGAGCATCCCCTCATGACACACAATTTGCCATGTCTCTTTTGACAAGCACTTCATGGATCCTTCATTCTCTAGGTTTCCACCTGCTCCATTAGTCTGTAATTTGTAATTTGTAATGTCATTTGCTGGCTCCTTCTCCCATTATGAAATATTTCGGTTCAGGGCTCTGAGACTTAGTCATAGGCCACCTTATTTTCTGAGTAACTCTGGTGATGTCATCAAGTCCTCAGGCTTTAAAAATCTTCCATATTCTGTTGTCTCCCAAGTCTATAAATGTGAAATGTGTTTTTCCCTCAAACTTCAGACTTGGGTAAAATTCTGATGTGAACTATATGTTGAAGTCATTTCTCTATGTCCCAGTTACTACAAAAACATATTAAAAAATGAGAAGAACATAATGTCATTTATCTTTAAATTTGCAAGTTCAGAGCAAGACTTGATTATAAAAAGGTGGTATTTATAATTACCTATATAAAAGGGCTATAATGGGGGAAAAGTAACGTTAGAGGAAGCACAGTTTATTAAGTAAGTTGTTGTCCCTCTACTCTCACCTCCCTATGGGACAGGCAAGACATTTGGCATTGTTATTTCTAGAGTTGGGGTCCCTGAAAGAATTGCCCTGGCAGTTTGAAGGGGAGGTTTATCAAATATCAGGCAAAAGCTGGCAACACAGATGAGGACTTTTGCAAAGCTGGCAGAAAGAAGGGTGATAGTTGAGTGGAAAGACTATAAAGAGAGGGCAAGAGAACACCAAAAGGAACTGGTGAGATTCCTGAAGTTCTGAAGAAACGTGACTGAGTGTTGTCCAAAGAGAGCTTTCTTCATCAATTAAAAGGGAAAATATCTCTCAGTGTTATGAGATCCATACCTCTTAGCAGTATCAGGGAAGAGTCACCTCACCTGATGATCTACCATTTCTTAAATACAGAGCAGAGGAGAGGCTGTTTGGGAGCACACACTACCTATGCTAAGAACACTCAAACAGCAGAAGCTGTGAATGTAACGCACCCACATAATGAGAATCCATATGCAGACATCAAAAACTACTGAATGCCGTTGTCAAAAGGAAAATCCTCCATGGAAGGTGAAACTAAGAGAGCATGCTGGACACCATGAGGGAGTACACCAAAGCAGAGACTAAAGCAAGTTTCTTATTGTCCATGCCTACGTACTGCCTGTTTTCCAAAGCTACCCAAGTTATCCAAGTTACATACTCAACATCTCCACTTGAGTTCAAATGAGCATCTCAAACTCAATCTATCTAAATTAGAACTTTGACATCCCATCTACAAACATGTTATTCCTCCATTCTTCAATACATTACATCAAATGGCACCATCACAAGTTAAGTTGCTCAAATACTGGGGTCACTTAAATTTCTATTGAATTCTCTATTGTCCGCATTCCCAGAGGCCCAATCCATTTGCAAATCTCCATCTGCTTCTAAAATGCATCTTGAGTTTTTTCTTCATTTTTGCTTTAATTATACTAGTTAGATCCCCATGGTCTCCCCTAGACCCTTGAATACCCTCTTTATACTTCTACTGAACACTCCTACAAATTGTTCTTTACTCATTACAAAGAACATTCTTTTTCCAAACTACATGTCACTACCATGCTTAGCTTTGCATTAAATTTGAAATTAAATTTGGACTCCTTGCCCATGCCTTACAATGCATGGAAATTCTGGTCTCCATCTACTCTCCTCCCTCATCTCACATGAAGCAACTTTATCTTCACTAAACTTTAACCACATTGATGTATCTTCTTCCTTAACCTGGGAAACTCTTTGCATGCAAGCTCAAGGCCTTGACACTTGACATTTGCTAATCTCAGAGTGCCATTCCTCCAGATTGTAATCTGGTTAGCTAACCTCAGCCTTCATTAATTAGCCAAAGTTTATTACTCATATGACTACACTACATTATCTGACCCAAAATAATACACTATCAAGTACATCAAGTACATAAGGCTATTTTGATATTTACATTTCTTTTTATCAGTTTTTTTTAAAGATTTTATTTTATTTATTTGACAGAGAGAGATCACAAGCAGGCAGAGAGGCAGGCAGAGAGAGAGGAGGAAGCAGGCTCCCTGCTGAGCAGAGAGCCCAATGCGGGGCTTGATCCCAGGACTCTGAGATCATGACCTGAGCCGAAGGCAGCGGCTTAACCCACTGAGCCACCCAGGTGCCCCTCTTTTTATCAGTTTTTGAAACTATTTCTTTCATTAGTAATTTCAGAAACCCCGTTCTTAGGAATAGCATCTCCATACAAGCAGAGACCTTGCCTATCTTGGTCAGCAGTCTCTCTGAGAACTGCAGAATAATATAGAATCCAATTTAAACAAATTTCTTAAAATTGGATTATTTTATTTTTTAAAGATTTTATTTATTTATTCAGCAGAGAGAGACACAGTGAGAGAGAACACAGGCAGGGGGAGTAGGAGAGGGAGAAGCAGGCTTCTCGCAAAGCAGGGAGGCGGCTGCAGGGCTCAATCCTTGGACCCTGGGATCATGACCTGGGCCAAAGGCAGACACTTAATGACTGAGCCACCCAGGAACCCCTTAAAATTGGATTAAATAGAAACTTTAACATCAATTTCTATTTAAAAAAGGAAATTTAGCTCTTCTACTTCAGTAAGAAAAAAAGAAAGTGTCTCCATCTGAGCATTCTGAGACACCAGTGTGAGGTCCTTTAGTCTAAAATGTACCAGAACATGGATTTAGAACAACTCATTAATATTTATAAAATATTTTTGTCCATTTGATTATCATATATTATTACTCAAATTACAAATTAGGAAACACACGATGAAGTAATCAATAAATAATTTCATTATAAATAGTTAGAATTTTCAATTATAAGTAGTATTAGTAGAAATAAAAGAAAACATTTGCATATGACAACAACTGCCACCTTATATTTCACAACTAAATTGAAAAGGTTTTTTTTTTTTCTTTTAAGATTTTATTCATTCATTTGAAAGAGAGAGAGACAGAGAGAAAGCACGAGTGGAGGAAGAGGCAGAAGGAAGGGGAAAAGCAGATTCCTGACTGAGCTGGAAGTCCAACATGGGGCTCAATTCCAGGACCTGGAGATCATGACCTGAGGCGAAGGCAGATGTTTAACCATCTGAGCCACTCAACAGCTCCAGAAACTTTTTTCTTTATTTTTTTAAGATTTTATTTATTTATTTATCAGAGAGAGAGAGAACACAAGTAGGGGGAGAGGCAGAGGGAGAAGCTAACTCCCCATGACTTGATCCAAGGACCCTGGAATCATGACCTGGGCTGAAGACAGATGCATAACTGACTGAGCACCCAGGTGTCCCACTTTCTTTAATCTTATCCTCTTTCTTATACAGTTATTGGCTTCAAAGCAACTATTTTTAGATGCAATGAAAAAAAAAAACAGAATTCCATATTTCAAGATTGGATACATAGGATATGAAAAACAATTTTTTAATAATAAAATAATGCTCATCTTACTTGATAGCTGAAGTAACGAACAAGATAGTAATACACACTTACCAACACATCTTAAATAAAAAACTAAACAGAGTCTTCTTTAACATTTTGTTGTTCCTATTATGGAATCACTAAACAAAAATATCAGCCTTTTTACCTAGTAAGCAGAGTCTTTTATTGTTCTGAAAGAGATTTATTTAAGTTGAACTTATTGCTCTTGATAAAATGGACATTTTTATTGATATGGAAATGTTCTAATTAAAACACTGAAATTCTATAGAAAATTCACATTAGTGTGTATACAGCCTTATTTTAAATACATTTCATTACATATTACCAAGAAAACTAGAAAAACATGATCTAATTTTCTTTGGTTTTATTCTTGTTTTTAATCAGTAAACTATTTTCCTCTGAATATTAGCCATTAACTATTATGGATTCCATTAGAACATGGCCTGAGCTTTAAATACTTCTTGCTAAAAATTTAGTGAAATATCTATACTTTGGATAAAATTTAAATGTTTGTAAAACATTTTGTATAAGGTATTAAAATTTTCATCAATCTATGAGGGTTCTGTTTTGTTTGCTTGGTTTTGTTTTTTTTTTCTTTCTTTCTTTTTTTTTTTTTCTTTCCAACCAACACGAAAAAAATCAACCTCCAACCCAGGATAACACAGAGAAATGTTGGAAATAAAGTCCTTGAGTTAAGTTCTGTTTGTCAAACATTGATATGTTATCTGGAATATGTCAATGCATCTGGTTTCCTTTCAGTCCTTCTGTGAAAAACATGCATAACTAACATGATATACTTAAAGATGCTAAGTTGATAAAAAATTAACATGCCTTTAAAAAAATTAACATGGAAATATGATTATTTCAATTTTATAGTCAAATGTTCCCTTAATACTGTTTCTACTTTAATTAAAACTATTCCATAAATCTAAAGAAGAAGATCCCCTAGTGATACTTATAACCCAATATCATCTTATGGCTTTACTTATTTCAAAATGCTGAAAGAGCCAAAACAACTTTTGCCTTATGGTTGATTTTTCATTTAAAAATTCACTGTCACAGGGGCACCTGGGTGGTTAGTTGGTTATGCGTCCGACTCTTGATTTTGTCTCAGGCCATGATTTCAGGGTCTTGAGATGGAGCCCCATGTCAGGCTCCATGCTCAGCAGGGAGTCTGCTTAAGATTCCCTGTCTCCCTATTCCTCTGCACACCCCCACTCTCTCTCTCAAATACATAAATCTTTTCTTAAAATTTAAAAATAAAAATTCAATGTTACCTACTAAAAATTTTGCATGATCAAATCAAGTGCAAATAAAACATACTGGAAATAATATAGAATTCAATTTGATGTGTAAATATTTTGGATTAACGACTAACAAATCACATTACAGTATGGTAAAAGGTGAGTAGTTCTGTAAGCATCTAGAAATCAAAAAATTTACTCAAGAAATTACGTAAGGCATTACTGATGTTTTTCAATACATACCACACATTCTACCATGACTCTACAAAGGCATTCATAAAAGTTAAAAATCTAAGAAGTTTAGAAATTGACCAAAAAAAAAAAAAAAGTAAAGGTTCATCTCTTTCAGAAGCTCAAAGCAACTTGGATGATGTTATCTTGTGTTAGATTATGTAACCCAAAACTTACATTACCTTCCCTGCATGAAACAAAAGCCTATTAGACTTGTGTTTTGAGACACAAATCTAGCACCTGGCAAATGGAAAAGTAAGGAAAGATTGTCTCTGCATTTAGGCCTGTCCAATCATAGGACCCTGGTAACAGCTGCCCTTCGATATTGCATGCTCCTTCCGTAGTCCCCGGCCTAACATGTCCCCTCCTACATTTTACATACTGCATTTGATGCAGGAAATAAGAAATGTCAACTTACAAATCAGATACAATTTTCCATGCTATTATTTTCACTAACTCCCGATTCACTAAAAGGAGACTACTGCCTAACACTGTATTTTTTTTTAAGATTTTATTTATTTATTAGATTGAGAGAGACAGAGAGTGAGCACAAACAGGGAGAACAGCAGGCAGAGAGAGAAGCAGACTTTCTGCTGAGCATGGAGCCTGATGCAAACGGAATCCCAGGATCCTGGGATCATGACCTGAGCAGAAGGCAGGTGCATAACCAACTGAGCCACCCAGGTGTCCCTAAAATTGTATTTCTTTGCTTTGTATTGCACTTTGTCTCTTGATAAATTCTAAAATAGGTATTTGCTAAAATGCTAAAGAGATTCTGACATTGCAGCTATGTGGAAGATGTAGATTATCGCTTGCTAACTAACTTGAGTTTTAAAACCATGAATCATTTTGTAAACATCAGTTATTCTTAAGAAAGTTTGGGAATAAAAAAGGAAGACAGGAAATTTAGATATGGGCTGCCACCTTTGCTTTTTTAGGGATTTTCACTGGAAATATTTGGGTTGGAAAACAAGCTCCCAGAAATTTTGTTTGCACTCCAGGGGAAAGCGGAAGACAATTCTAGAAAGCTGCTAGAGACTCAGCAGAAGATAGTCAAGTGAAACACTTTTTTTTTTCCTTTTAACAAAATATACAAGTTAATTAAGGGCAATTAACCTAACAGTAGGTTCTGAGGACTGCAGGGCTTTGTTTTCATGCCAAGGTTTATGTGGGACTCTGAGACGGGTAAGTCCTTGGAACAGAATACCATAAACCTGATCTTACCTAATTGGTGACAAAATACAATTATCTATGGAAACAAAATAGTAGTACTTTTTCCTTCTGTGTTTATCTTTGCTTTTAAGCTATGGTATTCATGTATTTCATGGGCAGTACTACATATTATTTTTAAAAATATCATTCAGTTATATTTGTTTTCCAAAAAAAAAAAGAAATGCTAAAGAAGATAAGGGCATTGTATCAAAAGATACTGCAGAAACTGCAGTTAGCTCCCTGAAACACAGCCCCTTTTCTTCTCTTCCATGAGGCCACAACTGTTATCTCTTTGCATCTCAATGGCTTCTTCTCATCTGGTCCTTTATGGCCCTATATTTTCCTGCTCTCTAGTGCTGCTTGGAATCATCATTGTGTTTTGGAAGGAAGATTTTCTGTGAAGAATTGTAGCTACTTCAAAACTTCTGCATTTGCTTTATGTAGAGAATGAAGTTTAGTGTCAAACCAGCCATACTCTTGTATTGCAGAAATCATCATCCACATGGACAGTAAAGTCATTCAAGATATTTATTTGAATCAAAATGCAGAGCAAGTTTGTGTATTAGAAAGTTAAGTACTAAGTGAGGTCCTAGGAACATGACCTAGATACTGCATTAGAAGAGGAAAGAAAATCTGAGGCTGATAGAAAAAAAAAAAATTGATATTTTCCTGTATTTTGGAATTAATGATAGGGAAGAATAGATTTAGTTACCTGCATATATAAGTGGACTTTTGTCCAATTTTGATTTTAACAGCTGGTTTAGTTCTCTCTGTATTTGTGGTATCTGATTGGTACAGATTTAGAATTTATACAGCTAAAATTATGTTCATGTTCTACAATAGAGACACTTTCTATTCAATAGTATTGGGACATATAAAAAAGTTAATTAAAAACTTAGTTAAATTAATGACACCTATTAATCTCAGTTTTTTTTTAAAGATTTTTTTTTAAGATTTTATTTATTTATTTGACAGAGATCACAAGAAGGCAGAGAGGCAGGCAGAGAAAGAGGAGGAAGCAGGCTCCCTGCCGAGCAGAGAGCCCGAAGTGGGGCTCGATCCCAGGACCCTGGGACCATGACCTGAGCTGAAGGCAGAGGCTTTAACCCACTGAGCCACCCAGGCACCCCTTAATCTCAGGTTTAAAATTCTTTTTTCTATTATTATTTCTACTACTTTTATTTTCTATTTTTGTGTTCCCATGTTTAAAGATGTTTTATCCATACCTAATTTATAGGAATTTTTAGTGATTTATTCTTATCAAGTTTTCCTAAAGCTTTCAAATGGTTTTCGTACAACTTTCATTGTTTATTCATTGATATCTGCTTATTCATTGATATCTATCTATCTATATTCAGACTAATTCCCAGGCATATGGTCTGTGAATTTGTTTTACAAAGCTATATTTACACCAACATTGAATTCCTACTTTTTGGTGTAGCTTATATGTATGTATGAGAAGAATTATACTTTATTATAGATTTAGTTATTTCTGATTGTCATTTTCTTAAAGTCCCACTTATAAGAATGGATTTTAATAATAATTTTAACTTTACATTATCTTTTTTTTTTCCTTTTTCAGAAGGAATTCAAATATTTCAGTCATTCAAAGCTTTCCTTTATTTTAGCTTGTAAAGAATCTACTAGACAAGTAAAAGGCAAAAGAAAACAAAACTACACACCCTACAGTGATAAAAGGAGATTAGAATTCAAATTTCCTGATAACCTTTACATTCTGCCTTCTTCCACCATATTTCCTATTCAACTAATATTAAGTCATTTCTGGGAGGCAAAAAATTATTTATTCAAACATTTCCTCACTGTATGGATATTCATTTGGAAACTATCCTGATTTAAAATAGATATTACCAAAAATTAAAATAAAATAAATTACATTTTATATTAAAAACAGCATGTTCAATGCTTAATATATAATTTGTTTACTGAATTATCAGATTTATATTTAATTTCTTGATGAAAATGCATCTCAACCCATGTCAAACTTACTACTTATACACTTGGTTTCCTTTGAAAATTAAAACCCTGACCTAGATAGAAAACAAGCACACTGTTCAGGGACATCATTTTGTAAGTTTAGCTGTTAGCCACCTGCTGTTCTCAATAAATCAGTCTGCAAACTACTGATCCATGTCACAGTATTTTTGCCTATTTGTTGGAAACAATTGCCTATAAACCAAACATTTTTCCACAGAGTTTGTTCTGTTGACAATATCCTACTTCCTTTATGTGTAATCTCTATTTATACATTTTTACAGCAAAATGAGTATCAATAAATGTAATATAATAATTAGGAATTGAAAATGGTCTATTACTAGGCTGTTAAGTACTGTTACATTTTAGAATATATTAAAAGAGTTGTTTAAAACTCATTGCTTAAACCATATTATTCCTTATAGCTACAATGGCAGAGGTGTATTATAGTCTGTATATTTTAAAATAATGTCGATAGTTTTCAATTATACCATTTGCTTTGCCTTTATCCTCAAACATTGTTAACTAGCTTAAGTAATTAGTTAACCCTAATAAGTCCTTGAATTGGTGGATTAAAATAATTTATGAATACAATTAGTATGCATTGATAAGTCCCCATTTTGTCCATTTTCCTAAAAAATACATATAAACTTAGTTTTGTGTTCCTTTTCTCCTATGTTTAATGTCCCATCTATTTAACATGTTTCCAGAGCAAGCTACATATGAAGAAACATGACTAATAAACAAGTTACACCAAACTTGGAATTCTTTAAAAAATACATGTTTCTTGATATAATTGATTTATTAATTCCACCTCACTCCCTCAAAGCATTTGATACTTTTATCAGTAATACAGTAGGAGGGATGCCTGGGTAGCTCAGTCAGTTTAGTGTCTGCCTTCTGCTCAAGTCATGATCCTGAGGTCAGGGATGGAGTCCCGCATCAGACTCCTTCCTTGGTAGGGAGCCTGCTTCTCCCTCTGCCTGCTGCTCCCTTTCCTTGTGCTCTCTCTGTCTCTTTCTCTCTCCCTGACAAATAAATAAAATCTCTAAAAAAATAATACAATGGGATAAAACTGAGCCATTAAGGAAATTAGTATAAGGTCAATAACAGAAGAACAAGATAAACCATCCAGTGGTGAGATAGAGCTTCCTGGTACCAGCTTATAAGAACTGATTCTGCCCATGTCTTTTAACTCCATGTTCATTGACAGCATGTTAGTAACTTTGTTTGATATGGAATTGAAATATGTCACATTTAGGACTTTTCCCCCACTGTATTGAGGAAGAGGGAATTTAGCAGCACATTCTGAAAACATCTACCAGAAAATATTCTGGATCTATTGAGTTTTACAGACAAAATTATGTACCACAGTGTGGAGCCACCATAAGTTTAGCTTGGATCTATTTTTTTAAAGTTTTATCTATTTATTTTAGAAAGAAGGAACACGAGCTGGGGGAGGGGGGAATGGTAGAAGGAGAAGGAGAATCCTAGACAGACTCCCCTCAGAGTACAGAACCCAACAGAAGGCTTGATCCCACAACCCTGAGATAACACTTGAGCTGAAATCAAGAATCGGAGGCTCAACCAACTGAGCCACATAGGCACTGCTTGGATATTTTTTTAAAGAAATACAACTTGATATTTTCAGTTAAGCATGCATAGAATATTTTTTAAGTTGTATGATTTCCTCCATATTATACTTAATAAATTAGTGGAAAATATACAATTTTATAATTGATTGATATTGTTGGTGATCCAGACTGTTTGGATGTAAGTTAATTAGGTATTAGTTAAATATATACCAAACACAGTAGTTTGGGCTTGCTTATATTTTATTAAGCTACTTTCTTTGGCAATAGAAAAGTATTTGAATACATTGTTTCTTAGGTCACCCTTAACTTGTGATAATAAAATCATAAAATTAGTCTAGAGAAACTGTCTCTTGCTTAAGTCCTGAGCATATCAAAAACCTGTTTCAGATCCCTAAAGTCCGAATAAAATACAAGGGATGGGGGAGGGGCATAAAAGCCTGTCTTTCCTTTGTCTGGACTTTACACTACATTTCTTCAGATCCTCCCTTATGATGTCAGTGGGGCTCAGAATATAGTACAGCCTGAGTAGCTGAGGTTCTGAATTAAGTTCACAAGACTCAGAATCTGTAGTCTTCATTTCATGCATGGAATGATATACCTGATTTATTAGTATTGGTATATATTACATAGTCATATATTCTATAATACAGTAGCATATTATGGTTACATTTTATATTATGTACTACATATATTGTTGCATAACATATGTTAGGTATATGTATACATACATATATAATTTATAAATGAACAAATAAGCAACTAAGCATATGTTGGAAATGTTAGCTCTTTGTTTTTCTGATAAGTATGTAAGTTTAAAAAGTGTGGAGATCTTGGTTCTGTTCTTCTCTCAAGGTCAAAAGCCAAGGGAAAAAAGTAGATCATCTTGTTCTATATATTATATTACAGAGTAGATTAATGATCAATGGTAGAATAGCCAAGTCTAAATTTTACCTTTTTATCTTACAGTATTTGGGGATAAAATTTCAAGGCTTGCAATGCATTAGAGAAGAACAGCACTCATTTTTCATAATATGATATTGGGGTGAGGACCAGGTTTCAAATTTCAGCTCTGGAAATTAGTAGGAGGGTAATTCAGACAAAATAACTTACATTTGAACTTCAGGGTTCTCTTCTGTAAATTGTAATGAAATTTCAAGTTTGTTGTGAGGGTTTTCAAGTTTTTCGTGTAGATATTGGAGGAAAAAGCAGTGTTTAAGTATTAGGTCTAGGCCATATCTATAATTTCTTATGGAGGAATAGAAAGTAGGGGGATACCCATCCATAATGCTTTCTGTATAGAGCATCTTTTCATTTTCTGAGACATTATTAGGACTTTTAAATGATAACCTCTTTCTTCACCACTCAAGAATGTTAGACCTTTATTCTATTCATCTGTGTTTGCATGTTGTCAAATAACTATTTAAGCTGCTTTTATTTTCCTTAATTGACCAAGTTTTTGTGTATGTGTGTGTGTGTGTGTGTGTGTGTAAATCTATACATATATATGTACATATACAAATATATATGTACACACATATGCACTCCATATCAGACAGTATATATAGTTTATAAATGCAAGAAATATTTATTAAATATGTAGCATGCCAAAAGATTACTAAGCCAAGAACTACAAATATGTAAACTGCTCTTAAGGAAACATGGCAACCTACTGTCATCAACAATTTCTAAGGACAAAAGTATATAAAGTTGGCTAAAATTACAGAAGAGGTTGTTAAGCTTAGACAGAAGAGAAATATCTCAATCCTAAAATGAGTTACTGAAGAGGTAAGGACTCTTAAAAGATTCTATGAATATATAACTTCAGGTTGAAAAAGTCATTAGTTCATTAACTGTCAAAATATTCATTTATTGATAAATTGGTACAGATTATTTAGAAATTTCCTGGTTCTTCTCACTGTCAACTATGGACATAGTCAGTACGAGATTCTGGTGTTAGTGTCACGAAAAACAATAATTACATTACTTCAGACAAAAGAACAACCCCAAACACAAGGCCATCAGTATTAAAAATTCATATTGAAGACACAATAGCTGAGAATTGATTAAATTGCCGAAGAGAGGTTTAAGAAGGAGCTAGTCTTCAAAGTTGTTGAAGCACAGATATATATATAGTTTAAAGCCTTGAAACACATAAAATGCAACTTAACTGGATACATTATTAGCACAGTTGCAGGCAAAGGGACAGTGAAATATTTCTAAATTGACAGAACACGTTAGAGCAGGAAGAAACACTCAGAAGTGATCTGCTTTATTTTGATGCTTTTCTAATATGTTATAAAATATTTCTTATACTTTTTTTCTCTTCTAAATTTAGCACCCAAGAAAAGAGTGGTTGCATTAGTTAATATATGGTGTATTTATGGTTTAAAATAGTTAATATATGTGGCTTTTTAACTTGAAGATAATAAATGGCCTCAGTAAATCTCCCATAACACTATCCTAAAATCACCAGGGCAACATTTTGCTTCAGTGGTTTAAATATGCCCTGGTGGTTTAAAACATAATTGCACTTCTCTGGGCACCTAATTGACTACAAGGGACTGACTTAGGTACTTTGAATACAATTTCAGTACTTTAATTATTGTTCAGAGAGGTATTCCAAAGTTTTAAAACAAACTGTCCATATGATACCTCACTTCCAGGAAAAACAAAATCTCTCTAAAATAAGATTTTTTTTAAGTAAAATTCCAACTTTATAGTAAGTTAAGTAGAAAATTTGGAGTGACTTCAGTAATCTCTACTGATAAGGCTTATCTAGTGAAAATAACCCTTACTTTCAAACAATAAAAGGGAATTGGACAACTAAAAATAATAATAATAGCTAAAATGCATTCAACTATGAAAGTATGCCCACACTGAGTTCTTCTGTTTACAACTTCATATTCCCATAAAAGGGGCATTAACATCATGTCCATTTTATGTATGTATGTATGTATGTATTTATAAGATATTTATTTATCTATGTGATTGAAAGAGAGCATGAGAGCAGGAAGTAGGGAGAGGCAGCAGATAGGTTGAAAGACAAGCAGACTCCACACTGAGGGTGGATCCCCAGATGGGGCTCAATCCTACAACCCAAGAGATCATGACCTGAGTGGAAATGAAGAGGTCAACACTTAACCAAGTGGGCCACACAGGCTTCCAAATATCAGGTCACTTCAGAGATGAAAATAATGAAGTACGAAAAATTTAAGTCTAACGTCACACAGTTAGAAAATGGTACAGCTGGGATTCAAAGTAAGGTTGGCTGTTCCAGTGGTTTTGATCATCACAGTAATCATAAAATCATGACCAAACTATTGGTAATTGCAATAGCAACACCATTACCTGCAATTTTTATACGTTACCTCATCTAACCCACATAGCAGTCTTCATCTCTCCATATTTTTACTTTGTTCATAGGCGAGAACTCACTTCCCTTAACACTTTGTCTTAGTTTTTGAGAATGCAAACAACAGAAATTCATTTTCTCACAGCTCTGTAGGCTAAAAAGTCTGAGATCAAGGTTTTGGCAGCACTGGTTCCTTCAGAGAGACATGAGTAAGAATCTCGCCCATACCTCTCTGCTAGCTTTCTGTAGTTTCCTGGCAATCTCTGATGTTCACATGGAATTCTGCCTGTGTGCATGTCTGTGCCCAAACTTCCCCTTTTTATAAGGACACTATCATATGGGATTAGAGTCTACCCTAATGACCTCATTTTAATTTGATCATCTGCAAAGAGCCTATTTCCAAATAAGTTCACTGTCACGGGTTCTGGAGTTAGAACTTCAACACATAAATTTGGAGGAAACATAATTCAACCCATAACACCTATCTAAGACTCCTTTCCACTTATCTTTAATTATCCTGTACAAGAGAAATGTTGCAATACGATTAGTGAGACCCAGAGCTATTTATTGGATCACTTCTCAACAAATGACAAAGTGACTGACTTAAAGATCCAAAACCAGTGTTCACACACTCCCTACCTATTTCCATATGGTAAACACACCTAGGCTTTAGGACTGGGCCAGGATACCTCTGTGTACCTGGTTAGAAAAGTCAATTGGCATTCTTCTCTACAGCAGCATTTTATATTACAGAAGTACAAGCTAAAAGTCATGTTAGATTCTTAGAACTAAGTCTCCTGGGCCAGAAAAGTTTCCTATTAAAGCTCAAAGCATCTGGGTCTTTCCCAATTGTTAAAAAGATTGCATAGTGCATTTTCTTTTTAAGTATTAATGACTCCGCTATTAATGGCTTTGTGGCTGGCAAATCCAGAGGTGAAAAACTGTGAAAAATTCTAGCAAGAAAAACCCACTGACTAATGTTGACAGGTATGATACAGGTGTCACTATTAATGCTATTTATTTAAGGCAGGAGTAACTAAAGAGTTAAGCAAAGTCTCAACCAAACAAGAATAAATAAACAAGGAGGAGTAGACAAGACAAAGGAGATATATATATATAGATATATATATATATATCTATATATATATGTATCTCCTCCCTTCCTCCTTGTCAGAAGGACCAAAATAAAGTAAATTATA
This sequence comes from Enhydra lutris kenyoni, assembly GCF_002288905.1. Classification (NCBI taxonomy): domain Eukaryota; kingdom Metazoa; phylum Chordata; class Mammalia; order Carnivora; family Mustelidae; genus Enhydra; species Enhydra lutris. The sequence continues at coordinate 26,269,632 of NW_019154098.1, read as the reverse complement.
TTAAGTTCCCTAATTTGCTTCAAAATGGGCTTTAATTTTGTATTTTAGAACAGACTATTTTAAACTTGGCATACGCTCACAATGACACCTAGTAGTTTAGAGTATAAATACATGCCTAATCTATTCCAGGGAAGTTGTCTCCTCTCACAGTGAAGGAAATAGCAGAGCACAGCAAACCTTTGGGTCCCACTGTCTGCAAGCTTGGAACACCGTGCCCTTCTCCACTTCTGTGCCCAATCAGTTCTAATGCTATCCTTGTCTGCTTCATTTTATGTTAGTACTATGGGGTTTAAACCAAAAATAACTTATTTTAAATTCCATGAATGTAAAACAGTATTTATTTTGAGAGCTAATTGAAACTAAATCACACATTGTTTTTTCTTGAATCTGCTAGGATTCTGTTTAGTTCTAGGGGACAAAGTCTAACTTACAGTGGACCTAATGAATAAGAATATATTGTTCTTACACAGCAAGATGTCCAGAAGAAGGCAGTCAGGGTCAATATAGTAGCTTAAGGTGTCTTTAAGAGTTTTGTACTCACTGATGCTCCCTACTTTCCAGTAATCCTGCCCTTCGTAAGTACAACAAAGACTGTGTTTTTTGCCCTTTTGTGGGTAGGCAGGTCATGTGAATAGTTCAGACCAATGCATCAAGAGCAGAAGTTTTGTGTAACTTTCAAACTAAGATAGTGAAGAGCCTCTTCATGGCCTTCTTCATCTCTCTTCCATCCCTAGCTTAGAAGCCCTGCATTATAATTGCACATATGAAGTATCAAGAGACTAGATCCCTGAGTCACTGTTTAAAAGGTGTTTGCCGGGGCACCTGGGTGGCTCAGTGGGTTAAAGCCTCTGCTTTCGGCTCAGGTCATGATCCTAGGGCCCTGGGATCGAGCCCCGCATCGGGCTCTCTGCTCAGCAGGGAGCCTGCTTCCTCCTCTCTCTCTCTCTCTCTCTCTCTGCCTGCCTTTCTGCCTACTTGTGATCTCTGTCAAATAAATAAAATATTAATAAAAAAATAAAAGGTGTTTGCCTTGCAGAAGATCTGAAACTACAACTGACTTTTCCTGAGTGAGAAATAAACATTTATTAAGCCATTGAGATGTCAGGGTTAATTTGTTTCACTCCTCAGCCTAGACCCTTACTGATACATAATAATGGCTTTGGTCATCATGCTTGCAGATAACTGCCACCCTTTCAGCCATTGCTATCACACTTTGGGCAGAAAGGCAAGGGGAAGGTGAAGGAGAAATAACCAAAGGAAATCCTACCTCAGTATTTTTTTTTTTCCAAATTATTCTCCAAAAGGCAAACTCAATAACTTGTACATAAATGACACTGGCCAAAATTCTTGGCTATTACAGTTGCCTGGGAGTGTTGGAAGGTAAATACTCTGCCATCCCTCAAATTAGTAAGAAAGAGAAAGAGTAATGTTTGCATACTCATACCAGAATTCTTTTAGAAAGTAACTGTTGTTAAAACTTCCAAGGCCCTTCTCATTTCTAGATCCTTCTAAATACTCCTTTCTTGATCACTATCAAATTTGAAGCCTCATGGCCATTCTCCTTCCTGACATGGTCTCCTCTCCTTGCTTCCATAAAACCTCCCTTTCTGTATTCTCCTTCTTCCCTTACAACTTTGTATTTTGTTCTTTAATTTCTCTTCCTGCCCACATCCCAAGATTCCTCCTCTTCTCTGTTTGCAGTATTCCACTCATGCACTCCATGGCTTCCTCTTTGATTCCCTAAAATTATTCGCACTCAAATTCTACATCTCTTCTACCAACAATTCCTTGTCTTATCTTGTGGAAAGTCACTATTTATTTATTTATTTATTTATTTATTTATTTTAAAGATTTTATTTATTTATTTGACAGAGAGAGATCACAAGTAGATGGAGAGGCAAGCAGAGAGAGAGAGGTGGGGGGGAAGCAGGCTCCTTGCTGAGCAGAGAGCCCGATGCGGGACTCGATCCCAGGACCCTGAGATCATGACCTGAGCTGAAGGCAGCAGCTTAACCCACTGAGCCACCCAGGCGCCCAAGTCACTATTTAAATAAGTAAATACCTTTCCTCCCACCACACTCCTCTTTTCTCTGTATTCATTATTTCATTTAGAATCAGAAAACTTTGACACATGCTCAATTTCTCCATCTTGTTCATTGCATCGTACTTCCAACTGATTTACAAATGCCACGGACTTCCAATGAAGTTAGAGTTAAATCATTCTTCTCTTCCTCAATATGAGTACACCTTAGTTGGTTTTTGTTCTTTTCATCACTTACAGAGCCAACTTTCAAAGCTTCTGAGCTGATACCCTTGCCTACATTCCCTCCATCCTCACTCAACAGACACCATGATAGTTCCAATTGCAAGTCTGATTATGTAAACTTACCTCTTTAGAATCATCCTATGCTCCCATTGCCCAGTTAACTTCCAGAATAAAAGTCAAGTGTATTAGTAAGATATACCAAGATCTTCATAATCAAATATTATCTCTGGAATTTTCACTTTTCTCAGAATGAAGAACACACTATTGTTTATCTATATGAGATTTCTTGGAGTTTTTGAGAATTAAATATTATTTAACCTCTTGGGAGATTTACATTTTGTCGCTTATTAGTCTATCTCATTTTTACACATCTTGTAAGAAGTAGATGTATTGACTTCCTTCTTTCCAGACTATATTTTCAAGGATTTTTTTTTTTTTAATCACAGCTTTGGATACAGAATTAGTACTTTCCTCTCAAACAAAAGGGAGATTTCCTCATGTCCTTGAAAAATAGAGATAGTGTCTTACTCCACAAGAATAGACAAGCAGTTCTTACTGCTCAGTATAAAAGATTTAGGTTTCCTAAACTCAGGGTTTCACTCTTAGCATGGGACCTACTTCACATGCAGCAATCCCTTGATCCTCTCCATGTCACCCCACGGGAAATGGAGCAAGGGAAGCTGACACAAACCTGAAGTGCACCATGTTGCTGCACCATGATTAATAAAGTCCTTCGGATTTGACCTAAGTGTCTTGTGTCTCCTCTTGCATATTTAAAAACATGTCAGCTAGGTTGTTAGCTGACAACTAGGATACAATTTCCGACCCCTCACAGTTCTTGGCAGTGTCATCCCTTGGGAAGTTTGCCTAATTTTACTTCCTACAGCACCCTAATGACAAACCCTGCTTTAAGATTTTATTAAAATATACTCTCTCCATGAGGCTTCCCTTTTATCAATGAGTCAGTCTCTTTTTCCTATATTGCTTCAGATATGCTTTATATATATCTTTAAGCACTTCTCATGGACTATTTATAAACGTTTTCCTTGCCAGATTGTGATTTTCTTGCTAAATATTCTGTCTGTTTTTCACTGAATATCCTATATACTACAAGGTATGTAGTAAACACTAGATGACTCTCTCTTAAGAAAATAAATTTACTGTTAGATCATCTTACATATACTCTTTCCAGAAGGTGAACTAGAGTGTACACACACACATGCATACACACACACGCAGAATATCTGGCCTTTTAATAGTCTTTCATCACCAATCTCTTCTTCCTACACGAACTCACACTTTAATCTCACTGTTTCTCTAAAAGTGTAATGCATTATTAATTCCATCTCCTTAAGTTGCCTGTAATTATAATTGTCTTTCTAAAAAAGAAAATGCAACAGCTGCACCTACTCTGAAAATGGATCCTTGGAGAATATAATTAAGTTATTTCAATTTGGAAACTGAATATTATCAAAAGCTATGGGATGTATAACCTTAAGGCAGACCTTTCCACCAGGTTTTTAATAGTATGTCATTTGCAGAAACCTAGATAACTAGAAAATTGGAATGTAATTTTTTGCCTTCTCCAATCAGAGGCTTAATAGATGGAATTATGTATCACATAATTGTATATGCTGTAATTAGAACACTTGGTAGGCCATAGAGCTAAAGAGGCTAAGTGTGTTTAATACATGTGTTTAATACATGGTGATACTCCTTATAGTTTTATTTACTTTGTTTTATAGCTATCGAATGTCTTTATAATCCATGAATAATATCGCTTGTGTTTCTTAAACCACAAACGTAATCTGAAAAGAGACCAGTATAAATTTCTAATTTCTCCAGAAAAATCTATTTTAAGGGCACAAATGATTTTGTATAAATTATTCCTTCATATATGAAAATACGATTATTATATAATTGGCAATTACTTTAGGAGAATGAAAATAGCATTTAATGTTATATTTAAATAGTTCAAGCATGTTAAAATATTGTTCTCACTATTATTATTTATTTCTTATTACTTTTGTTTTATAATTTATGGTTTAAATGATCAGTGTCTGGCTAGGTGAACAGTGGTGAGGCAAGAATTGTCTCTAAGCAAAATGTAGGCTAAATAAAGTTTTATTTGATGAACATACCACTTAAGTGTTACTAACACTTGGAAAATAGTGATGAGATTGCTAATAAAAATTGCAGCCTGACTTTAAAAGCATTTTTAAGTAATCATCTAGAATAATCACTATTGATTTCATGCATCCATTATTGTCAATAATCAATTGCCTACCTCTGTATAAGTCTTTTCAAAGAAAAGCAGTGGTCACATGAGTTTACCACATGTAATAAAATTACATAGAACTAAATGCAAAAAAAGTACACACACACACACACACACACACACACACACACACACAGGTGTATGTAAAACTGATGAAATGTGAATTAAGTTAAATGGATTCTATCCAAATGAATTTCCTGGTTGTGATACTATACTATACAGTTACACAGGAAGTTAAGGAAATTGAGTGAAAGCCATACATAATTTCTATAATATTTCTTACAACTAAATATGAATCTGCAATTATCCAAAAATTAAAAGTAAAACATTTAAAAACTTTCTGAAAGTGGACTAAATGAAAAAAAAAAAAGATTAAAAATCAGTCCATATTCAACAACAACAAAAAAACCTGTTATAGTAAAAGTATTATAACAGCAAAACATATACAAAAAGCTGTAAGAGGCACTTCCAAATGATGAAGACTAGTATTCAAGGCTTCAAATAGGAGAAATGGTATCAAAATAATATGGGTTTTTAGAGAAGAGGATTACTTCATGTGAGAGAGAGTGTGAAAATGAAAAATGAGTTGATTTGTATAGCATATTTAAAGAAAATAAGTAGACTGTTTTGATGTTACTCAAGTGTTCTCATAGTAGCGATTAAAATTTGAGAAGTAGAAAAGTATCCAGGTAATGTAGGCTCTTCATGTAAACCTAAGGAATTTGAAATTATTCCTGAAGGCAACAGTGAATCAAGGATTTTAGTTAAGATGAACAAAATGTGAATTGCTCTAACATTAATGACGAGAAGGGAAGAATAGAGTCAGGCTAGTTAGAAAATGCCTCCAATACACAACAAAGACCGGAAATGAGAAGCGGCTGGGGTGACGTCACCAGGAGCATCAAGAAAGGAAGTGATACGGAAGAAATGGCAAAGGGTACATTAACTGCCTGATGACTAGGAGTGGACCATAAAACAAGTTGGAAATACTTGAAGCTGAATTTGAGTTATAGTATTTTTGACACAAAGGAGACCAGTAAGGATGCTTTTCTGCAGTACAAGACCATGGTTTGCTTTCTGGGATGCTTAACTGGAGTTTCTAGAGTTAAATGTAGAAGCAAAATCTGGAGCAAAAGTAAAGGGAGGAAAGTGAAGCTAGAAAAAAACATTTCTTTACTCATCAAAAATAACTTTTTAGTCTCATGGGTATAGTGTGAGCAGGAGAAGACCATTCTGGCCAAGTCAAGGCTGAAACAATAAAATGGATTCCATGCAGGAGCAGAACACTATTCACAGTCACGCAGGCTGTGTATAGTGCAAATAGTGCACAACATTCAGGGGTGCCATTTCACATACACTATGATCTGATAGAAGTCTCCTAGAGTTGTACATTACCTGCATAGCTCTACGTGGTGGTCCTTGGGATTAGAGGATATACTCTATTGCCCCCAGTGCTACGCAGATCTCTTCAAGACAAATTGGAGATTAAATAGAAAGATTAAGTATTTTCTTATGGCACCAATTCTCATAAACATCCACTGCCTAGTATACAGCTTCTGTTGTATAAATAAATTCAGTAAGTTAAACATGAAATGTGTTCCTTGTCCTAAAATATACTTACATAAAAAAATTTGTAAGTTAACCATATGAAAATCCAACCTACCATTCCTTAAAATACAGGAACATAAAACTTAAATTGTATCACAACTTCTTAAATTTTTAACCTTATCTTTAGTCATTTTGCTTTTGTATAAATTTGATGGGTTTAAAAGCTTCATTTGTGGTTAATTTTTGAATATGTATGTTGCTGCTTTTAAGATTTATTTGAGAGAGAGAGAGCAAGGGTGTGCACACACCAGAGCAGAGGAGAGGGGCTGAGGGGGAGGGAGAGAATCTCAAGGAGGCTCTCCGCTGAGTGGAGGGCTCCATCTCAGGACCCTAAGATCATGACCCAAGTGGAAATCAAGAGCCCAAACTTAAATGACTCAGTCACCCAGGCATCCATATGTTGTCTTTTAATGAAGGTGGAAATATTTATTATAAAGTCCACATTTTATTTTCTTTTGTTTCTCTTTGGGGGAAAACTAGTTTGAAAATATCATGAGTTAGCTAAAAGCAGTGCAACTTTTTCTTTTTTTTAAAGTATAATTTATTTTTTCAGTGTTCCAAGATTCATTGTTTATGCACCATACCCAGTGCTCCATGCAATACGTGCCCTCCTTAATACTTACCACCAGGCTCTCCCAACCCCCCACACACCCCAAAAAAACCCTCAGTTTGTTTCCCAGAGTCCACAATCTCTTATGGTTCGTCTCCCTCTCCGATTTCCCCCATCTCACTTCTCCTCTCCTTCACCCAATGTTATACATTTTCTTATTCTATTCAAAATATAAGTGTTGTTCAGAATCCTCCTATGAATCTAATCTACATGTAAATATAGAGAGAAGTGCTTACAGAGTACCTTCAGAATTGGACTACTGTATTCAGGAAACCAAGCCAGGACTCCTGAAGAAAAGAGCAAAAGGGAGGTGAGAGTACTAGTTCATTTCTAGCTGTTACTCTAGCCAACCTGCAAAATTATTCAAGCAAAGCCTGGAAGAACATCATTTGTTTCAAAAGCACTTTATATTTTAGCTTAATGAAAATCCTGCTTTGGGCAGGGATTATTACAACTTTTTAGGAACCCTGATGAAAGGGCAAAAGTATATTTAAATGTAATTTTTTTGTCATTTATCTCTTTCTCAAATATTTATTATCCTTAGTTATCTTAAACTGTCTTTCAAATTCAAATATTAAGCAAATGATTGAGATGGTAAAAATAATTTGGAGTTTCTCAGAATAAATACCATTACTCATACATACTGGGTATAAAAAAAAAGTAGTTTGTCAAATATATTCTTAATAAATTCTAAAATTAGCAAACTTAAAATTCTCATATTAACATAAAACCTACATTTCTATTTCTGTCACAGATAACCTTAGTCCCCAAATGTTATTGCTGGCAATAATTAGATAATGGCCAGAACAATTTTCCCTAATATCAAACTTTGATTTTTCTTCCATTCAGCTTAGTTTCATGTTTTTATTCTGAAGAAGAAAGAATATTATAAAAAGGCTGCCAAATTTTAAATTCTTACAAAGACTGCAGTTGAGATAACATAGTAAATTTAAAGGAATTGATGCATTAGCTAGAGAAAAATGAATATTCTGTGAGAGTTAGAACTGGAACTCCAATCTTTTCTACAAAATTAGATGAAGTCAAATCATGCGGATATGACATGGCTAGGAAGTAGCACACTAGAAAGTCATTCTTATTTGTTGAAGTAAAATTATTGAAGGGCTTTCCTATTTATTATTAACTTTTGGCATTCTTGATGAGTCACTGAAACCACTGCTTCAGTCCTCTGTTACAAGTTCTGACTGCTTGAAAACTTGCAACAAGATACTCTGGTTTTAGGGCACTATTGTAATGAAACTTAGATTAGTTATCTTCACAATAATATAGATAAAGTCTTTAAAAGTATTTTAAATTGATAAGAAACTGCCTTGGTAATTTTGAATGTTTTCCTTTCTCTACATTCTACCAATTCCAGGTCCAGATGGCCTCTTTTCCAGGCCTGCATAGCATCTTCTGCCTCCTTTGGGAGGAACTGTCTCTTCTCTCTCCTATGGGCAAGAGCAGGGTCTTAGTTGGTTGTCTTTCTTTTTTTTTTTTTTTTACTCTCAACATGGTATCTGGCACATAAACCAGATAATGTGTGCCAAATGGACTTCAGCACTTCTTATATAAAACACTTTGTCAAACTCAACTATACACAGGAAAAAGTCTAAACTAAAATCCCATGACAGAATGCATAATTAAATCATACCACAACTGCCTTCTTTACTGGAATAAGGTCAAAGAAAAGTTTTGAAGCTTCTTATTATTTGGAAAATACATTAAAATAAACTACACCTGGAATGGATATGGCTATTTAAAACTATGCCTATCATAATTATTTCAATTCACAAATATTGATTATGCACCAGCTACACATTAAGTACTGCACTAGGCAATACACATATGAACGAATAATCTCGTCCCTTAGGAACTCACTGTTTAGTGTAAGAAAGACAAAAAGGTCCCTAATGCAACGTGATGAGTACCACAATACCAGCGTACATGAAATAGAATGGAAACCCATATAAACAAGTTATTAATTCATTAGGCACAACAAGAGTTTCTACTACTATGAATATTTTCATTATAAAAAGGAACTGGCCAGGAAAAGAATTACATGTTTCTTGTCAGGTTTACAGAAGAGCCATTTCCCTAGGTATAGTTTCTAGTCGGACAAACTAAATTGGACTGGAACAGATAATACAGACCATGTAAATGTACATCTTTCCATTCCAATTGAGATTCAACAAAACAAAACCCCATGACCATATTTTCACCTTCTGAAAACCATTTATGTCCACCTATATCATTATTTCTGTTATTTTTCAAGCAATGGGAAAAGAAAATAAGTAAAATCTAATTTTCTACATTCCAGTTGTCTGTGATTAGAATCAGGAAACTCAAATTTCATTCCTCCCACAATGATCTTATTTAATGGAAATAGGAAACATAAGCAACTCCACTATATATTTTTTCATATTGTTGCTGTGGTCTCTGAATCCTTAAATAACTTTTGCATACTATATGAAACAGCTTAGCAAACAAAACTGAAAATCACTGTTAATTTATTAATTTCCCAAACATGCTATAATAAAGGTCCATAAATTAGGTGTCTTATTTTGTTTTATTTATTTGAGATGGGGGGAGCGGAGGGAGCATGAGCAGGGGGAGGGGCAGAGAGAAGCAGACTCCCATTAGAGCAGGGAGCCCAATGAGAGGCTTGATCCCAGGCCCTTGGAATCACGACCTGAGCTGAAGCAGATGCTTAACTGATAGGCCATCCAGGTGTCCCAAGTTGGCTTCTTTAAATTATAAACCAGATATAAACCAGAATTATATTGACTCACTGTTCTAGACATGAGAAGTTGGAAAACAAGTATCAACTATGTTCTATCTTAAGGCCCTAATGAAGTATTCTTCCTTGCCTCTTTCTAGCTTTTGGATGGTTGTTGGCAGTCCTTGCTGTTTTTTGGCTTCTAGTTGCATCATTTCAGTCTCTGCCTCATCATCTCATGCCCTTTTTCCCTTTCTCTCTATATATTCAAATTTTGCTCTTCTTAGGACAACAGTCAATGGATTAGGGCCCATGTTAATCTAATCTGACCTTGTCTTAATTTGAATCCATCAACAAAGAGCTTTTTTTCCAAATAAGGTCATATTCCCAGGTACAAGTGGTTAGGACCACAATGCTCTGAAGCTAGAACTCAATCACAAGAGGAAATTTGGAAAGAACCCAAATACATGGAGACTAAACAGCATCCTTCTAAAGAATGAATGGGTCAACCAGGAAATTAAAGAAGAATAGGACCTGAACATATTTTTGAGGGGGACACTATTCTACTCACTAAATATGGGAACAAATAAATGATAGTTTGACAGAATGGAAATAGTCAGGAATTTAAGAAAATTGGTCAAAAAGCTATCACCTTTCAACACCCGGCTCAGGATGTATGATTTCTGTGGAATTTTCTCTGACAAATACAATGTAAATGTTCCTCTTTTTCTGAAGTCTTAAATAATTCTACCCTATACCTTGTTGTTTGGAACTTCTAACACCATTTCTCCAAGCATATAATACAAAATACAGGACTAGGTTGCTTACATTTATTTTTCCTTTCTCATTTTATGGTATTGTAAATGTCTAGAATAATGTATCACATATAATAGCTACTTAATAGACACTGATTTTAACTGGAACTTTTCTATTGTATTTTTTTTTTAGGATGATGAATTTGTATACAATTACATATCAGAAGACAAAAGAATAATGCCTTAAAACCACAACAATGTGTATGCAGAAAATTAAATGTGAGGCAAAACGGTAGTAGTATAATTAATTATAAGAACAAGGTAACGCACTTCGGAAAAAAATAATGAAAAAGTTTATCCTAGGATGCTTCTTTTTCAGTTTTAGTATATACTTTTATTATATGAGACCAAAATGATTCTATCATCAAGAAGATCATTGTACCTATCAAGTAATAACAAGAATTATTTGGAAGACAAGAACAAGTGGAATATTTTATGTAAGTCTTAAACCAAGACATGTCTGCATTTTTAGCACTGATTGAGAAACTTTTAAGTTCTGTAAGACATATGGAGAAGGGGAGAGACTATATGCTCCATGAGACCAAAAGTGATGAATGGGTTGTTAAGCAATATAGATCTATTCTCCAGCACAATGTCTAATATGTCTGTTGAATGAATGAAGACTATGTTTTCTTTTTATCATGTAATATTTATCAAGGATTCTGCTAGACTAATTTTCCTAGGCAAGTGATAGTCTGTATAATATGTGTATGAAGAGTTTAAGAACACTCAAACTTCAGTCAAGATGACTTGTGAAAAACTCTCTAAGGCAGGGCTTAAATATGAACATTAGGAAGCAAAACCTTATCTAGAGTTTATAACTTGTCCAGTTTACAGAGACAGAAACTCCAAAGGACGAGAAGTCACCTGAATGGAACTGACCTGATCATCCTTATCCCCGTGGCAAGTACTGCACTCTGGAAATCATCAAATTTTGTTGTTGTAGCCTAGAAATATTAACACTAATAACTTTCTTTTCCTATTCGAATTCTGTGCTCATCAAACAAGTTTCTAATTAGAATATAACTTAGCCATAAGCCTCATAACAGGGAGAGATTGTTATTATGGTAATATAAGTTTTATGACACATAAATTAATCAGGTATCATTCATTTATTCATACATTTACTAAGCATGGGACATATCACATGCTCTGTGCATGTCCCTAAGATTATTAAACAAACATGTCATCTGCCTTCATATGTTAAACAAACATATTATATACATGGAATGTAAGCATTGAACAAGTAATTGAAACCTGATGAGTGATGAAAAATGTAGACCATAATGTGAAATTGTAGCTCAAAGATTTTACCTACTTTAAATACATATACTCAGGGAAGACATAAGAGAAATAGTTTTTAATCTGTGATTAGAAGAGGGAAAAGGTGTAGAACATTTCAGGAAGATGAAATGTATATGCAAAGGTCCTAATTATGTCCTATTTTATGAAACTGAAGAGATGCCATTATGCTGAAGCATGAGAAGCAAGGGTGGGAGTAAAGATGAGAATGTGGTGAATGTCTAAATGTCTCATCTTATGTGAGTTTGGTTAATGTTAGTTACCCTGCTCTAACGAAATATGTTCAGTTTTGCTATGATTATAAAAATCCATTTTCTTATTCTAAAGAGATTCTTGATAGCTAACCAGCACTCAAATGATTTCTAATAATACCACATTCTGTCATGCACCTTCAATAAATCCCTATTGAAATAAAGAATAATTTCAAAAAAAAAATTCATGAAGTTTTAGAATTTATAGTGGCTGATAAACTAGATTTGTGGAAGAAAAAAAGTGTTTGAAAAGAAAAACTCCATTAGAATAGACATAATGACAAGGCAAATTAAATCCAAAAAACATTATTGGAAGCATGTATGTTTGTGTATTTCTAATTCATTACACTAAGAATATACATCATGCATATTTATAATTTATCTAAGACTTCAGCAAAACATGTTTACTAAATATATGGGTTTTATTTATGCTCATTAAGAATACTAGCATCTGGGGCGCCTGGGTGGCTCAGTGGGTTAAAGCCTCTGCCTTCGGCTCAGGTCATGATCCCAGGGTCCTGGGATCGAGCCCCGCATCGGGCTCTCTGCTCAGCGGGGAGCCTGCTTCCTCCTCTCTCTCTGCCTGTCTCTCTACCTACTTGTGATCTCTATCTGTCAAATGAATAAATAAAAAAAAAAAAAAGAATACTAGCATCTGAAAAAGACTTAGAAAAAATTATTTTTAAATATGACATTATCTAGTCTTTCCTTAAGTGATATTTTAGTGTCCTTTAGCAAATTGGAAGTATGACTTGAATTGTCTTTGATAACTAAATTTCCACTTGAATTTATATTCTTTGAAGATTTTCATGAACTATAACTTAACTGAATATATTGAGGTTTTTGTTTTGTTTTGTTTTTTGCAACAGGTTTGCTGCCAGAACACAGATGTTATGAAAACCGTCACTAAACCTAAACCAAAATGGGAAAGGAAAAGACTGATATCAACATCTTCATTATTAGATTTGGGCAAGTCTACTACTATGGGTCCTCTGACCTACAAATGTGCTGGGATGGACAAAAGAACTATTAAAAAATTTGAGGAGGCTGCTGAGAAGGAGCTCCTTCTATGATGTCTGGTTCTTGGGTAAACTGAAAGCTGAACATGAATGTGGTATCACCACAGATATCTTCCTAAGAAAATCTGAGATCATAAAATATTATGTGATGATCATTGATGCACCAGAGAAAAGACTTTATCAAAAACATGATTACAGGCATATCTCAGGCTGACTGTGCTGTCCTGATTGTCACTGTTGGTGTTTGTGAATTTGAAGCATGTATCTCCAGGAATGGGCAAAACCTGTAAGCAGGCTCTTTTGGGTTACACACTGGGTATAAAAAAAATAATTGTCAGTGTTAACAAAATGGATTCCACTGAGCCACCCTACAGCCAGAAGATATATGAGGAAATAATTAAGGAAATCAGCTCCCCTACATTAAAAAAACTGGCTACAACCTGGACACAGTAGCATTTCTACCTATATCTGGTTGGAATGGTAACAACTGCTGGAGCCAGGGTTAACATGGCTTGGTTTAAAGGATGGAAAGTCACCCTAAAGATGGAATTCTGAAAATCTGGATTGCATTTTGCCACCAACATGTCCAACCGACAAGCCCTTGTGTCTGCCCCTCCAGGACATCTACAAAATTGGTGGTATGGTACTGTCCCTGTGGGACAAGTGCAGACAGGTGTTCTTAAACCTGGTATGATGGTCACCTTTGCTCCAGTCAATGCTACAGTTGAAGTAAAATTTGTTGAAATGCACCTTGAAGTTCTGAGTGAAGCTCTTCCTGGAAATAATGTGGACTTCAATGTCAAAGATGTACTTTGTGGTAATATGGCTGAGGACAACAAAAATGACCCACCAACAGAAGCAGTGGGATTCATGGCTCGTGTGATTATCCTGAACCATCCAGGCCAAATCAGTGCTGTATATGTACCTGTGCTGGATTGTCACACACCTCACATTGCTCACAAGTTTGTTGAGATGATGAAGAAGACTGATCATCATTCTGGGAAAAAAAACTGGAAGATGGCCCCACGTTCTTGAAATCTGATGATGCTGCTATTGTTGATATGGTTCCTAGAAAGCTTAAGTGTATTATTTCTCTGACTACCCTCCTCTGGTCCATTTTGCTGTTTGTAACATGAGACAGATGGTTATTGTGGGTGTCATCAAAGCAGTGGACAAGAAGGCAGCTGGAGCTAGCAAGGTCATCAAGTCTGCCCAAAATGCTTAGAAGGCTAAGTGAATATTATCCCCAACACATTCTACCCCAGTCTTAATTAGTGGTAGAAGAATAGTGTCAGAACAGTTTGTGTCAATTGGTCATTAACTTTAATAGTAAAAGATTGGTTAATAATACAAATGTATCATAAAATCTTTAAAGGGAAAGGAGAAAATTTTGTGGACCATTTGTTTGTGTGTGTGTGTGGCAATTTTAAGTTGTTAGTTTTTAAAATCAGTATTTTAATGTAAACAGTTAACCAAAAATCTGTCACAGAGTTCTGAGACCCATTAAATTTTAATGAGAAATATAGAAAATACTACAATCACATAAGAGAAAGGATAAAAACTATATGATGATTTTAATAGATGCAGAAACAGCATTTTAAAAGGTACGGTGTCCATTCATGATTAAAGCCCTCAACAAACTAGATTTAGAGGGAACATACTTCAACATAATAAAGCCCATATCTGAAAAACCAACTGCAAACATCATACTCAATGGGAACAAACTAAGAGCTTTTCTGCTAAGGTCAGGAAGAAGACAAGGAAGGAGGGCCACTGTCACCACGTCTATTGAACACAGTACTAGAAACACTAGCCACAGTAATCAGACAACAAGAAGAAATAAAACACATCCAAACTGGTAAGGAAGAAGTAAAACGTTCTCTATTTATAGATAACATGTTACTATATACTGAAAATCCTAAAGACTCCACCAAGAAATTATTAGAACTGATAAATGAATTCAGTAAAGCCTCAGGACACAAAATCAATGTACAGAAATCTGTTGCATTTCTATATACTAATAATGAAGCAGCAGGAAGTGAAATTAAGAAAACAATCCCATTGACAATTGAACCAAAATAATAAAATATCTAGGAAAAAACTTAGCCAAAGAAGTAGAAGACCTGTACTCTGAAAACTATAAAAAACCAATGAGAGAAATTGAAGATGACACGAAGAAATGGAAAGACATTCCTTGTTCGCAGATTGGAGGAACAAATATCGTTAAAATGTCTATACTACCCAAGACAATCTACATAATGTAATCCTTACCAAAATGCCAATAACATTTTTCACAGAATATAACAAATAGTCCTAAAATTTGCGTAAAATCACAAAAGACCCCAAATAGCCAAAGGAATCTTGGAAAACAAAAACAAAATTGGAGGCATCACAATTCCAGACACCAAGTTATATTACAAAGCTGTAGTAATCAAAACAATATGGTTTTGGCATAAAAACTAGCTCAAAAACAGATACACAGATCAATGGGACAGAATAATAACCCCAGAAATAAACATATTAATTATACGGTCAGTTTATCTTTGACAAAAGAGGAAAGAATATGCAATGGGAAAAAGACAACCTCTTTAACAAACAGTGCTGGGAAAACTGGACAGCTACATGCAAAAGACTGAAAATAGGCCACTTTCTTTCACCATACACAAAAAATAAGTAGAAATGGATTAAGGACCTAAGTGTGACATGAAACCAGTCCTACAAGAAAGCACAGGCACTAATTTCTCTGACATAGGCTTTCCAGGTATGTCTCCTGAGGCAAAGAAAACAAAAGCAAACATAAACTATTAGGACTACATCAAAATAAAAGCTTCGGCACAGCAAAGGAAACAATCAACAAAGCTAAAAGACAACCTACTGAATGCGAGAAAATATTTGCAAATTAAAGTGTTAGTATCCAAAATATATAAAGAATTTATATAACTCAACACTCCCAAAAAAACAAATAATCTAATCTAAAAATGGGCAGAAGAGATGAACAGACATTTCTCCAAGGAAGACACCCAGATGGCCAACAGACACATGAAAAGATTTTCAACAGCTCTCGACATCAGGCATATCATGCATCAATGCACATCAAAACCACAATGACATATCATCTCACACCTGTCAGAATGGGTAAAAATCAGAAACACAAGATACAAGTGTTCACAAGGATGTGGAGAAAAAGGAACTCTTGCCCACTGTTGGTGGGAATGCAAACTGAGGTGGCCACAGTGGAAGACAGTAAAGAAGTTCCTCAAAAAGTTAAAAATAGAACTACCTTCTGATCTAGTAATTGTACTACTGGGTATTTACACCCCCCCCCACCAAATTAAAAAAAAAAAAAAACACTAATTCAAAGAGATAATGCATCCCTATATTGCAACATTATTTATAATAGTCGAGATATAGAAGCAGCCCAACTGTTTATAGATAGATGAATGGATAAAGAAGATGAATGGATAAAGATGTGTGTGTGTGTGTGTGTGTGTGTGTGTTATTTTTCAGTCATAAAAAGGAACAAAACCTTGCCATTTGCAACAACATGGATGGTGCTAAAGAGTATAATACTAAGCAAAGTAAGTCAGTAGGAGAAAGACTAACACTCATATGATTTCACTCTACCAAAACAAACAAAGGAGACAAAACAGAGAGACAAACTAAGAAACAGACTCTCAACTACAGAGAACAAACTGATGATTACAAAAGGGGACGTAGGTGAGGGGATCTGTGAAATAGGTCATGGGGATTAAAGAGTACATTTACCATGATGAGTACTAAATAATATATAGAATTGTTGAATCACTATATTGTACACCTGAAACTAATAAAACACTATATGGTAACTATACTGAAATTAAAATTT
The DNA here is from genome assembly GCF_002288905.1 of Enhydra lutris kenyoni. Taxonomy (NCBI): domain Eukaryota; kingdom Metazoa; phylum Chordata; class Mammalia; order Carnivora; family Mustelidae; genus Enhydra; species Enhydra lutris. The sequence continues at coordinate 26,252,902 of NW_019154098.1, read as the reverse complement.
TAAAAAAACTTTAAAAAATAATAATTGAAAATATGCTTAAAAGACTAAAACAAAATAAGTGATAAAAATCATTTCCCAATCACAGATTCTTTATAATTTAACAGATAGTACACTTGAGGTGTTTTGTTTTATTTTGTTTTGTTTTTCTCCATCTCTACAACACCTATAGTTTAAGCGTACTATTTCCAGAGAAACTAGACAACACATTCCACACCATGAGACAAGGATTCAAAGTGAGAAAAATTTTTGTTCTTTCTCTGAAAATTTACCACCTGGTTAGAACACAGATATGTTTATAACTTTCTTTGATACTCCATGTATTACACATATTGGGATCAAATGTCAGGTGGGCACCACTGAGGCAATGTTCAAGGCTGGTTTCAACAGATTTCAAGTGCTCACAATTTTCCCGCAAGACTGGGATCAGGGATTAAATTTCAACCTGACTGAGCATATACCTTAATACTGAACAAGAAGTATCTTTTCCTCGATAACTCCCTGAATCATGACTTTCTGAGGAAATCTCTTGATGTCCTATTGTCCTGCTTAGCTACTTCCATTCTCCCATCTCACTATATAATTTTCATTCCATATGACCCTTTCTTCTTCCTCTGCTCTTACACTGTTTTATATTTATACTAGTATTACTGGAACAATTATCTTTTTTCCTTCCTCCCAGCAAATCTTTGTTATGACTAGGCGATTTTTATTATTTATTTATTTATTTACATTTATTTATTTATTTGTTACTATTCTTTCAAGCCTAAATAGAGCCAATTGTTCCTCTATCAAATTCTGAAGTAGCTCTTCTTTTTCATTTCCCCAAAAGAATTTTGGACTGAAAACATAAATTATATGCTCCAGGTAATAAAGATAATGATATATTCAATACTGACTTGTTACCTTCTATAATGCAAGCCAAATACATAATTATCTTGTTGAATACATAGATGGACAACTCCTAAAGATATTTGGCTTCATGAGAGATAATGAATGTAAATTAATTATAAAATATTCATTATTTTCAAATAAAAACCATGTTGAATGTTATTAAGATGGTCTGTTGTTGTGTGGTTTAGTATAGGTATGGCCCAAATAAATCTCCATACCTCCCTTTATTAGATTATTTGTAGTTTGACTTTGACTTTCTCAAGGGTCTTTCAACTGTTATCACTTGAACTGAAAAATCCATACCCTTTTGCAAGATTCATTCTCTGTATTGTTTCATGCTTAATCCAGGAAACAAAACAAAACAAAAAAGAAAAAGAAACGATCAGCCTTTCCTAATAAATAGGACCGTTGACTCTATTTAAAATATGTGGGTTAAGGTAGGAAGTTATGTTGAACAGAAAATGAATGTTCAGCAAAGATCACAGTCACTGAAGCAGAGAGAGGCATTGTGGAGAAGTGTGACTTACAAGTCAAGTTTTGTACTGCTCAAACAGAAGAAGGGAATTGAAAACTAGATTTTAAGATTCAGTTTTTATGTTTTATAGTTTCTTTGTAAATAATTCTACATGTAATGGCTAATTATTTTGCTCTCTATGGCATCAAAGCACCTTTAGGATTAAGATTTGACACTAAGAGTTTTTGAGGGATATAAAACCATTTGCTGTGCAAGGAAAATTAATCAAGTTAGAAATAGGTGAGTTTCATAAGAATTATGTTAGAGGATGAAGAGAATTACAGAAGGTAACTTTCAAAAATAGTAACTTTCAAAAATAGTAACAAAAATAGTAAAGCAAGAATTGTATTTTGATCTTATGTAACTAGAATGAAACCATTCAGAAAAATATCCTGTGAAAATGAAGAAATTTGACATATTTCAAAGTTTATTAAAAAAACTCAACCTAAGCTATTTGTGCTTTTAGAAACATATATACCAGCATATGATAACATATATATACCACTACAACCTTATACTCTATTTCACAGATTTTTGAATTCTCAATTGTCTCTTTTTATGCAAGCTCTCAAGAATAAATTACTAACTCAGAGATAAAATGTATGGATATTTTCTTTGAGTAAATACATAGAAGTGGAATTATCAGATCATATGTATTTCTTTTTTTTAAATTTTTTGACTATTTTCTTTTCTTCTAAAGATTTACTTGTTTGACAGAGAGAGAGAGAGAGAGAGAACAAGCATGCACAAGCCGGGGGAACAGGAGAGGTAACTGAGTAGGGAGCCTATGTGGGGCTGAATTCCAAGACCCAAAAATCATGACAGGAGCCAAAGGCAGACGCTTAATGGACTGAGCCACCCAGGCACCCCACTCCCTTTTATTTTTAATATTTATTTATTCATTTATTCATTTATTTGACAGAGAGAGAGATAGAGAGAGAGAGAGAGAGCAAGCAGAGAGGAACTCCAGACTGTTTTCTGCAGTGATTATACCAGTTTACATTCCCACCAAGAGTTCACAAGTGTTCATTTTTCTCCACATCCTCCCCAATACTTGTTATTTATCTTTTTAATTCTGGCCATTCTGACGTTGTATCTCATTGTGGTTATGATAATGTATAAAGGTGCTGAATCCCTATGTTGTACATCTGAAACTAACATAACACTGTACACCAATGATACTGAATGAATGAATTAATGAATGAATGATTGAAAACTTATAGATAAAACTTATAGATATAGATAAGATAAAACATAGATAAAAGCTTATAGATAGAAAACTTATAGATAAAACTTATAGATTAAAAACTTAGAAGAGGCAAATTCCATCAGAAGTCACTTCTTTCCCTCTCCAGGCTGTATTCTATCAATACCTTCAACCACCTTCTCTACTGTCCTAACATCCCATGAACCAGCAATGACATTGCCTGTCTTTTCATACTTGAATCAAAGTTGCTAAGTAGTGTTATAAAAATGTGCAAGTTCATCAATTGTTGAAAATACAGACTCATCTTATAAAATTCCAACTGGATCTAAAATGCTGCCCATCAATCCTTCAATTTCCCTAGTTATTCGCATTTTGTTGTTGTTTTGTTTTTATATTCTCTACGGAAGATATTTTAAATATTCCCACTCTCTTCAAATATCCTACACTATCACCTCCTCTCACTTTCAGCAGATGACTTTGCCTCTTTCATCAAGGGAAAAGTAGAAACCAAGTGCTTCTCTTGAGATAGAAATCTCAATTTCTGGTCAGTATACCTATGAAGGTAAATAGAGATACATTTGTTGCTTCATACTCTTCTCATCAAAATGGAGTGGCATTACCTCCTGTCTAAGACTAAATCACAGGTTAATAAATTATGAAATAAATAGGACAAGCACTAGAATTTATGGTGATATTAAAAAAAAACAAAAACAAAAACAAAAGATAGGGGCACCTGGGTGGCTCACTCTGTTGGACATCTGTCTTTAGCTCAGGTCATGATCCCAGGGTCCTGGGACAGAGTCCCACATCAGGCTCCCTGCGATGAGAGGAGCCTGCTTCTCCCTTTCCCTCTGCCTGCTAATCCCCCTGCTTGTGCTCTGTCAAATAAATAGATAAAATATTTTTAAAAAAACAGATGAGAATAAGCAAGAAGAATATTAGAGTTTGGAGTTTCAGAGTTGTAGTGGCTCTGGGTAAACACATAGAAGTTCTTTATTAGAGAGGAGATAAGGAGAGCAAGGGATAATGAAAAGTATATACTAGAACTTCCTCATGGATAACAGAGACAAACGAGACGTGCTTGATTTCTGTGGATTAAATAAGATCATGAGGGGCACCTGGGTGGCTCAGTGGGTTAGGCCTCTGCCTTTGGCTCAGGTCATGATCTCAGGGTACTAGGATCAAGTCCTGCTTTGGTCTCTCTGCTCAGCAGGGAGCCTGCTTCCCCCCCCAACCTCTCTCTATGTCTGCCTTTCTGCCTACTTGTGATCTCTGTCAAATAAATAAAATCTTAAAAAAAAAATTATGAAATTAGTCTACATTTCATATACTCGACCTCTGGGTTACCTTTAGAGATTGTACAGTTTCATAGTCTGTACAAAAAATCAGAAAATAAAAACAGTGTAATCAGACATGACATCTTCTTCCCTTTGAGGTTAAAATGTATCTTAAATTAGTGCCTTCCATAATTAAAATATTTTATTTAGTTAAATGAGTGTCTGAAATTTAAAAACAGATTAGGCACTCATTTACTTCCATGTATATAGGGATACTTTAAAAATGCAAGTTATTTAATAAAGATGTAACAGTTAATTTAAGGTCTGGTTCTTAAAGGTTTAAAAACATCACCATATGATTTTTCTTCTTCACACTAATAATTGGAAGGATAACTTCAAATTTGTCATAAAAAACTCTGTAAAATAAAAATTAAATATTTTTATTTTATATATAATTCTTTATATGTCCAAGACATGGGATACATCTAACAACTAAAGGTTCTGCACCTTAAAAAAATCAAAGATGAAACACCCTAACTCTAAATGGAACTGGTATTGTTATAAACCCTTGAAAATGCTTCTTTTGGGGTGCCTGTCTGACTCACTTGGTTAAGCATCTGCCTTCTGTTCAGGTCATGCTCCTGGGGTCCTGGGACTGAGCCCCACATCCAGCCCCACATCGGGCTCCCTGTTCTGCAGAGTCTGCTTCTCCCTCTGCCCCTCCCCCTTCTCCTTTTATCTCTTTCTCTTTTACTCTCTCTCTCTCTCTCTCTCTCTCTCAAATAAACAAATAAATAATGAAATCTTTAAAAAAAAGAAAATGCTTCTTTTAGTAATCTCATATTTGTGTTAATTCCTCTTTCACATATCGTAACTCTGTTGTAGCATCTATTGTAACTCTTTTTTTCATGGATGACCAGGACTTACATATATCACCTCTTCCTGATGCACTGCCAAATGGGTCCTCCTTAAGGTAGAAAAAATATATTTAATAGTACTAAAAATGGTAGATTAAACATACTAGACATTCTCAGGTATCTGGAATAATTTCTAAACCTTTAGAGTAAAATTATATTTAAGCATCAAACTGATCTAAAATGACAACTTCAAGCTATATTTAAAAGTATTAGTATACACTATAATATTTATATGTTCAAAGTCTTAGGTTTTTAAAATATTTTACTGATGTACTGTGTGTGAGTGTGTGTGTGTGCACACACACATGTGTATGTCTTTAAGCCCTGGTTGTATGCATTATAACAAAAGGTATTTTTTTTATCAAAAAGCTCACTGGACCTCCAGTAGTCAAGGACCTCAACTGTCACTTTGAATCAATATTGAATATACATATTGAGCCTCAGTATTCATCTCCCTCAAAGGGGAAAACAGGACAGCTGAATTTTTAAAATCCTTTCTGGCTGTAATATCTTATCATTTTATGAATGTCCTATTTAATTTATCTAAAGAGAATCAAACTTGATGGAACAATAGATAAAGAAAATACGGTATAAACATACAAACATGAACAACATGGATGAACCTTGAGGATATTCTGCTAAGTGAAATAAACCAATGATAGAAGGACAAGTTCTACATAATTCCACTTATATGAACTATCTAAAACAGTCAAATTCATAGGAGCAGAATATAGAAGGACATTTGCCAGGGGTTGAGGGAGGGAGAACAGGGGAGTTTCTATTCAACGAGCATAAAGTTTCAGTGATGCAAGATGGATAAGTTCTAGAGATCTGCTCGACCACACTGTGCCTATACTTAACAATGCGATATTGTACACTTAAAATTTTGTTAAGAGGGCAGATCTCATATTAAATATTCTTACCACAATAAAAGAAGGTAGTTCAAAATTTACAGAATCATAATAGATATTTAATCAAGTTATTTTACCCGTATGGATAAGTAGCAATATATACAACTCTAGCTTCATTCCATGTTTTAAGCTAATAATTGTCAGAAGAGAGTAAAAAGGAACACTTGTTTAATAGGATTAGTATCTGTGTTATTCATTTTCATAGGCTCAAGATTACAGCCAGTTTCCTTTGGTTAATTTATTCTGTTTAGTTAGACAATTTATTAATCCACTAGCACATTCTTTGTGCTATTCATTACATTTATGTATACCAAATACATATGTATATGTATTATATAATTAGCTTAATTAGTTTGATGTATCATGTTAATTTGTCCTTCAACTTTTTGAATGTTTAGAAATATTTTGGCTCTGTGGGATGCTCACAGGATGGTTATATGACACAGTCACAATACTGATTAAACTAAATGTATTGCTTTAATTTCTATAGCAATGCATTGGAATCATGCCGTTTACAGATTTCCTGATTCTATACCTACAGAATGTAAATCACTAGATTTGTGTGGGAGCTGGGAAATCTGCACTTTAACAAACACCAAGGCAACTCTGATACACATAAACTCCATTTGAGAAATACTACTAAATGTGGAACTATTAGCACACATGTAAAATATATACATATATAGTATATATGTCATATAAAAATCTCTCAATTTCAACCAATACTTCATCACTTCCAAATTCTTCCTACTTCAACCTATCTGATCATTAAATTATAATTAAATAAAATTAATATTAAATTAAATATAATACTAAGTTATATATAATATTAAGTTATATATAATATGTTATAATATTACATTGTTATAATTTATGTAATCATTAAGATACACATTTCCAATTTTGGGGTTGGGGGGACATAGACATGTTGTGTTGGAATCCTGTGTAGCCTTCAACCATATACCCTACAAAACAAACTCATTTTTCCTCTGGTTCCAGTATACAATTAACTTGTCTTCCTGACCTTTCTATTATTATGTCTTTTCTGTCATCTAATCTGAAAAATTACAATTGATTATATAATCCTTTATTACATCTGAGAAACTTAATAACTCATTCCTCTGGGTTCCAGTCTTTGATAATGATCCTTTTCCTTTATTTTAATATGTGGAATTTCCAAATTGATTAAATTCCTCTCATAAAACCTCTGTCATGGAATAGTCCCCAACCTGATCTGACCTCTTCATTTTCTTGATCTGCCTCTCTCTAATGACTGTGATTTTTCCCACCTCCCTTCCTTTCCCAAACAGATGTTTTAAAGGGAGGATCACTTTCACTGCCTCTACTTCCACTTCTCTTTCCTCCAGCAATTCTCCCCACTCCCTCCATCACCAATCTTTTTTGAAGATTTTATATATTTATTAGCAAGAGAGAGAGAAAGAAATAGCATAAGCAGGAAAGAGGGGCAGAGGGAGAGGGAGCAGCAGGCTCCCCACTAAGCAGGGAAACCAGTGAAAGCAGTGTGGGGTTCTATTCCAGGATCCTGGATGCAGATGCTTAACTGACTGAGCCGCCCAGGTACCCTACCAACACCATTTTCTTTTCTTTTCTTTTTCTTTTTCTTTTTTTTTTTTTTTTTCACTCTAGGGGTCATTCCCCTTAGCATGAACACATAGTTTTACTGCTGTAATTAAAAACATACCAGGTAGAAAGGCAACATGGCAGAGGAGTAGCCAACTGAAATGCCATCAGATCCCAGGAGTTCAGCTAGATAGGTATCAAACCATTCCAAACACCTACAAACAGGAGATAGAATAGAAGAAACGCAGCAAACAGGAACAGAAAATGGCCACTTTCTGAAAGGTAGGGCACGCAGAAAAATGAATCCAAAGCAACTGGAAGATAAACCACGGGGGCAGTGTCTGGCTCCTGGCAAGGGGTGGAGCAGTGGAGCACAAAATCAAAACTTTTAGAAATCTGCTCCACTGATGGACATCACTCCAGAGCTAAGCAGGGGATAGAGCCCTCATGGAGACAGTGTGTCTCAAGTCCCGTGGGGTCATAGAAAGATTGTGGGTGTCTGAGTGTGGCAGAGCTTCCAGGTATTGGAGCGGGGAAGCCACTTGCAGAGACAAAGCTAAAGAGTGGGTTTTCAGATCACGATAACCTTAAACTGTGATCCAAGGCACAGTTGGGCAACTGCTCTTTGAGCAGGGACCCCACAAGTGGCAGATCCAGGGAGACTGACTTTCCTCCTCTGGGACGAGCAGGGGAGCAGGTATCTGCTTTGCTTGGAGACCCCAAATGGGGTTGTGCACCAGAAATAGAAGTGTTCAGTCACAGGCTGGGTGAGCACAGAGCACAGCAAGAGACCAGGGAGACATGGGTGATTGATTGATTATCTCAGAGGGTTCACTGAGGAGTGGGGCCCTGAGCTCTCAGCTCCTCCAGGCTGGAGATTGGGAGGCTGCCATTTTCATTCCTGTCCTCCAAAGCTCTACAGAAAGTGTTCAGGGAACAAAAGCTCCTAGAGTGAACCCGAGCAGATTACTTAGCCTGGTCCCTGGCAAGGGCAGTGTAATTCTGCCTTGCCCAAAGACATTTGAGAATCACTACAACAGGCCCCTCCTGCAGAAGATCAGCAAGAACATCCAGCCAAGAGCAAGCTCACCAATCAAGGAGAAGAGTAGAACTCAAGAGCTAGAGGAAAGCAATGCATTGAATTCATGGCTTTTTCCCCATGATCCTTTAGTCTTGCGAAGTTAAATGTTTTTTAATTTTATTTTTTTCTTATTTTATTTTTTTTAACTTTTCCTCTTTCCTCCTTTAAAGTTTCTTAACTAGTTTATCTTCATAATACTATTCTTTTAAAAAAGTCTTTTTAAATCTTCATTGTTATAGTCATATTTTATCCATTCATTATATTTAACCTTATTTTTTATACATATAGGATTTTTTTTCTAAAAAATTTTGGGACACAATTTCTTCTAATGGACCAAAATATACCCTAATCTAGCACATGGCTTTGTTCTAGTCTCCAGACCAAGCACATTCCCTCCTCTTTTTATTTCTTTTTCCAAACAACTTATCAATTCCTTTTTTTTTTTATTTAAAATTGTTTTTTTTTAAGATTTTTATTTATTTGTCAGAGAGAGTGAGCACAGGCAAACAGAGTGGCAGGCAGAGGTAGAGGGAGAAGCAGGCTCCCTGCTGAGCAAGGAGCCCAATGTGGGACTCGATCCCTGGATGCTGGGATCATGACCTGAGCCAAAGGCAGTCGCTTAACCAACTGAGCCACCCAGGCGTCCCTTATCAATTCCTTTTTTAGAATTTTTCTTAATTTTCATATTTAGAGTCATATTCCATCCCTTCATCATGTTTACTCTTATTTTTGTATATATATGTTTTTCTTTCTTTAAAATTTTGTGAGATAGTTTCTTCTAAGAGACCAAAATAACTCAAAATCAAGTGGGTGGCTCTGTTCTATTCACCAGTCTATATGTATGTATGTGTGTGTGTGTGTGTGTGTGTGTGTGTGTATATTCTTTTTTAATTTTAAATTTTTTATTTTTATATCTTTTTTTCCCTTTCTTCTCTCCCTCAGTTTTGGATCTCTTCTGATTTGGTTAGTGTACATTTTTCTGGGGTCTTTGCCACCCTTTCAGTAATTTATTTTCTCATTCATATATTCTTATTGGATAAAATCACAAGGCAGAAAAATGCACCACAAAAAAAAAAAAAAAAAAAGAGGCAGTACTGACAGCTAGGGACCTAATCCAATACGGACATTTGTAATATGTAAGAACTAGAGTTCAGAACGATGATTCTCAAGGTGCTAGTTAGGCTCATAAAAAGCATGGAAGATATTAAAGAAACCCTATCTGGAGAAATAAAATCCCTTTCTGGAGAAATAAAAGAACTAAAATCTAACAAAGTTGAAATTTAAAAAACTATTAATGAGGTTCAATTAAAAATGAAGGCTCTTGGGGCGCCTGGATGGCTCAGTGAGTTAAAACCTCTGCTTTCGGCTCAGGTCATGATCCCGGGGTCCTGGGATCGAGCCCCGCATTGGGCTATCTGCTCCATGGGGAGCCTGCTTCCTTCTCTCTCTCTGCCTACTGTGATCTCTTTCAAATAAATAAATAAAATCTTTAAAAAAAATGAAGGCTCTTACTGCTAGGATAAATGAGGCAAAAGAGAGAATTAGTGATATAAAAGACCAAATGATGGAGAATAAATGAGCTGAGCAAAAGAGAGACAAACAACTTTGGGACAACAATGGGAAAATTTGAGACATATGTGATACCATAAGATGAAACAATATTAGAATAGTTGGGATTCCAGAAGAAGAAAGAGAGAGGGGCAGAAAGTATATTGGAGCGAATTATAGTAGAAAATTTCCCTAATATGGCAAAGGGAACAAGTATTAAAATCCAGGAGGCACAGAAAACCTCCCTCAAAATCAATAAAAAAAGGTCCATGTCCCATCATCTAATAGTAAAACTCACAAGTCAGTGACAAAGAGAAAATCCTGAAAGCAACTCGGGACAAGAAGTCTGTAACATACAATGGTAGAAATATTGGATTGGCAGCAGACGTATCCACAGAGATTAACAGGCCAGAAAGAACTGGCATGATATTTTCAGAGCACAAAATGAGAAAAATATGCAGCCAAGACTACTATATCCAGCTAGGCTATCATTGAAAATAGAAGGAGAGATTAAAAAGCTACCAGTACAAAGAAAAACTAAAAGAATTTGCAAACACCAAACTATCCCTACAGGAAATATTGAAAGGGGCCCTCTAAGCAAAAAGAGAACTTGAAAGTAGTAAACCAGAAAGAAACAGAGACAATATAGAGTAACAGTCACCTTACAGGCAATACAGTAACACTAAATTCACATATTTCAATAGTTACCCTGAATGTAAAGGAGTTAAATGCCCCAATCAAAAGGCATAGGGTCTTATAATGGATAAAAAGAAGACCCATCAATATGCTGTCCACAAGAAACTCATTTTAGACAAAGACACCACCAGATTTAAATTGGGGGGGGGGCAATTTACCATGCTAAAGGACATCAAAAAAGCTGGGGTGGCAATCCTTATATCAGATAAATTAGATTTTAAGCCTAAGACTAGAATAAAAGATAAGGAAAGACAGTATATCATACTTAAAGGGTCTATCCAACAAGAAGATCTAACGACTTTAAATATCTATGCCCCTAACATGGGAGAATCCAACTATATAAACCAATTAGTAACAAAATCAAAGAAACACAGCAGCAAATAATACAATAATAGTAGGGGACTTTAACACCCCCTCAATGAAATAGATAGATATACAAGAACTGAATAACAGGAAATAAAAGCCTTAAATGTCACACTGGATCAGATGGACATCACAGATATATTCAGAACATTCCATCCCAAAGCAACAGAATACACATTCTTCTCCAGTGTACATGGAAAATTCTCCAGAATAGATCACATCCTGGGTCAAAAATCAGGTCTTCATTGGTACCAAAAGATTGGGGCATTTCCTGCATATTTTTGGACCACAATGCTCCGAAGCTAGGACTCAATCACAAGAGAAAAGTTGGAAAGAACTCAAACACATGGAGGCTAAATAGCACCCTATTAAAGAATGAATGGCTCAACCAGGAAATTAAAGCAGAATTGAAAAAAAATTCATGAAGAAAAAAACTGAAAATGAAAACACAACTGTTCAAAATCTCTGGGACACAGCAAAGGTGGTCCTGAGAGGAAAGTAAATAGTGATACAAGCCTTTCTCGAGAAACAAGACAGGTCTCAGGGACAAAATCTAACTCTACACCTAAAGGACCTGAATAAAGAACAGCAAATAAGGCCTAAACCCAGCAAGAGAAGAGAAATCATAAAAATCAGAGCAGAAATCAATGAAATAGAAACCAAAAGAACAGTAGAACAGATCAATGGAACTAGGAGCTGGTTCTTTGAAAGAATTAATAAGACTGATAAAGCTTTGGCCAGACTTATCAAAAAGAAAAGAGAAAGGACCCAAATTAATGAAATCATGAATGAAAGAGGAGAGATCACAACCAACACTAAAGAAATACAAACAAGTATAAGAACATATTATGAGCAACTATACGCCAGCAAATTTGACAATCTGGAAGAAATGGATGCATTCTTAGAGACAGATAAACTACCAAAATTAAACCAGAAAGAAATAGAAAACCTGAATAGACCCATAACCACTAAGGAGACTGAATCAGTCATCAAAAATCGCCCAACAAACAAGAGCCCAGGGCCAGATGGCTTCCCAGGAGAATTCTACCAAACATTTAAAGAAGAATTAATACCTATTCTCCTGAAACTGTTCCAAAAAAAAAAAAGAAAAAATGGAGGGAATACTTTCAAACTCATTTTCTGAGGCTAGCATTACCTTGATCCCAAAACCACACAAAAACCCCATCAAAAAAGGAGAATTACAGACCAATATCCTTGATGAAAACAGATGCAAAAATTCTCACAAAATGCAAGCCAATAGGATCCAACAGTACATTAAAAGGATTATTCACCATGATCAAGTGGGATGTATTCCTGGGTTGCAAGGGAGGTTCAACATCCACAAATCAATCTATGTGATACAATACATTAATAAAAGAAAGAACAAGAACCATTTGATACTCTCAATAGATGCTGTAAAAGCATTTGACAATGTACAGCATCCTTTCATGATCAAAACTCTTCAAAGTGTAGGGACAGAGGGTACATACTTCAATACATCAAAGCCATCTATGAAAAACCCACAGCAAATATCATACTCAATGGGGAAAAGCTGAGAGATTTTCCCCTAAGGTCAGGAACACGGCAGGGATGTTCACTATCACCACTACTATTCAGCATAGTACTAGAAGTCCCAGCCTTGGCCTACAGACAACAAAAAGAAAAAAAAGGAATCTGAATTGGCAAAGAAGAAGTCAAACTCTCACTGTTTGTAGATGATATGATATTTTATGTGGAAAACCCAAAAGACTCCACTCCTAAACCTTTAGAACTCATATAGGAATTCAATAAAGTGTCAGGATATAAAATCTGCACAGAAATCAATTGCATTTGTATACACCAACAGCAAGACAGAAGAAAGAGAAATTAAGGAGTCAATTCCATTTACAATTGCATCTAAAGTCACAAGATACCTAGGAATAAACCTAACCAAAGAGGCAAAGAATCTGTGCTCAGAAAACTATGAAATACTCATGAAAGAAATTGAGGAAGACACAAAGAATGGAAAAACTTTCCATGCTCATGGATTGGAAGAACAAATATTGTGAAAATGTCTATGTTACCTAAAGCAATCTACATGTTTAATGCAATCCCTATCAAAATACCATCCATTTTTTTTCAAAGAAATGGAACCAATAATCCTAAAATGTATGTGAAACCAGAAAAGATCCTGAATAGCCAGAGGAATGTTGAAAAAGAAAGCCAAAGTCAGTGGCATCACTATTTTAGATTTTAACTCTATTACAAAGCTATCATCATCAAGATAGTATGGTACTGGCACAAAAACAGACATACAGATCATTGGAATAGAATAGAGAGCCCAGAAATAGACCCTCAACTCTATGGTCAAGTAATCTCCAACAAAGCAGGAAAGAATGTCTAACAGAAAAAAGACAGTATCTTCAACAAACAGTGGTGGGAAAATTAGACAGCCACATGCAGAAAAATGAAACTGGACCATTTCCTTACACCACACACAAAAATAGACTCAAAATGGATGAAAGACCTCAATGTAGGAAAGGAATCCATCAAAATCCTTGAGGAGAACACAGGCAGCAACCTCTTTGACTTCAGCCACACCAATTTCTTAGAAACATCACCAAAGACAAGGGAAGCAAGGCCAAAAATGAAATACTAGGACCTCATCAAGATCAAAAGCTTTTGCACAGCAAAGGAAACAGTCAACAAAACCAAAGACAACTGACTGAATGGAGAAGATATTTGCTAACAATATATCAGAATAAGAGCTAATATCCAAAATCTATAAAGAACTTATCAAACTCAATAGCCACAGAACAAATAATCCAATCAAGAAATGGGCAAAGGACATGAACAGACATTTCTGCAAAGAAGACAACCAGATGGCCAACAGACACATGAAAATGTGCTCCACATCACTCGGCATCAGGGAAATACAAATCAAAACCACAATGAGATACCACCTCACACCACTCAGAATGGCTAAAATTAACAAGTCAGGAAAAGACAGATGCTGGCAAAGATGCGGAGAAAGGGGAACCTTCCTATACTGTTGGTGGAAATGTAAGCTGGTACAGCCACTCTGGAAAACAGCATGGAGGTTCCTCAAAAAGTTGAAAATAGATCTACCCTACCACCCAGCAATCGCACTACTGGGCATTTACCCTAAAGAGACAAATGTAGTGATCCGAAGGGGCATGTGCACCCGAATGTTTATAGCAGCAATGTCCACAATATCCAAACTACAGAAAAAACCTAGATGTGCATCAACCGATGAATGGGTAAAGAAGAAGTGGTGTATATATATATACAATGGAATACTATGCAGCCATCATATACAATGGAATACTATGCAGCCATCAAAAGAAATGAAATCTTGCCATTCGCAATGATGTGGATGGAACTAGAAGGTATTATGCTGAGTGAAATAAGTCAATCAGAGAAAGACAATTATCATATGATCTCCATGATATGAGGAATTTGAGAGGCAGAGTGGGGGTTTTGGGGTAGGGATGGAAAAAATGAAACAAGATGTGATCAGGAGGGAGACAAATCATAAGAGATCTTAATCTCACAAAACAAATTGAGGGTTGCTGGGTGGAGAGAGTGTTTGGAGAGTGGTTGGGTTATGGATATTGCAGAGGGTATATGATATGGTGAGTGGTGTGAAGTGTGTAAGCCTGATGATTCAGAGACCTCTACCCCTGGGGCAAATAATACATTATATGTTAATAAAAATAATTAATAAAAAATAAAAATATTAAGCCAAACAAAGAACAAAAACCAAAACTGAAAAAAAAAATCTTTTGGCTCTATTTCCTCCTTTAGTCCTATTTCTTTGTTCACCTTTGCTTGCAAAAGTCCATGAAAGACTTATTTGTACTAATTGTGTGCAATTTCTCTTCTCTAAAAAGCTCTTAAAACCACATCAGTAAAATAGTCAACCACAAAACTCCTTTCATCCCAGTCACCAATGACCTCCATATTATGAAATCCAACAATTAGTTTTGGAACTCATCTTATTAGCTGATCATCAAATTTGACACAATTGATCAGTTACTTCTTCCTCTGTTTTCTTCATTTGGCTTTCAGAGAACCACACTTTCCTGGTGTTCCTCCTATCTCATCAACATTCCTTTCCGAACACTTTCACTTGTCCTTCCTAGTTTTCCTGACTTTTGGAGTGTCCCAGAATTTAGTTCTTAGCCTTTTTTTTTCTTTTGCCTTTTTTTTCTTTTAACAATAACGTCCAATTCTAAACTTCAAATTTAGTTCTCTACCCCACCCCTTTAACTCTGAACTAAGACCTGTGTATATTCAACTGCCTCCTTGAAATCTTCACCAAAATACTTATTAGCTATCTCAAACTTAACATGTTCAGAGTTCAGTTCCATTTAATATTTCCATAAGTGTAATCAAAAGTCTTTCCAATATCAATGGATATTTCATCCTGTCAGGTCTTCAGAAACCTTAGAGCTATCCTTACTTCTTAGAGCTGTTGTTGCCTCTTCTTTTTCTTGAACTTCACATCTCATCCTGAAATTCACTTAACTTTATCTTGAAAAAGTCTGACAAATTTCATCATATCCACTGTTATTTCATAATCCTAACAATTAAATTATCTTACCTAACTTACTGCAAATAATGTCTATCTTTCTCCTTTTCCTTTCTATAATTTACTACCCACAAAGAAGCCAGAGTGATCCTTCAAAATTAAGTTTGGTCACTAGTGTGCTCAAAACCCTTTAATGACTCCCCATTTCACTTAGACTAAAAGCCAAAGTCTTGAGTTGGGCTCCATTAATTATTATTTTTTTCTACCACTTTCTCGCATGCAACTCTTTTGCAGCCACATGACCTAGTAGCTATTCCTTTAACAGAAAGAGCTCCACTCTGGATTATTTATTTTTCTTTAAATGCATTTCTTTCAGGAATGTTTATTGCTGAGATTTCTGGTTGGGTAATCCCCTTCCTTTAAGACTTGGCTCAAATCTCAACTTCTCATTTAGGTAACCTCCATCATACCACAATTGCTTTACTTACCTTTCCTAAACCTACCTCACCTTTTCTTTCTTACCATTCTCTGGACAGAATTTGTCATTAACTTATTTATATTGTTTATTGTCTTTTTCCCTGATAGAGCATACATTTATGTAGAAGCAAGCCTCTCCATTACTTTGGTTGCTGATGCCCTAAGAACAATGCCTGCCATGCAGTAGATATCCAATAAATAATTCCTGAATGATCACAGAATGAATGGAATTCTAGTAAGAAACAAAAGATTAAGTTTGAAAACAATTTTAAAGAGTATCTAATCCAACTCTCCAACCCAGACTTTGTAAATAAGGTAATATCTAATTACTTTCCACCTCATTGCCCCTGTTGTAGCACCTAGGCAGGTAATGCCAAATGCTATTTTAGAGTTGAGAGAAGGCTTGGATGTTGCAGAGGAAATTATTTCATCTACCAACAAACAGTCAAAGCTGAAACTGGAACCTGAGTTTCTTTGTGCTATGTCATTTTTCATTTCATTGTAATGCAATCGGTTGACATTGACTAGGCCTCATAAACTTTTATCATCCAGTAATAATTGACTGGATCACTGCACTCCTGTTGGATCACACAGCGGTGCTGCTGACTGTTGTTTAACAAACTAGAACTTACTGATTTACAATACACAGCTTTCAAGAAAGGCACTGGCAGGTAGTACTCTCTGTGCTGCACGATTATTGGGCTGGCTTGGTCATGTTGCCAAAGTCAAACACAGGCTATGCAAGGCTTGCCTCACTGCCTTAACTTTAGGGAAAAAATTAAAGTACAGTAGCCAATGCCAAGTCCCTAGTCCTTGAGTGAGGGACCTGAAGTCAAAAGAACCATTTATAATTTTTATGAAAAGAATATGCATGTCTCCCTTACTCATATTCTCCTTTGAATTCCATTATGAGTTGAAAACATTATATGAGCAATGCATAGGAAGAACCAATGAATACCACCTGAAACATATTTTCTCATTTTGATGACCATAAATTAAAAAGACATGAGAACATTAAATGATTTAAAGGAATTAGAGGGCCAGGATTAGACTTAAATTTTTAATTACTCACAGATCATTTTATACATCAATTCCATAACTAATACAATTAAAACGAATACTGTTTTGTCACAGTGAAGTGGCTATACACAGTATTGTTAATTTACTGACACTACGTATCTTCAAACTGGCATTTATAGAAATATAGTTTGGGTATTTGTATAACTTTCTAGAAAATTTATAAATGAACTTATTGATATTATTTTATATATATATCTATACCTATGTATCTATATCTATATCTATCTCTAGGATTCTGACAAGTCACCTAAACATTTACTGTGTTGTAATCTGGACTCCTGGAACCAAACTGAGAGTTACAGAAGAGAGGGATGTGGGCAGATTGGGTAAGTGGGTGGTGAGTATTAAGGAGGGCACATGTGGTGATCAGTATTGGATGTTATACACATTAATGAATCATTGAACACTACATCAAAAAATAATGGTGTACTATTATGCTGGCTAATTGAACGTAATAATAAAAAATAAATAACAGTAAAACAATAAATTCTCAGTTACTGTTTTCTTCCTAACAAAGAGAGAAAAAAGTAAAGTGTCCCAGTGTCATTTAATTAGAAAATTCAGAGAAGAACAATTTGTGGATCTGATGCTATTATTGGACAAGCTACATTGTTCTAGAAACTCAGAAACAAAAATAGATGTTCATATAGAAACGTACAAATCCTTACTAAGAATGCACAATCTGAAAAGAGAATGACTACATGAACATAAATAGGATATTATGATCCCCAAAATAAATGTGTTAGTTTCTAGACAAATTTGTTGATTTCCAGAGCTCAGTGGAAACGAAGAAACATTTTCTTGAATTTCCTTCTTTATATCTAGTAATATTTGGGGAGTTTAAAAACTCAGATTTTTAATGGAATCAGTTGCATACTAAAAGATAGTACAATTATTGGAAAATTCCTGGCACTATCATCTACCTTGATATGACTCCAATATGTATCACTGTACAAGTAGCAATTTCTAAAACAAGAGTTTTTGAATTTGCTAACATTTTAAACCTAGATTCTGCTGGGTTTCATTGCACTCGGGCAAGAAATTATCATGGGAATTGTTAATGTTATGTAACTCTGAGTATTGACAGCCTGAGGGTAGAAGAGAAAACAAGCAAACAAAAAAGTGGGTATGGCTAGTGTGTAACTTGTCTTACCTTCAAAGGAATATATTAGGATGACAGACCCATGTGATACTTTTGCTAAATCCCAGATAACTATATATATATATATATATATATATATATATATATATTTTTTTTTTTTTTTTTTTAAACATTTACTCGGTGTCCATTCAGCAGCAACCCACAATATTTTCTCTTCTTACCTCACACTTTCCTTCTCTGGTCTGTGTGATACTTTATTCCTCCTGCATCTCTAAATACACTTCCTCTGTGCCCTTTGCAGGATAATCCTCCTAAGCCTGGGCTTTATATCCTGCTGTTGGTGCTCAGACTCAGTCCTAGTTCTCTCGCTTCTTCTCACTCCTCTAGCTAGCCAATATTATTGATGCTTATTTGTTCATTTACCTTAGATATCAACTACATCTTATCAGTTATGTTTCGATGCAGAACTCCTGAGTCTTATAGACAGACATAGTTGTCTACTAGATGGCTGTAATGGATCATCTCAAAGTGACCTTAAGCTAAATAGATATAAAAAATAATTCTTAATATTCATAGCATTCTCACTCCAAATTTAACCTTCCTTCAACAATTCCAAATCAGTGATTATCTCTACTGGTTTACCAACTTGGCAAGTCAGGAAATGATGTTTTATTTTAGCACCACCTTCTTTTTACTCCTCAACCCCTTTTCATTATGCCTCCCTAAATACCTTCTAACTTATTCTACTTTATCCTACTGCTTTATCTCCATTAATACCATTCTAATCCAGGCTACCATGATTTTTTCTTGGGTATAGCAATCACTTCTTCCTATAGCTAATCGAGCCCCACTTCAAATCAATCTTTGCACTTAGTAAGAACAATCATTTGAAAATTCACACCTCTTCATGTAATTGTATTTGATAAAACACTTTAATAAAGTCCCTCTGTTCTTATCAAATCCTTTACATGGCTTAAAATGCCCATTCTAGTCTAGTGTTTACCAACTGCCTTACTATCACAGTCTCATCACTCTTCACTCAGTGACTGATTCACAATCTACTTTACACTTCTATCCTATCAATGCATTCAGATTTTTAAAATAGTGTAATGAAATATTTTCTCCTAAAAATATTATACCACAAAAGCATATTCTGAAAACTCTGCAGTTGCCATGAAACCATGTCTTGAAGTCTGTAAAAAACAGACCATACCACCCCAGATCATAATGTTTAATTTTTGCCTTCAGATAACAGATTGAATAAAAGAACTATCTACAAACACAAAGGCAAATTATTTTCCGGACTATTCAAATCATTTGAAAGGAACCACCAACTATGGACTGGCATGCTAAGAACATAACTATAGATTACATTAGGAACTTTTCTTATAAAAGTTGTTCTTAAGCCACATTACTTTTCAATGACTGATAATTAAATATTGATGGAAAGTTTCATCCTTCAGGATTCCAATCTATTTGATGTATTAGTACCCTTATCTTCAAAAATATCCCTCAGCTTTGACAGCTGCCTCTTACAATTTTCCTGTAACTCTAAGTTCTTTTAAATAACTAGACCTTTAAAGGCCCTTACACAGCTGTTCTTGGATCCCCAGTCAGCCTTAGGCAATGACATTGATGCTAGGTTAGAATAGAAGCTATTTACTTACCATATTGTAGGTGGCTCAGAACCTTCTATTTCTAAGTAATCATACTTTTCTTCCATTTGGAAATCAGTAAATATGAGTGAAATTGTATCCCCAGGCTCTGCTACAATGGTCCAAGTGCAATCAGCATTGTTATGGTACTCATTAGGAAAACTAGGGCTTGAAATGATGCCACTGGATCCTCTCATCGTTCCTCCACATGCATCTTCAGCTGTTAAAACAAGAACAAGATGTCCAGTTATAAGTCATTAAGAAAAATGAAATTAAAGCAATTCTGTTGACAGTTTTGGATAAAAACAGCAGTCCAAATATTGTGACACAAAGTACATATTATACTAATAAAGATTAAATAAAATGAGAAGTCCATGAAAACATTTTAAACACATATATAAATATAAACCATATCTTTATAATTTTATAATCATTAGTTGAAATATCAATGAAAGTAAGTAAAAATCTGAAGTTCTATTAGATCTCAGGATAACAGGACCAAGATTTCTTTTCATTGATTAGGTGAGGAAATGAATAAAACAAAACCAACATTGTTCTTAAGGTCTGTTATGGAAATCTTTAATCACTTTGTACACATTCATGGTAGGCTGAGTTTTATTTTTATTTTTTTAATGTAGGTATGTACAAAATAAACAATTTAAGAGAAAATATAATTTTTTGTCAGTGACATTTTTCAAAAGATTTTGAAAGTATTTCTGAAATTATACTTTAAATAAAAATACATTGAGGAGCCTGTGTGGCTCAGTTGGTTTGATGTCCGACTCTTGGTTTTGGCTTAGGTCATGATCTCCAAGTTCTCCACACCAGGCCTGGGCTCCACACCAGGCCTGGAATCTGCCTGAGATTCTCTCTCTCCCTTTCCCTCCCCTCCTTTCCCCCCTTGCATGCATGCTTGAGCACTCTTTCTCTCTCTAAAATAAATAAAGTCCTTAAAATACATCACTTTTCTAGGAAACTTTAGAGAGAAATAATATAGTAATTAATATATCTTTGGTAATGTATTCCATATAACTCCACCAAATAATGTAAATATATTTTGCTAGGTATTTATGTGATATATGTATGTACAATGTTATAAATAAATTTGTACTGGCTTTATATTAGGACCTATGGTTCCCATTTTCCAAACAGGGCTCATGGGTTCTCCACAAGTCTACTTTTGGCCAATGGTGTATGCTAACAGAAGGAATACTTGACCATCTATGTTTAGTGTGAGATGTGTAAGATAAAGTTCCTTGTTTTATAAAGACATTGAAACTATAAAATTTGTCTTGACGTAACACTGTTCAGGAAAGTCACGTTAATAGGTTACTAGTTTACTTGTATAGTAATCTGTCTCAAGATCTAGGCAGTTACCTTGAGACACTCAGAAAATTCCATCAATTTTAATCAAATGTTAGAGGGAAAAAATTGGCTCTATAATGACCAAATATTATTTGGTGTAATGACTTATACTCCATAACTTTACTAGAGATGGACAGCATCCTGTTTTAACTCCATGATGGGCCAGGGAGAGCAAAATGCTTTGGTACCAGGAACATTATCATTATAGTATATACATCAAATAACATTAGCTTCATCCTGTCACTCTTTATGTATTTAACTATGTAATTCATAAATTGAAAACAGAAGTTTATTACTCTTAACAGATACTTAACTTTTATCACCCACTATTGTAAAAGTTATATTTATTTTCATTGCATGCCCTTTCTATATTTTTTTAAGTTTTGGGCGGTAATTAGAAAGAGGAAGTAGTCCTGTCTAGACTATGAGGCATATTACTACAATTTTCTTGACAGAACACACAGTGTCTTCTCTCAGTATCTTAACTTTAACCTATGGTAAGCATGTCCTTCTGAAGCTTACCCTGACCCCAAACTACCTCTACTCTTTGTCTTCTCGGTACCAACTCCAGGATTGAGTAGTACTTTGGAAATAAAATGTTACACTATCATGTATTTGTAGTATAACTAGTACACAACCTATTCAAACCATAGCTCTATGAGCTATTTATTTCCATGTCTCTAGATACAATCCCAGGTAAACATATATTTCAGTTAACATAAAAATTTTTAGAAATCCTTTTTTATTCAAAAATTTCAGTTCATTGATTAGCACGTCTAGTGCTGGATACTTGCAAAATAATTGACTTCTTTGGGTTAAGTTTCTTTGCTCTCCCTAGTTTGGGCTTGTGGCTGATGGGGCAAATATAAGGCAGAACAATGAGCTCTTCTTCTCTGTTTTCCCTCCTAGTATTTTTGTTCATATTCCTCTACTCACTGAGCATTCTGTGATTCCTCCTGGAGTTGGTTGTAGAAGAGATTGGGGGACATGAATTGTTTTACTTCTCTGAAAATGATTTGGTACCATTTTCTAGGATTTTTAGCAGATGACTAAGGAAAGATGGTTCTTTTGCTCATGAACCTTTATGGGATCTCCAGGGGTGTCCCATTATAGTTCCCTTGTTGTGGGGGAATGTGTCTATCTGTTTGGCAGCCTCCATTTCTCCCTTACAACATGGATATAGAATAATTTACTTCCATCTTCTTTCCAACTACATCTCCTCATTTTTGCAGGTGGGCCTCTTGGGAACGATCTAAGACAATTCAAGAGAACTCCCTCACAAAAGTCCTGCATTTGGTCAAATGAAAACATACCTCATTTATTCATCCTCTGTGGAAATGAGGTTTTTTTCCTCAACTGCAGCCTTATGACTTTACCATCAACATTTAAGTATTTCAACCATGGTTTAATAATAATATACTGTTTAATAATAATATACTGTTTCACACAAATCAGTTTCTTTGCATGGTTTCCTTGAAGTTTCTGCAAGCTCACAGAAGAGAGAAATCAACCCAAACTCCTAATACAGGAGATGGATCACAACTTGTATAATAGCTCTCTCTAGGGATATTTTTATTTCACAGCAAAATAACCTCAATCTGAAAGTATGAATGACTTGTACTTGAAAACAAGATGGGAATGCAGATCTTCCAACACTGAAACCAACATTCTTGCCAATTCTCATATCAAGTTCTTTGTTATGCACTCCTGTTTATCTCTTATCTCTATATAGATATTGTCATAGAATCAGCATCTGACAAAATTGTGAAATAGGTAGTTTGCTTTTGTATGGGTTAGATATATAACAGTTTGGCTAGGTGGCCCTACTTGAATGCTATAATCTTTGCATTGTGATTTGGCCTAGTTTTAATACAATACAATACAATATTTATAATGCCAATACATTATAATACAATAATACAATACTTATAAATGCCAATACATTTCCTATAATCATAGACTGTTTTAGCAAATGATATTACATAAACTAATTTTTTTTTAAATTTTATAACAGAGTTGGAACAAGTGGAAGGCAGCATTAGAATAAGCCATGAAACCAGTGCTACACTTTCTCTGCTGAGTAACATTGCCTGGTCACTGGTCAAAGTGAGTTGGTCTTTGAGTTCATTTGGCACCACTCTGTCCTGGCCACTAGGCTTGCCTGCTGGATTAATGTTGCCTGCAAGATCTTTTGTCCAGCAGTTCACAGAAAGCGCAGGAGTCACTAAGTTTGTTCAAGAGAACCACTTCTTAACAGATTCCAGACACATATGGGATCATGTTGGTTATTTATACAAATCTGTGAGTTTTGAAGTGAATTCATTTGGCCATCTGTTCAAAACATATCCATTGTGATATATGAGGTATGAAGGGGGACTGTGCTAGTCTCTCAGGCTATAGTGATGATCAAAAGTTAGAATAATGTCTGCCTTCATTGAGCATCCTGTCCAGTAGAGTGTGAGGTTCTAAACAAATGACAAACACTTAAAGTTACATTTCTGTCAGGCACTGTGAATAAAAAGCATTTAGTACTGATGTCATATGGTGGTCTTTGAACTAATTAGGAAATTCAGGAACACGGACTCTCTGAGGAAGTGATTGGAACACTGGGTGTTATATATAAACAATGAATCTTGGAACACTACATCAAAATCTAATGACCTACTGTATGGTGACTAAGATAACTTAATTAAAAAAAACTTTAAAAATTTTAAAAAAGAAACTGAATGTTCAGATTTGAAACCTGAAAGGTGAATAGTAATCATTAACTAGATGAGAAGCAGAAGGAAATGGGTTCTGAATAGGTATACTGAAATTTTCACTGGAGAAAGCAGGCATTCTCCAAACAAAAAGAAAATCTGTGCTGTTGCCAAGATAGTGAGGGTCGATGTGGTACTAAATCCAGTTAGTTGGAAGGGCAACTAGGTCCTAGACCTCATAGAACCTTTCCCACAAGCTTTTGGAAATTCTTTAGAGCTATGGAAAGTTATTGATGGGTTTTCAGAAGAAATGACATGATTGGATTTGGGTTTTGAAAATATCGTTCTGGTAGCTCTTTGGAGTTGACAGAGGAATAATAAAATAGCAGATCAGATTAAGGGGTTGGATCAAGAGTTCAGGCCAATTTTTCCATACTTTGTTGCTTCCTCGAGATAAACAATCTCTTGTTTTCAGTGTTGTAGTGTATTTTTACCTCAGTTCTTCAAAAGATTAGTTTGATCTTTGTAGGCATTTGGGAATAAATAGCATCATGACAAAATAAATTAGAATACTCCTCTTAGGCCTGTTTTTAAGAATATTTTTTTCACCTAAAGAGTAAAGCAATATGATTGACTATCTTGGATTTATCTTGTGTTAACTAGAAGTTGTGTTGCCTTCAAATTGTGGTTACTTATTATATACAGAATATAGTGGATAATAAAAAGGTCGGTTATTTCTCTACTCTTGTTCTAATAAAAGTGCATAGGCTGTAAGATTGAAAGTATGCTATTTTAAAAATACACTGGATGATGGAAAGTTGATGTTAAGAAGCTTGCAGTCAATTTATTGTAAAACAGGAAGGAAACAACCAGTTTAGCCAATAGAATCAATGAAGGAAATGTGGTCTTTTAAGAATAAGCTTTTTTTTTTTTTTTAAATAATCATTTGACTTGGGACTTATGCCAACAGCATGGGGAAAATACTATTAACTCTCTTTAATTCTTAATATACTAAAATCTATTGATAAAAACTATGGCTGTTAAATTTAAAATTCTATTAAACCTAATTTTTCTTGTTGTTTGTAATAATTAAATCATCATCAAATAACTTCTACTTCTTTAAAATAACTGAATTTATGTAAACTTGGTAAACAATTTCTTTAATCTCTCACCAATACAGCAGGGAGAAAAGTCACAAATAAATTTAAAAATTAGTTGTATTTAAGAGCAAATATTAAGAAAAAAAGTTTAATATTTTTCCACAAATATATTTTTCCTAAAATTAAATTTTATTTCCTTTCCATGTCTGTGACACTCATTTATATACTGAAAATACCAGACTTCGTTTTGACTTTGGTTAGGAGACGATACATTTCATTTAAGATCTTGTAAATTGGAACTGCCACAAAACATGACAGTTAAAAAAAAAAAAAAGACTGCATCAAAAAAAAAAATACGAAAACACTTGAAACAGTTTTTTGTAGTACATCTTTGCAGATATTGATCTCATACTGTGCTCTGCCCTGCTATAAGTTTCTTCTGGAATAACTTAGGGATGGGGTACAGGGGTGTTAGGAAATAGGCTTGTTTATCAAAAAAGATAAATTAACTGTAAATCTTAGAAAATGAGTACACTTGGTGAATTCCAGATGCTAAGCATTCAATCCGTATCAGACTATATCATGGGAAATTTTTTGCAACTCTCCCTTGTTAAATCTCAACCTTCTATTAACAGTCAAGTAAAACTGACATCTACATGGATTCTTGTTCCTTTGTAGACAGGCATCACTGTTGTACCTCTTAATTAGACAAACTATTTAGATATTACATTAATTAATTATCCATTATATTACATAGCAGAGCAGCTGTTCCATTTCTGTGACTCTCCTTGTTTACATTTCATAGTTTAGCCTTATGCATCTTCATGTTTAAGGAAAAACACTTTTCCCATAGAGAAGAAAATTGAGCAACAGGGTAATTAAATTGTACATCTACTAGATTGGTAGTTTTATGTTTTTTCAAGGCACAACACATAATGCTGTCCCAAGTTTTAAGGAAAAGAGTACATGTTTTGTGATTATGGGGAAAACTGAAGTGTCCTTATTTTCATTTCTCAGTCCAGCACCCTCAGCTTCTTTTGTATCAAAACAGATAAAATTAAATTCATCTTAGAATCAGATTTATAACAACTTGAAGAAGAAAAACATTCATCATTCATCCAGATGAACACTTTATGGAAAGGGAAAGCTAAGCATAATGGCACTCAGCATTGTTTATTCCTAAATACTCAAATATGCTTTAGAGGAAGTATCTTATCTTAATTTATATTTACCTTCCTAAGAGACATGTTTAGAAAATGAGAAGGTGAGATAATACACTGAGGAAAGTAATTAATTAATATGTGGATTTTTATTTTAATATTTAGCTTAAAATCTCCAAATAAGAAAGAAAAAGCATCCATTCAATGATAATTTAAATTACTTAAAGATTTGGAGGAAAAAAATCTTTCACTCAAAAGGGAGCCATGACATAGTAACAGGGAGCAAATTTACGAGCCTTTCTTCAAAAAAAAAAAAAAAAAATTAAAAACTAAGCAAAATAACTTTCTTTTTTTTAACACTGCACTAGGGCCATACAGAATTGTGACTCTCACAAAGGAGAGGAATAAAGGAGGAGATCCCTAGAATTGCCTGGCTTTCTGTCTAGAAGCACATTCAGGACCAAGGGATTATCAGTAGAACATGATGCTGTCCTTGAGCTAAGTAGACAGTGTTCAGGGACCATGACATGCCCATAGTTGTAAGACAGGATTCAGAGAGGGAGCTCTGCCAAAAAACAACTCACAAAATCTGCAATGTAGCACCCTGGATCTTTGCTAAATATGAGCAAATGCACATAAAGGGTGAAATTCCAGACAGGCAAAAAGAGATAAAGAATCTTTGTCCTAAATGGCTCTAAGAGAGCACACAGGGTTGGGTATTTTGCAAATTCCTCCAACTAGGATAGAGAGTTGTCTTTAAGTAACCAGAGTATTCAATAGCCATTCAGCAGGGATGAACTTCACTAGAGGGACTAAACAATGCCTAGAGCAGAGTTTCCTCTAGAACTGCCATAACAAAATTTAAAACCAAACCTCAGAGACACTATTTGAACCTAATGTAACTTGGCTTTATATCAGGAGAAAATTCAACATTCTTTAAAAAATGAGAACTAAATCCAACACTCAATAACTTAAAATTCACAATGTTCAACATCTAGTAAAAAAGGAGGAGTCATCTCAAGAGGCAGAAAAATACAATCCATTACCAAGAAAACTATTACTCAATAGAAACTAAACAAAAATCATGGAGATGATGGAATTATTATAATTTTGTTCTACAATTTAAAGCAAGGCTTAGCAAACTACATATCAAGCTCTATCCAAATTATACCTTGTTTTGTATTGCCTAAGAGACATGCATGACTTTTATAATTTTAAAGAACTATAAAAACAGATGAAAAACAAACTAAAATCAAAGGTAAATAAATAATAGAGACCATATGTACAAAGCAAAGTCTGAAATATTCATTACACAAACCCTTACAGAAAAAATAAACACAGTGAACATAGTGAAAGTTATAGTATATAGTATGTATATAGTAACCAAATAAAACTTTAAGAGACAAAATACATATTATTCTAAATGAAAATAATTGCTCAATAGGGCTTATAACAATTAGATACTACAGAATAAAACATATTGAACTTGAAGGCAGAGCAACAGAAACTATTCAAAATGTAGGAAAAGAACAGAAGAACTTTAAAAAGAATTTCCATGTAGGAAAATATAAAGCATTCTGACATAAGTAATATTGAAGTTCCAAAAGGCAGTGGGGCAGAGTGGAAGCATGGAAAGCTATTTGAAGATATAATGGACAAAGAAAAATCCAAATTTGATGAAAACTAAAAACCTACAGATATAAGAGGTAAAAGGTTTTTGGCATCCTGGTATGGCAGAGACAATTAGCTAAGCACCAAAATTACTTTTTTTAACTTAATTAAATTTGTCATTGTGTTATATTAGTCACTATACAATACATCATTAGTTTTTGATGTAGTGTTCCAAGACTCATTGTTTATGTACAACACCCAGTGCTCCATGCAATATGTGCCCTTCTTAATACCTATCACCAGGCTCATCCATCCCTCCACCCTCCTCCCCTCTAAAACACTCAGTTTGTTTCTCAGAGTCCACAGTGCTTCATAGTTCATCACCCCCTCTGATTTCTCACCCCCCACTTCACTTTTCTTTTCCTTTTTCAAATGTTCTCCATGTTATTCTTTATGTTGCTCCAGTAAGTGAAACCAAAGTGATAATTGACCTTCTTTGTTTGGCTTCCACTCAGCATAATCTCCTCCAGTCCCATCCATGTTGATATAAAATTTGGTTATTCATCCTTCCTTATGACTGAGTAATATTCCATTGTATATATGGACCACATCTTCTTTATCCATTCATCTGTTAAAGGGCATCTTAGCTCTTTCCACAGTTTGCCTATTGTGGACATAGCTGCTATAAACATTGGGGTACAGATGGTCCTCCTTTTAACTACATCTGTATCTTTGTGTTTAATAACCAGGAAAGCAATTACAGGGTCACAGGGCAGCTTTATTTTTAATTTTTTGAGGACTCTCCATGCTGTTTTCCAAGGTGACTGCACCAACTTGCATTCCCACCCACAGTGTAAGAGGGTTCCCCTCTCCCACTCTCACATGTACTGTTGTAACCAGAGGTAGCTGTTCAAATAGACCAAATATTCTTGCGCTTCCTATATCTAGGTTCAGCCATGCAACTGAATTCCGGTGAACAGTCAGTGGCATGAGCTACCACTACAAGTTCTGCCTATGAAAACCCACAAGATCATATACTCTCTTCTTTCCTGCTTATGTTATCAGGATATTGTGTCCCAAGTGACCTTAGCGGTCACAGGTTGGTTAAAGACTTTTTTCCACATAGGTACTTGAAATCTCTCTCTCCCTTTAATTTTTAAACATTATAAAGACAGGGATGGTATTTATTTTTGTCCACATAATATTTCTATTGTTTAAAAAAACATATTGACATATAGTGGAGGTTTATATGAATGTACTGAATTAAATATAAAATAAGTAAATGAATAAATATAATTATTTGAATGGATCATCAAATTGGATTTGATCTGTGGACCATCTCTCTGTAGAGTAGAATAAAAAGAGAATCACAAAGAATATATCACTATTCCAAAGCAGAGGAAAAGTATGGTAATTGCAGCAAAAAGTCAAAATTGAGTAGAAAAATGAGAGAAACTGCTAAATAAATTTTAAGAACAAAATGTATGTTGCATGGCAAAAGCTTCAAAATTGAAAGGGCACTTAATTGGAAAGCTTATTGCTATTCAGCACCTAGAGGGTGGGAGTGAGTCAAGTTTTAGATTTTTCTCCATATTTAACTTCAATAAAGTGTAACTTCATTATTTACAGAACTATACATTAGAATATTCAAGAGAATAACCAGATTAAATATACAGCTTACTGTGTGTGTTTAGCAAGACCACTATACACAGGCAATAAACAACATATGAGTATCAATATCTGAATAGACACTGAAATTTTAAAAACATCATCTCGAATAGGATAAATTTTCAAATATTTAGAAATAAAAATTCTAAAAACACAAAAAGCCTGAGCAAAGCTCTACTTATATATATTTTTTTAAAGATTTTATTTTTTTATTTGACAGACAGAGATCACAAGTAGGCAGAGAGGCAGACAGAGAGAGGATGAAGCAGGCTCCCTGCTAAGCAGAGAGCCCGATGTGGAGCTTGATCCCAGGACCCTGAAGGCAGGGCTTTAACTCACTGAGCCACCTAGGCGTCCCAGCTCTACTTATATTTTTGAGGGAAACTACAGATCTATATAAATAGATATTCTATGCTTTCAGACTGGTAATCTAAAAATGTTGGTACTCCTCAGATTAATCTATAGTTTTAGTTTAATTCCATTCAAAATTTTGCTTGTGCATATGTGTATGCATGTATATAAATTGACAACCTGATTTTTTAATTTATCTAGAATTGCGAAGAAAGCTAAGCATAATTAAGACAATCCTGAAGAGGAAAACAAAGCTAAATAAGCAGCATGAATGCTCATCATATAGCCACACTAATCAAATCAAAGAGGAATTAAAAGTAAATACAGGCCAGTCAACCAATGGAACAGAATAAAGTCTTCAGTAACACACACACATACACATTTAAACACTTGATTTATGACGGGGCAGCACCATAGAGCATTGGGAATAGAACATGTTTTCATTAAATGGTGCTGGGTTAATCAACTACCCATACACTATAGTCAATGCCAGATGAACCATTAATCTAAATATAAAAAGTGAAGCAATATAGCCTCTAAAACAAAATGTAAGACAACATCTTCATGTCCTTAGGATTGTCAAAATTTTCTTAAATAGATATAGTACACTACATTAAAATTAGGAATGCTCTTCTTTAAGAGAAGATAGTCACATGGTGGAAGATATTTCCAATACACATAACTGATGAGGGTCCATCCAAAATATGTAAGGAACTTTTACAAATCATTAAGGAAAAGGCAAACAACTAATAACAAAATGGACAAAACAGTAGACCAGGCAGCTCACAATGAAGAATGGACCAACTGCTCATAAACATATAAGAACCATATTCAATGTATGAGTCATTACAGAAATTCAAATTAAAACTAAATTTCTTCATTACACACACACCAAGATGTTTAAATGATGAAAAGTAATAACATAAAAGCTTAGCAAGACTGTGAAACAACTAAAATTCTATACACTCCTGGTAGTTCTGTAAATTAGTACAGCCATTTTAAAAAACTCATTGGCAGATAATCTAATAAAGCTAGCCATGTCTTATGATTTAACATTCCCATTACTAGGCATTTTTCAGATCTGCATCAAAATATATTTATAGGAACGTTCATAGATGCATTACTTCTAATAACCAAATCTGGGGGAAAAAACAATATTCACCAAAGATATCATATATTAATAGTTGTTCAGTATTATAGTGTATCGCCATCAATCTATAAAAATAAACTACTACTACATGCAAAAAGATAATGAATCTCACAGAGAAAAACACTGGTTGAAGAGTACATACTGCAAGATTCCATTTTATGGAGCTGAAAATCGGTAAAAATAATTTATAGTACTAGAAATCAGAAGGTTATTTACTTTCAGGAAAGGACAGAATAGTGACTGGGAGGGAATATTCCAGAGATATCTGATGTTTGGGTAATATTAGGTTCTTGATCTGGGTTGTAGTAAAAAGGCTGCATTGCTTATGTGATAATTCATCAAATTATACATTTGCAAATTATGACCTTTCCATATACATGTTATATTTTAATTAAAGCCATTATGAACTAAAAGGGAAACTACCTCAAAAGCACACATCTCCATCCAAGTCAGCAAATATATTGTGAGGTACCCCTGAATCCCTAAGATAATGGCCAAACATGGCTCTCCTCTTCTTGAATAGTGTTTAGAAACTGAGCATGATTCAAACATTCATGATTGGCTTGGTCAACAATTCTCAAAGTTTAGCATGAAAGAGCACCTCATGGGCTTGAAACATGATTGCTGGGCCCGGCTCCCAGAATTTTTGATTTAGTAGGTCCAGGGAAGAGCCTAGGAATTTGCAGTTTGATGGCAATGATGTAGTTTCAGAGAAAAGGCAACCA
Organism: Enhydra lutris kenyoni; assembly: GCF_002288905.1. Lineage (NCBI taxonomy): Eukaryota > Metazoa > Chordata > Mammalia > Carnivora > Mustelidae > Enhydra > Enhydra lutris. The sequence continues at coordinate 26,221,239 of NW_019154098.1, read as the reverse complement.
CCATCACAATGCCTCTATTTTTAAAAATTCCTATCCTTGTTGACACTTCATTATTAACCTCTGTCACTCTCCTTGAGTCCCCACTCCCCCTGATGCTTTTTACTCTCAGAAGGCAAACATTAATGCCACTCCATTTTCAGAAGTGAGAATATTAAGGGTATGATTTCCCTCCAAATTTCCCAAATTTTATCAACTTTGTTTCAACATAGGATAAACATTAGAAACTCCTAGAGAACACTCTTTTTTTTTAAGATTTATTTATTTATTTAAGAGAGTGAACTAGTGAGTGTAGGTGGGGAGGGCCACAGGAAGAGAGTAAATCTTAAGCAGACTCCATGATGAGTGCACAGCCTGATGCAGGGCTCAATCCCAGGAACCTGAGATCATGACCTGAACAAAAATCGAGATTCATGGGCTTAAATGACTGAGCCCCTTCAGTGCCCCTGGAGAACATTTTAAAATGCTTATTATTCAGTTCCAACCTCAAAATTCTTATTTAATTGATAGTGGAATAGTAAGGCAATTAAAAAAAAAGTTCCCTCTGGTGACTCTAATGCCTAACTAGAATCAGGAATGTTTTGCTTGAACTCAGGTAAAGTAACAAATCCATTCATTGGGTACTTAACCCCATCTTCTAAGTTCAGGTCTTTACTCCTGGGATCACTTAAGCTGGTAAACAACTCTCCAACACCATCCTACAAGTCCAAATACAAGTGAAGCCAATACCCCCACCCTCGAGTAGCAAGTCAAAGTAATTTGTTTTTCTTTTTTGAGTAAGTTTTTCTTTAATCATCTTTTCCTAACAGAAATTTCCCCTCTTTTCTTTCCAAATTCCTCAGAAAATTTACCTTTAATGTTTCTACTTACTTACCTTTTATTCATCCCTTAATTGACTGCAACCTTATTTTTCTTCACATATTTTTTTTTCTTTTCAAATTTTTATTTAAATTCTCATTAGTTAACATATAGTGTAATAGTGTAAGACTAGTTTCAGGAGTAGAAATTAGCAGTCATTACAACAAATACCTATCACATATTTAGCTCATCACCCACTCACCTCCCTCTAGCAATTCTCAATTTGTTCTCTATAGTCTGCTTCTTGGTTTATCCCTATTTTGTTCTGTTCATTTATTTTGGTTCTTAAATTTCACATATTAATGAAATCATAAGGTTATTTGTCTTTCTCAGACTTATTTCCCTTAGCATAATATACTCTTGCTCCATCCATGTTGTTGCAAATGGCAAGATTTCATTCTTTCTAGTGACTGAGTAATATTCTATTATATATATACATATATCCCATCTTCTTTAACCATTCGTCAGTGAATGGACATTTGGGGTCTTTCCAGTTTGGCTATTATTGATAATGATGCTATAAACTTTCTATCAGAAGCCTTTTCCTAAATTCACCACTGATCTCCTAAAGGACACATGCATGTTCAATATGTTTTAATGGGTATATGTTAAATGTGACATTTAACATTGTATTAACTCATTCTTTTTGAGAACTCTCCCTTTTTTGGCTTTTTGTGGAATACATTACTGATTACACTTATACCTATCTAACTGCTTCTTAACCATCTTAACTACATCTTAACCATCAACTGTCTCCTCTCTCCCTACCAGTTACATTAATAACAGCCTTCTAATGCTCTTTTCATAATATATACTTTCTCCCAAGGTGACAATATCTAATCTTTATTTCAGCTCTCCTCCAAGTATACTGTCAATTCTGTAATCAATGTCATTTAACTCTATCTTCTTCATCATCCATTCAACTGCCCAAGGGAAATCTTTAATAAAACATATTAACTAGTTTTGGTAGCAATCACCGTTTCCAAAATCTTTGATTATTTCATAAATAATATTTCATAAATTTCAGTAGAATGATTTACTGATTCTCATCTGAACAGGGAGCATTCAGAAACTATAGGAGTTTGGGCGCCTGGGTGGCTCAGTGGGTTAAGCCGCTGCCTTCGGCTCAGGTCATGATCTCAGGGTCCTGGGATCGAGTCCCGCATCGGGCTCTCTGCTCGGCAGGGAGCCTGCTTCCCTTCCTCTCTCTCTGCCTGCCTCTCTGCCTACTTGTGATCTGTCTGTCAAATAAATAAATAAAATCTTTAAAAAAAAAAGAAGAATCAAAAAAAAGAAACTATAGGAGTTTGAAGAAGTGACTGAGGCTAAGTAAAACAGAAGAAACAGTTACTGAGATACAAGAAACATTTGCATCCAAGATTCTGATTGAAAATACTGTGAGGCAGAAGCAATACTTTGTGTTTATTGCTCTATTTCCTCAGCAAGACTGCATATCACCTCTACTGAGGATTTTAGGACAGTACCCTGTTAAGTTAAGGGTTGTCTAATGGGAATTGGGCAAAAGTGACTTAAGTCACATCCATGACTAGTCCCTAAAAATATTTCACATCTTCCCTGCCTAGGCATGAATATCTAAAACCCATCTTCTTTCCTTATCCATTTGTATTATTTTTTACAGGAAAACTAGAATATCTTTTAAAAATTAAAATCAGGGGCACCTGGGTGGCTCAGTGGGTTAAGCCTCTGCCTTTGGCTCGGGTCATGATCTCGGGGTCCTGGGATCGAGTCCCACATTGGGCTCTCTGCTCAGCATGGAGCCTGCTTCCCCCTCTCTCTCTTCCTGCCTCTCTGCCTACCTGTGATCTCTCTCCGTCAAATAAATTTAAAAAAAAAAAATCCTTAAAAAAAATAAATAAAAATTAAAATCATACCATGTCACACATACTCTCCTGTTTGTAATGTTTTAATCGCTTTCCATGAATTTGAAATAACATCAGTGTCCTTACCATGACCTTAAACAATCTTAATTCACAACCTCTCAAGATAATAATAATCACGGATGGCAGTAACTATAAGATCAAGATGGTCACCAGCCCTACAATGGAAATTGCATGGTTGAGAAGTTAATATTTATTGAATTAAACAATTGAGAAGTGAAGATTTCCTTAGTATTGCAACACTGGCCATTAGTTATATAGACAGTGTAAATTAATCCTATTGGAACTCACTTTGTCATGTGGATTTTTAAAGAAAATTTCCAGAAATAAGGAATGCTTGTTTTCAGATTTAAATTTGATGTATTTTTAGATGCTTTCTCCCTGTTTCATCTCATAGGCCAGATAACTAAAAAGTCATTCATGTCTTGTGTACATTTTTATAAATCCCATGCAGTGTTTTACCAAATCCAAAATTTTAGAACTTGAGCCCAGTTTACTTGAAAATGGAAAATTGTAAATTTGAGTGAGGCTGTTAATTTATTTTATGGAAGACACAGTTTGTTTAAACAGCAAGAGTATAACCCTGTGTAGACAGAAACAAAGGCTATCTTCCTCATCATTGTATTTTCAGTGCTTAGAAGTATGCTTGGCACTTAATGGGTGGTCAAGATATCTTAAGTGATACTGAGTAGAATGGCTTTGGAGGATATCACTGACTTCTATGTGGACTTTGAATGATTTCTTACAAAATCAGAGTATTTCCCTCCTCTAGATCAAGTGTATTGACTCCTTGATTTTATTACTTCAGGTGTGGATATAAATCATTTTGTTGAGAGACATTTTTAACTTTGTCTAACACTGCTCTTCAAAGAATGATAATAAACAGTCATTAAATTAGAGTGTGTATTCCACAAATATTTCCAGATAGATGACAAATTCTTTTAATAAGAAACAGATTTAATATATTTTTAGTTGGTTTACTTATTCATGCTCCATCATTTCTCAGTGCTCCATCTCCATCTCAACCTTAATTTTTCCTTCTTCTCTTGTACTGTTAAAATGTATTCTCTACAGGAAGGTTAAGAGTGCTTCTTTAAAGTGGAAATTAAAAAACAATATCACTAACACTCTTCAGTTTGCAACACTCTAATAGCTTTTCTTGAATTTGGAATAAAACTAATATCCTTCCCATGACCTTAAATGGTCTTAATCCATAATCGTCTCATTAAGCTCAAGCCACATCGCTAATTTACATTTTCTTAAGTTTAACAAAGTTCCTTCCAACTTTAGGACCTTTATTTTAACTATTCTCTAGGCTGGCAACTTCTTCCTTAAGATCTTCCCAAGGTTGCCCATATGACCACATCCAAATCAGTGAGGCTTTCCTTGACTAATGACTATATCAGCTAAAACATCCCGCATCAGTCTCTACCACATCACTTGTTATATTTTCTTCATTTAACTCATAATACAGTTCAGTATTGTTTGTTGTCTCATTTATTTCTGGAGTATAAATGTCATGACATCTTCACTACATTACTAATACATTAGTCACAGCATTATTCCAAGTATCCAAAACACAGCTGGCTTATGGTAGACACCTAAATAATATATTATCTGTTTAAAAAATATTTTTATTCTTCCATATGCCCATGAAATTTCTTGAAAAATATTTGACAGGTAGTGTTATGTTGAACTTAAAAGTGGGTGCTCTAGAATCAGAAACTGGGGACAAATCTGATACTAATGAATTGTGTGACCTAAATTAATTTACTTAAGCTTGATCTAAGCTGGTTTATTTGTACAATTATCATTATTTTGATAGTGCATGTGTGTTGACTTAAATGTTGCCAACAGCCTCTCAGTTGCACATTTTCTGTTTTATCAGTATCCTAGCAGTTTTATTTTTGTGTATGAAGACAAGGTTCTGGCCAGGTAATGGCACAATTGACTTGTTACTCCCTCTGGCAAAACTGTCACAGCAGAGGGTAGATAACCCATTCACAAGCTTACATATCTTATTTCGTTCTTGCCATCTCTACTAGTTGAATGACAGGCTTACTGCTACTGTTTGTATCTCATCTTCTGCTACAAAACAGTATAATAAGAACAGAATAGAAAGAAATAAGTAGCACATCCTTGTCCCTGAGAGGCCCTCTCAAAAGGCAAATTATGAGAGCACTTTTAGTATAATTGGAAGAGTTCTGCAGAGCCTAATTGCTTAAAAATAGGCTGTCTCTCAATCTGCTCCTGAATTTACTATATTTTAAATATTAGTTTGTTTTAGAATCTATTTCCAACCAATGGAATTCAGAAGAAAGTACATATTTAGTAAAATATAAACTAGATAATTTTGGTTGAAATTGGATAGTATTCAGGGTGCCTGGATTGTTCGTAAAACATCCAACTGTCAGTCTCAGTTCTGGTCCTGTTCTTACAGTCCTGAGTTCAAGCTTAGCATTGGGCTCCACACTGCATGTGAAGTCTACTTTAAAAAAAAAAAAAAAGAGGGGGGGAGTATTCATTTTATACTTGAAAGTACTCTTCTAAACCTGTAAAACAGATCATCAAATGTAATCCTAATAATGACTCTATGAAAGAAACAGAAAAAAATAAAACTGTTTATTTATATTTTACAGAAGAGGAAATTGAAGAATAGAGAGGTCTGTAACTTGCCCAAGATTACAGAGCTGTGAAGTGGCAGAGCCAAGTTTCTAATGAAGCCATCTTAGAGAATAACCACTATACACACTGTAGTGTGATATGAAAAACAAGTGAGAAAAAGTGAAGAACAGAGTCCACAAACATACACAATGATAAAGGCAATATGGGAAGATGGAAAGACATGCCCAAAGCCTGAGAGGAAGCCAAGACAATCCAAAGTCATAGGAAATTAGAATTGTTCTTTCTAAAATTTTTCTAGAAAGTCCCTCCTGAGGCCAAACACAATTGATGAACATCAATTATGTTTATGGCAAATTCTCTCTCAATCTCTCATCCTCCATATTTGAATAAAAATCAGTAGAGAAAAGGGGCACCTGGGTGGCTCAGTGGGTTAAGCCTCTGTCTTCAGCTCAGGTCATGATCTCAGGGTCCTAGGATCGAGCCCCACGTCGGGCTCTCTGCTTAGCGGGGAGCCTGCTTTCCCCTCCCCCTCTGCCTGCCTCTCTGCCTAGTTGTGATCACTGTCAAATAAATAAATAAAATCTTAAAAAAAAAAGAAGAATCAATACAGAAAGTAGTTAAACATACAGTATAAAATTTCACATTGGGTAAACAACTGGAATGTAGGATGCACATAACATCTTAGATTGGTTTTATTAGTAAACTGTAATCACAAGATTAGAGTGATTTATGAAAATAAAATGATCATTATAACATTTCTGTAGTATGGATTATTTTTATAAAAATGTGAACTTTGAGACAGACAACATTTAAACTTTAAATATTTAAGTAATTCAGATATGATGTTTTTATTTTTTATACAAATAGAAAGTTTTTTCTAATGGTATTTTTTTTAAAGATTATATTTATTTATTTTAGAGAGAGAGACAGAGCTAGCCTGAGCAGGGGGAGGGGCAGCAGGAGAGGGACAGAGAATCTCAAGCAGACTCCCCACTGAGGGTAGAGCCTAATATGGGGCTCAATCCCAGGACCCTGAGATCATGACCTGAACCAAAATCAAGAGTTGAACAATTAACCAAGTGAGCCACCCTGGCACCCTTTCTAATGGTTTTTAAAATGCACAATTGAGGTGTTAGTCTAAAAACACAAATGTGTGTGTGTGTGTGTGTGTGTGTGTGTGTGTATAAGTGTATGTACTCACACACATACAAATATACACACATACGTATCCCTAAAATGTCTAAGAAAATGAGGTTATTATGAATTCACCTGCAACCTACATCAAGTATGAATGCTTTTCTGAAGTTTTTAATGGAATTTACACAAAATGACATACAGAATGCTCCTGTGCAAATTCATGTTTATATTATAGCAATGTTGACAAAATTCATAACATGCTGCAATATTTCCACTTAATTAACAATTACAAGCTTTCTATTTGCATAAAGAAATTCATTCTTGGGACACCTGGGTGATCAGTTAAGAATCTGCTGTCAGCTCAGGTCATGATCCCAGGGCGCTTGAAGCTAGTCCTGCATTGGGCTCCTTGTTCCAGGGGGTGACTGCTTCTCCCTCTGCCTGCTACTCCCCTTGCTTGTGCTCTGACACATAAGTAAAATCTTTTAAAAAAGAAATTAATTCTTACTAAAATTAACTGAACTAAATAAATCTGGTCCCTTAAAGATATTTTTTCTTTATTATTTATTCTAAATGGAGTAAGTATTTGTGGTTTTTGTATGTCCTTCAGCACATCAATGCTCAGGACATATTTTCTTCAGGTTAGTTATATATAATTGTTACTTTTTTTTCTTTTTTTTATTCTTTCTCTTCCCTATTTTATTTTTTTTATAATCATGTAGTCCACAATTATCTGTTGAAATGAGATAGAAACATATGGAAAGTTATGCAGATCATTATTGTGTAATTTTTGCTGATGATTTCCCTTTAGCTTTAATACAACTTCCTGTTTCAAAATAAAGTGTTTTTTTCCATACATGCAAATGTGTTGATCAAAATTAGCCTTTCATATGACAAGTTTTAAAGTTTAAAGAAGAAATAAAATGCAAACCCTAATACCTCTAATCAATGACTTATGCTACATATAAAAGTAAACAGTATTTTCATTTATTCAGTAAATAGTTTGAGCACCAATTTTGTATAAGGTGTTACTGTAAGAAATATGTATGAGATTCTAATACAACAAAAGTTGCTATAGCACAAATCATTTATCGAAATTAGAGCCAACACACAGCTCAGGTGTAAATTTTTAGTGATGTACTCTTCATTCAAAACCTTGCCACCTACTACTTATCTGGGTCACCTTTTCATGATGTCAGTTACCATGTGATTAGGGACTACAAAATAATTTTTATAGAGTCCAAAGCCAATTATAACTGGGAAAGTAAGTCCAAAGCCAAATGTAAATGAGTTTTGGATATTCTGTTCTTTTGGATAATTTCTCTCTTGGCATGATAAATGAAAACTTGGCTGCATAGTCATAAAAGGGGTGAACAGGGGTATAGGACACCCACATTTACATGCAGGGCCCCAGGAAGAGCAAAGCTTAAGATTTTCTAAATGGTTAATTTTAGCATCCATCCAAAGGTGAGTGAGCCAGTTAGTGAGGTGAAGCTGAACTTTAAATGATGTCCAAGGGCTTTTTTATACAGTGTTCACATTTGCATAAAACCAGGTTATTTGTGCCTTATGTTTCCAAATCAATTTAGCTTTGTGTGCTAATATTTCACTAGAGCCCTGGAGATAAAGAAGCATGCAGGTCAGCCATGTGTGCACTAAATCCCCAAAGGAAACCTCCACTAAAAACCAGAAGATTGACACCAGACAAGATTAGCAATAGAATTAGTCATGCACAATCAACTGTGTTAAATACTGGGGGAAGGAAAAACAAAACAAAACAAAACAAAAAAAGGCATCTGCTTCTCTTGTCCTTCAGGAAAAGGCTATCAGGGTAGAGTGTTAATGCTTCTAGCATATATGATTACGCCCTTTAGGGTTTACCACTGTTTTCTAGGAAGATGTATTTGTTAGAACCAACTACCATGGCTATTTTATATGCTACTGATGAGGGTAGGCAAGGAAAAGTTTCAGTGTTCTGTGCTATTTAAGACCTAGCTAGTTCCAGAGACCTTCACTCCAAGGAGGAATATAACAGTTCAGTCTTTCTCAATCTGGAGCTGAAGATGCTTGGGTTCTAACCTCAGAAAGTCTATACAAAGGCTGAAAATTTCCAAACCAACAAACCAGTAAATAAAAAAAAATAATCAAGTAAATCTTTTCCCTAAAGGACTTATTACCTAAAACTGTTGATTAAAAAATAGGAAGAAAATCCTACCAAATAGCTAAAGATCATTAAACCTCAAACTCTGGAAAAAATAGGGATTTGTTCACAGTTCTTTCATTGTTTTAATATGCTAAATTTTAATTTATTAGATGAAGATTACAACTAAAATAGGAAGCTTTTGAAATAAGTACGTATTCAAATATTTCTGATACCATCTTTTTTTTTTTTAAGATTTTATTTATTTATTTGAGAGAGAGTGAGTAAGAGAGAGAGAGAGCATGAGTGAGGGGAGAGAGCCCAATGCAGGGCTTGATCTCAGGACTTCTGGATTGTGACCAGAACCAAAGGCAGACGCTTAACCGACTGAGTCACCCAGGTACCCCTCTCATACCATCTAATAATATTTCTAATAATATTGTTACTATTAGAAAATGAATCAGAAAAATAGAAAAGAAAATGATGTATAAAAAGAGCTATTATATAGTTTTGGCTTCTGTTCAATCCATCTCTTTCCATTTTAAGTCTACATCAAAAAAAATAAAGTATTTTGGCTGAGGTGCTTTAGCCGGTTTTGTGATTTCTTCTTGAGTCATCATCTTTCCACCTGAAATCTATTGGGACACAGCTAATTGTTAGGTACACTGGATTTAGTGGTTTCATTGGTTGGGCATATATATACTACGGAAGCCCTCTGTTAAACACTTGTTTAATTAAGCCTCATTCACAGACCTATGAAGATAGGAAATTAGCTCAAAAAAGTTAATAAATTTATCCCCCATTATATGGCTAATAAGTACAACAAAAAATGTTAACAATATGTGGTAGGCAAAAGGATACCTTCCACAAAAGATGTCATTGCTCTGACTGTATTATTTCTTATGGCAAAAGAGAATTAAAATTGCAGATTCAATTAAGGTTGCTAATCCGCTGACTTGGAAATGAAAAGGTGATCACCCTGGATTATTCCAGAGGGAGGAAAAATTGGAAAAATGCTTAAAATCACACATACACACACACACACACACACACCCTTGTGTGAAATTTAATAGTGTACTTGAAAATATATAAAGTATATCCATATTTTTAAAATAACATATTAGCAAATATAAACAAATATTATACAAAGATTATACTGAAAGATTAAAAACCAGGTACTGATATGGATGGGATTAATGAATGAAATTTTTTTGATGAGAAAGTAAAATTTAAGACAGAATGTTAAATGGCAACATTCATTGGCCAAAAATGGAGAAACTACAAAAAGTAGATGAGAAAATACATTTTTATATTGTTTTTATTGTTGTTGACTGATCAGCTTAAACATTGTTATCTTCCATAAGAAACAACAGAGGACTCTGTTTACTTTCCAAGCTTCATTCATCCCATGCCTCCCCTCCACACCTTCTCCCTCCTCCCAATTAACAGAGCAAGCATGCCCACCATCAGTATAAGTGAGGCCCTCTTTTTCACTTCCTCTTAGAAAAAAATTCCTTTCTCTCCTGTCTCCTTCACTAACTAGATAACTGTAACTTTTGCTTTCATCATAATCTCACCCATCATTTCTCTTAAGAATCCTTATCTGACTTTTCCAGCCCAGATGATTCTTTTCACCTTGGTGTTTACCTAGCATGTAAGCATTGTGTTATATTTATTTATCTGTGTCTTTAGGAAATTATAGACTTTTTGAGAGCAGGGCTGTGCCTTATCTCTCAATTCTCTTTCCCAGGAACAAGGAACTAGCAGAGTTTATATTTTTTGTTTTTATTTGTGGAATAGTTTATATTTGTGGAATTGTTTATATTTGTTTATATTTGTGGAAAGAAAAATGAAGAATGATTCAAAAATTAAAAACTGGAGTTCCAAAATCATATCAACAACCACTTGCCATGTCCATTTGGATTATCTAACACATATCTGAAACTTTACACCAATAAATGAAGTCATAAGTTCCTTCCATAGTCACCAGGTTTTAGCATGTATTCACTGATTCAATCCACCATTCCGTCAATAAACAACATTTATTGAGAACCCACTGTATGCCAGGCTGCATTTGAGGCTCTTTGGACCACTAGCACTACCACCTACTCTGTTTCTCCAACAGGGACCCTTTTTATTTCCTCCTTTTTCTCTCCTCAATCCCTCATATCTAAATCACCAACAAGTCCTGTTCATTCGTAATTAATAGAAGCTTAATAAAATCTGAGTGAGTTAATGAAGAATAGAGAAAGGAAACGAAGTAGAAGGAAAGGTAGGTAAGCAAGAAGAAATGCAGAGGTATAGCCTACTCCTTAATTATTAAAACAAAACACATGGAAACAGTCCCCCCCCATTATGGGTAAAATTCAATAACCAGATCACTATATAACAGATTTCCATTTAAAAAATAGAGTTAAAAACCAAAATTTGCATGTAGAACTTTTACTGTATTAATCAATGTCTTCATCAATCTAATTATTTAAAGTACTATGTTATATAAATCACAGTAAGTAAAAATGAGTTAAAATTATACGAAAGAGGAAGACCTAAATGCACTGATTTAAATCACTAATAAATAATAAATATGATTGTCCAGATACAGAAGTTAATGTTTAAAAACCATAAAAGATACAGTTAATATATGTTGAGAAGCTTCCTTATTTAAATTCTGAACATATTTCAATATATAAACCAATTCCAATAACTGTTTATAATTTCAAGAACAATTTCAAAATACTGCTCTCATTGTCTGTATTTTCTCACTTTCAAATTAATTCATAGATACAGTTTGAATGCTTCCAAGCAGTGTGTGGTGCTAAGTGAATACAGTTCCTGAGGCATAGTGAAAGTCATCTAAATGGCATGATTTTTTATGTCAAATTGGGTAATATGATATTGTATCAAATCTCAACATGCATTTTTTGCTCAAAATATTCTGTTTACTGAAACATTTAAACACATTTGAGGAAGTTAGTGATCTGTTACTATACTGTCTTCCACTTGGAAGTTATCAGCAGAAGTTTCATATTTTCTTAGCAATGATAATGACATATATGAACCATTGCATATAGAAACAATATTAAAATGCATAATGAAGATTGGATTTTCACATACACAGAGTTCAATTTTACACATATTTTTATACTTGTCTTTTCATATTGTAAGCATAAACTTGGGCAACAGAATTTGAATGACTGTAATTCAATAGACTGGACATGGGTTTTCTCAGAGGGTACTCCCACCCTTTGAAAAATGTGCGGGCACCACAGTGGAACACAGGGGATAGAAGTCATGTAAAGGATAGTTTAGTCCACTTTTTTCCAGGCTTCAGGAAAATTTTCTCTATTTTATTTCAGAATTCCGATGATAAGGAATGGACCTAGCCAGAAAGCTTAAGAGCAGGCCACTTAGGTTTCCCTACTGATCAGAATGAAAGATGGAAAGGAAGTCTAGCCCACCTTATTAATATTAATATTAATAAAAAAGAAACTTGTGAATTCCCATTCACTAAACAAATACGTATTAGCAACTTGTTAAGACCCAACACTATTTTAGGCTTAACAGTATCTAAGATGAATGTAGTATTGTAGCCTGAAGTTTGATGTCCAGTAGGAAATTAAAAACTGCATGTAAAAATTATAGGACATTTGACAACACTAAAGGGTAGTAGCCATTCCAAATAAACTTCTTTGAGACATATATATATATATATATATATATATATATATTTGTATAACATTTAAGTATAATTATAAAATTAGTTAAGTAAAAAAAGGAAAAGGAGAGTGCAGGACATTTCATGCTGAGAGGGTAAAAATAAAGAAGGAGAGGTAAAAATGGAAGGATCTGAATGGGGAAGTCCAACCTATAAATTAGGAATTAAAATTTCACTTTGGCCTTGTTTCTCATCTATGCCAAAGAAATGTCTCAGGGGTGACTCTGGCCCCATGACAGAATCTAAAATCTGTTACCAGGCCATGAATTTGTTCTCTCAGAGATAGAAATATGGATGCAGCCAGTAACTTTATAGAGAACTTTCAGTTTATACATGTTCTGACTTTATATTTTAAAAATCTAACTTATTAATAAATAGATGCAATAGCAATATGGCTATAGCTGGTACTATTATACTATGACTACCAGTTTTATTAAAATAACTAGAATGGGTAAAGGGAGCAGCTAACACGCATTGAACACTTTGTGGCACTTTGTGCTTAAGTGCTCTGTATGCATGGTAATTGTGTTCCTACAAGGGAAGTGAGATAAGATTAATCTGCCAACAATAGTGATAGATCAAGGACAGAAGCAGCTAGGACAAAGTAGTGAAATCTTCACACAATGATTAGGAGTCTGCCAAACAGGAAGCGAGTTTTCCAAAGACAGAATATACATGGGGATTCTCAAGAATATACAAGACATATCATGGAAACAGGAAGAGCCTAGTGTGGCTATGCACTGGGAGTAGGGATGGAAACTTATATGTAATGAGGTTAAAAAAGCATAAAGAGGGGGCACCTGGGTGGCTCAGTGGGTTAAAGCCTCTACCTTCCACTCAGGTCATGATCCCAGGGTTCTGGGATCGAGCCCCGCATCGGTCTTTTTGCCTGGTGGGGAGCCTGCTTCCCTTCCTTTCTCTCTGCCTGCCTCTCTGCCTACTTGTGATCTCTATCTGTCAAATAAATAAATAAAATCTTAAAAAAAAAAGCATGAAGAGGCAAAATTAGTAAGTTATATGCCTTAGTTAAGAAATGTGAAGTTTGGGGAACCTCGCTGGCTTAGTCAGTAGACAAGGACTCTAGGTCTCAAGGTCATAAGTTCAAGCCCCACATCAGGCATGGAGGAAAGAAAGGAAGAGAGGAGAGAAGGAAGGGAAGGGAAGGACAATAAAAGGGAGAGAGGGAGGAAAGGAAGGGAGGAAGGTAGATAGGTGAAGTTTATCTTGTAGCCTACAATTATTATTATTATTTTTTTTTTTTAAGCAAGTGAGTAACAGGACTGTTTACAAAGAAAACATAAAGATCATTCATGGTTTTTAGCTTAAGACAGCATTTTGATGGTAGATAAAATTTCCCACACTACGTTTTCAGAATTAAAATGTGGCTAAGGACATGGGCAATAAAACCAAAATAAGACAAGTAGGAAAAAAAAGGAGGGGAGACTACATCTAACTCAAAAACTTTTGTGTATCAAAAAACACAACCAAGACAGTGAAAAGACATCCTAAAAATGTGCAAATAATATATCTGATAAAAGGTTAAAACCTAGAACATACAAAGAACTCCTACAACTCAGTGACAAAAAAATCAAATAACCCACATAAAAATGGGCAAATGGCTTGACTAGACATGTCTCCAACGATGATATACAAATGGCCAACAACCATATAAAAAGTTGATCAACATCAGTAATCACCAGAGAAATTAAAATCAAAACCACAAAGTTATTATTCACACTCATCAGAATGACTACTATCAAAGAAACAGAAAATAACAAGTATTAGCAAAGACATGAAGAAATTGGAACTCTTGCATACTATTGGTAGAATTGTAAAATAGTACAACCTTACAGAAATCAGTGTGGAGGTTCCCCCAAAATTAAAAACAGAACTACCATATGATACAGCAATCCCACTGAGTGTAAATCAAAAAGAATTGAAATCAGGGTCTCAATGAAATATTTGCACACCCATGATCATAGCAGCACTATTGACAACAGTCACAAAGTGGGATGTCTGCTGATGGATGAAAAGATAGACAAAATGTGCTTTATACACACACACAGTATTGTGTGGAGTATTATTTAGCTCTAAAATAAAAGGAAATCCTATCATGCACTGCAAAGTGACATAAACCAGTCATAAAAAGACCATTATTTCATGATTCCACCAATATCAGCTACCTAAGGAGTCGAATTCTATAAACAGAAATTAAACAAAGAAAAAAAAAGATGAAAACAGAAAGATCTGAGTGGGGAAGTCCAATCTGTAATTAGAAATTATAACTTGGGATGCCTGGGTGGCTCAGGGGGTTAAGATTCCACCTTTGGCTCAGGTCATGGTCTCATGGTGACTGAGCCCCACATCAGGCTCTCTGCTCAGTAGGGAGCCTGATTCTCCCTCTCCTTCTGCATGCCTCTCTACCTGCTTGTGATCTCTCTCTTTGTCAAATAAATAAAATCTTTAAAAAAAATAAAGAAATTATAACTGTACATGGGCCTTTTTTTTCATCTATGCTGATGAGATGTCTCAGGGGTGACTTTGATCATAGAACCAGGAATCTGGTACCAGGCCATGAATGTGTTCTTTCAAAGACAGAAAGGTGGATGCAGCCAGTAATTATAAAAAGAGAACTTTTAGTTTACACAAGCAAATAGACAAAGTGTAGCATTTGAGAAACAGGAAGTATGGGAGAAAAACATGCAGTTATAATTAAATTATTATAAGAGCTGTGAGAACAAATTAAGTATGAGTACACTTGGGAAGTGAAGGAGTGAGTGGCCAATGTCTCCAGTCCTGGGAAGCAGGGCTGATGATGGAAAATATTCAGATGTTGAAAAGAGACAAGTAGAAATTTGCCACTAACTGATTTGCCCACTACGGTAGCCACTAGCCATAGGATGCTAGTGAGCGCTTAAAATGTGGCTAGTGTATTTGATGAAGAGATTTTAAAATTGTAATTAATTAAAATTGAAATCGAAATAGCCATCTTTGGCTAGTAGTAACCATATTAGATCCCTACAGAACTGGAACATAAACCCTATAACTTAGAGGTCATGGTGATAGACAAGTTCAAAGAGCAAAACAAAGGGAAGATCTAAGAAGGCTTTCATCGTCATGTGTAAATCAGACAAGTAGAATGAGGACAGAGAAGAACCCATCAAATTTATTAAATAATAACTGGTGACATAGGCAAATGGTTTTGGAGGCAGAAGCCTGTTTTAATGGATTAAAGAAGTTAGTGAGAAGGGAAGAAGTGAAAATAGCAAGAATTTCCTATGTTTCATATATGTTGAGAATAAAGAGAAGGGGGAACACGGGGAAGAAGGTGGGGTTGAGGAAACATGGGTATAAGAAACCATTTTAAATTTGGGATACTAAAGCTTATTCACAGTTTGTGGGGTGAGTCAGAAATATGGAACATTTTATAGGCAATAATTTGTAGAAAATAATCCTAGGTCAGAATTCCAGCAGATTTCGTTGGAAAAGGGGAGCCATTGATCAAGCAGTTATCTGAGAAGTGAAGGAGGAAATCTGCTCTGGAAGAAAGAAAGGGAGAATGAATGCACATTAAATAAATTTGTGGAAAGCTATGAGGTGAGAAAGTTAATGGAGTTCATGATTTTTAGACTTGATTTTCTCTGTAATACAGAAAGCAAGTGTTTGTAGCAAGAGGGGATGTGGATGAACCAGAGTAGCAGGATAAAGGAGTGCTATAAAGATTCAGATACTGTTGCCAAGAGTGATGGAAGTGGTAATCTATCAGCAACTTTTAGAGAGTCCAAGTACATCAAGGGCTTAGCTGAGGTTGGAAACTAAGATTTGTAGCATCACCAGAATACAAGGCTGTGTAGTTTTCTCCAGTGCTTGGCATTCTGGCTACAGAACATAAATTTGATGTTTGATGGCCACACACAATAGGACATTTGAATATAGAAGCCAGGAAGTGACAAAACATGATGAAGTATGGCCTCTGTTTTGGAAGGGGAAACTTGATGCCAGGAGGGTGAAGACAGACCTGCAGAGATGAGAGGGTCAGGGGAATAGATGTCAAAATAAAGTTGAATGACCTAGAACCAAGGATTTGGAAGAATAATGAAGGATAGGAAGTTTTACTTGGCATTGTCTGGAGACAGAGTTGCTTTATAAATAGCATATTAAGATACTTAAAGTGTAAGAATTATTTAAGATGTTTTATGACTTTAGAAAGAGAGTGCTATTGGATGTACTTTAAAGAGTTCCTAAATTCAGATTCTACAATTTTAATTTTTCTTTTACTTAGTTTCTTCCAAAGTAACCAAATTCAGACACCCCAATCACATTGCAACTTCTTACCAGGATTAACCCCAAACCCCACAGAATGACGGAATTGGGTCCCAAATTAGGCCTCAACTTTTTCTATTTTGTACTTTTCTCCCACAGCTTTGCTTAAAAGCTCTAAACACAGACTGCAATTTTCTACTATACCAAATATTTTCCTGGTCTAATTATTCCTTAAAGAACCTCAAATTTACTTTTCCTTTACTAAAATTATACTTATTTATTTGCCTAAAACCCTACTTTGTAAAATTTCCAAAGGCCACTCAATTTAAAGTTATTATTCATGCCAACTGTCCCCCTGGCCTGTGGTACTTACAGCATATCTTGAATTGTAAGTTACCCATCATGGAAGACATGTCTTAAATCGGTTTCCGGTGCTTTGTAGGCTATTTGAGGGTTAACACCACCACTTGTGACTAAAAATTTAAAAATTTAGAACTATAAAAAAACTCTGGGACAAAAGCAAAATCTAAATTGATTGAATTATCCTGGCTTACAAAAGTTGTAAATTCAGTGCTTTCAGAATAGTTAAAATGTTTACATTTCCAGTGTCACCTGAGTAGCTTAGTTGGTGAAAGGTCAGACTCTTGGTTTCAGCTCAGGTCATGACCACATTCAGCAGAGTCTGCTTCAAATTTTTTTTTTCCCTCTCTCTTCCCAGCTCCTCTTACTCTCTCTTCCTAAAATAAATAAAACCTTTTAAAAAATAAAGTTTGCATTTCCCATGAGGAATAAAACTTTCATAAAATCCTTGTATAAAAACATATGGTATTTAGTGATACTTGGTTTGGGAAAGAAGTATAATCAGAAAAAAAGTAATAATCTTTAGGTTATTTCCATAATAATTTACATATAAACTGAAAATACTAGGTTACTTGGGGCAAAAGATACATTGTTTTTAGATTATTCTTATGAAAATAGCCAACTTTCCTTGTCAACAGTGACAAGATTGCAAACTATTATAAACCAAGTTCAATGACTTAACAAGAAATGCAAATTGTAAATGAATAAACACCACTGACAACTCAAATTAACTGCAATGAATATAAAATATGATTGAAATATAAAAACTGTACATGACAATAACAAATTATAATAGAAGTCCTGACATCACAAAAAAAAAAAAATTAGATAAGGGACACGTGGGTGGCCCAGTTAGTTGAGCATCCAGCTCAACTCTTGATTTTGGGTCAGGTCATGATCTCAGGAGTATGACATCAAGCCACTCATGGAGCTCTACCCAAAGCATGGAATCTGCTTAAGATCGTTTTCTTCTTCTTCCTTTGTCCCTCCCCTAACTCATGCTTTCTAAATAAACAAATAGTAAATAAAATATTTAAAAAGTGCTAAATTAATGAATGATCATATGCTCATATATTCTAAAGTAAATCAATGCTATGAGAAAGTCAAGCCAGATTTTTCAAATCAGCAATTCTAATTCAAACTATTCCCCATTTTTCATTTGTGATAAAAATTAATACGACATAACACTGAGTTTTTGCTGAATTTTATTTCCCAGCAAAAATTTATATTTTCTTTCAAATAATGGAAATTTTGTCCTTTTGTAAGTAATGCAACTCTATTTCATTGTAGAGCTTATGACTCCTAATGGCTTTTTAAGAACCATCACAATTTGTATTGTCAATCACACATATCGATACCATGTGTCAAAGCCTTTGTGGAATTTATATAGGAAAAAAACAGATGGAATAAGCACACTAATCTAATTTACCTCTCATTTTTTTTTTTTTTTTTTTTTTTAGAGAGAGAGAGATCACAAGTAGGCAGAGAGGCAGGCAGAGAGAGGGAGAAGCAGGCTCCCTGCTGAGAAGAGAGCCTGATGCGGGGCTCAATCCCAGGACCCTGAGATCATGACCTGAGCCGAAGACAGAGGCCCAACCCACTGAGCCACCCAGGTGCCCCTAATTTATCTCTCATTTTTATTGGCCATCTTAACTGCTTTACTACTGATTTCCAAAAGCAATTACACTATATTAGGAATTAGTCACTTGCTATTAAATATTTAGTGCTTTATCTCAATCCCTTGAAACCTGTCTGAGTTCCTATATTTCTGATAACTACACTGTGTGCGCAGGATTTTATCTACTGAGATTTCATTCCACTGTTGGCAGATATAAGACAGGTCAAATACCACTATACTACTAAGGGGGGATTTAATTATAATATGTTGTTTAGTATTTTATAATCTATTCAACTAATTTTATTTACACTTGAAAAAATCATTAAAGACAGACAAGGGAAGGATCTAGTATTTATCACAAATTCTACATTTCCATGGATGGATGGTTGCATAGATAGATGGAACTGCATTCAGTTCTAAAAATGACTTTGACAGAGAATTGAAATTCAGAGAAGCTAATTTCCTAAAGTTAACAGTTGAAATTCAAATATAGCTGTCTCTCATTCTAAAATAATTCTTTCCCCCAAAGCCCAAATCCCCTCACAATAACATAACTACACTTACTAACTTGGCATATTCCTTCAGGTCTCCTATCCAATGCCATTATTATAATATATAATTGTACTTATAGTGAATATGAGAGCTTCAAATATATATGTATAGGAGGTTTATTAAGAGAGCTGATTTCAAATCAACTTCATTATTTAGATATACAATACACCTTTAGAGCTGAGACAGATCTCTTAAGTATTACTGGAATCCATCGACTGACTTGGTAGGAACTACAAATAAAAAGCCAGCAAAATTACTAGCATAGGAATATGTATGTGCACATTTTATAGTATCTAGCTTTAATATTCAACTCTGTGTTTACTATTTTCCCTCAATTCACAAAACAATGTATAACACATAGTAGGTATTTAATATATACCTGCTGAATGATGAGATTTCTATAATGTTTACTTAGAGCATACTGAATGAAATGAAAACTGCCCTAAAGTTACCACTTTTCAACATAGTTTGTGACCACTTCCAGGAAGATAAAATAGACATAGTTTTTCCTATCACTCCCACTAAACACAATAAAAAACAATGGACATTACACATAAAACAAACATAAAAAGATTCTTAAATGTGGAGAGAACAAGGCAAACTGACTATGGAACTCAGGATCTGAGGAATTACATAATTGTGAATTTTGTAAGGTTTTTCTTTTCTTCATATACTTGGAAATTTAAGAAATTGGCAACTCAGAAATGCCAATAGGCATGGATGAGAAAAGCTCCAATTAATATCTGCAGTCTCTAGCCAAAAGTGGCAGCCAAGCATGATAAAAAACATGCAGGCAATAATCACTGTCCTCCAGCCAAATACCACCAAAAAAAAAATCCTGTGGTCCTATCCCCACACAAGCTTATAAAGGATGAGCTGGGAGCATAGACTTAATTCATCCTAAGACTATAACAAGAAATCCCAATGCTCCCGTCTCTAGGCTGTAGTCAGAAAAGGCTGAGTAGACAACTGGGATTTTCATCTAGGCAGGGCAGTAATGAATGCCTCAAACTTCCAAATGTCAATGGAGTCCATGTGAGAAGCCCAGACTTCCACTGCCACCTTACAGAAATAAGATAACCTGCCTCTTCCCCACTAGAGAAGTATCAGAGAAGAAATGGAGAGTTGTCTCTTTCACCACAGCCCACAATGAGCCAATAAGTCCCTGTGATATCACTGGATACCACACAGGAAGGAATAACAAGGTGCTTCTTCTACCCCTTCCAACAAACGAGGTATCAGTGAGTCTAATGGGGAGCCAGAACTGTAAGCAGTGACAAAGAATAATGAAGACTTCCCGGAATGGAGTCTCAATGGAAGGTAAGTTAGGAAATTGGACTTCTAACCCAAATGGCAGTAATAAGGTGGTGTATCCATTCCTCACCACAGTGATAAAAGAGGAGGTACAACAGTCTTAATGTTTGTGTCCCCTCAAAATTCATATGTTCAAAACTTCTTGTTCAAGTTTATGGTATTGGGAGGTGAGGCCTTTAGGAGGTGATTAAGTCATAAGGACACAGCCCTCATGAATAGGATTAATATTTTCATAAATACTTTCATAAAAGTATTTTATACATACTTTCATAAAAGTATTTATACATACTTTCATAAAAGAGGCCCCAGAGAACTAGCTTACTCCTTCCACCATGTGTGGATAGAGCCAGAAGTCAGTAGTCTTCAACCTGGAAGAAGGTCTTCACCAGAATTAACCATGCTGGTACCCTCATCTTGGACTTCCAGCCTCCACTACTGTGAGCAAGAAATTTACACTGTTTATAAGCACTCAGTCTAGAGTATTTTAATTTTAGCAATCTAAAGGGACTAAGACAAAAATTGATACCAAGATATATAGCTACTGCTCTAACACATACCTAAAAATGTGGAAGCCATTTTGGAACTGAGAGAATCTAAAAGAGTTTTGATGTGCATGCTAGAAAATGTCTACATTGTCATGAACAGCAACTGTTAAAAGTAATTCCAGTGAGAACTCAGAAGTAGAGAGCTTCCGATAAAGCTTCA
This sequence comes from Enhydra lutris kenyoni, assembly GCF_002288905.1. Classification (NCBI taxonomy): domain Eukaryota; kingdom Metazoa; phylum Chordata; class Mammalia; order Carnivora; family Mustelidae; genus Enhydra; species Enhydra lutris. The sequence goes on along the minus strand of NW_019154098.1, from coordinate 26,200,057 downwards.
ATCATCTTAGCAAATATGTAAATGGTTACAAACACAATTTTGGTAGAAAATATGGACATTAAAAGTCATTTAGATGAAGTCTTAGATGGAAATGAGGAACATGTTATTGGCAGCTAGAAGAAAGGTGATTCTCGTTATAAAGTGGCCAAGAGCTTGCCTGATTAATGTTCACATGATAGTGTTCTGTGAAAGAACTTGTGAGCAATGAAATTGGATATTGGGCTGAGGAAATTTTGAAGGAGCACCCTGCTTTCTCTTGAAAGTTTATAGTAAACTACAAGAAGAAAAAAATTATTTAAAGATGAAAATATTAATAAAAAGGGTGGTAGAACTTAAATATTGAAAAATTCTCAGGCTATGCAGATTGCAAAAAATGAGAAAGCTTGTTTCAAAAAGAAATAAAGGTATGTTCAAGTAACATTTGGATAAGGAGATTAGCATGGGTGTTAACCACAGACTTAATCATCTACTCCTGCAGAAAAGCAACCACTTTGAACTGCAGGGAAGGACACAGGGAGGAATGAAGGAAGGTTACCAGACTTCTTAGATTCTTAGATTTTGTAGAATTGTACCACAGAGCTATCCAATTGTGAATTGGTACTACCCTTCAAGACAAGGGAAGACAGACCCCAATGGTGACTCAAAGATCATTATGGGTAACTATTTCATTTTAAAATTGGGGGCTAATATCTGGGTTTCTACAGCCCAGATGATTGTCACCCAAAGCCATGGGGCTGGTATACTCCGATGAAGATCCTACCCCTGTCCAGAAGAGCAATGGAAGTATGGTTTTCTCTATATAAATTTTGAAGAATGGGGTAGTCCAGAGCTATGGCCACATGGTCCAAACAGAGGGCCCCTATAAGTGCAAGGCCACAGCAAAGAGCCCTTGCTAGGGTCAATGCCAACATAGCTGTGGGGCGGGGCTTCCCTATTGCTCCCAGACCAATAAGACCTTGGACTAGGAGCAAAGGCACAGAGAGATGGGACCTGGGAGAGCCAAAGATCTGGGACTCTAACCTGTGAAAGTCGCAGCATAGGCTGCACCTAGCAAAGCCATGGGGCCACAACGTTTACCCCAATGGGTTTTTATATGTTAGATTTGCTTGAGACCTGTTACCTTTTTTTTTTTTTTCTGTTTTTCCCTTTTGGAATAGGCATGTCTATCTTGTGTCTGCTTTACCATTATATCTTGGATGCATGTAACATACCTGATTTCACAGGTTCATAGCTGAAATCTGATTTAGATAGTATTTATTTTTTTTTTTAAAGATTTTATTTATTTATTTGACAGAGAGAGATCACAAGTAGATAGAGAGGCAGGCAGAGAGAGAGAGAGAGAGAGAGGGAAGCAGGTTCCCTGCCGAGCAGAGAGCCCGATGCGGGACTCGATCCCAGGACCCTGAGATCATGACCTGAGCCGAAGGCAGCAGCTTAACCCACTGAGCCACCCAGGCGCCCGATTTAGATAGTATTTAGATGAGACTTTGGACTTTTGAGTTGAGGACATGAATTTTGAGAGGCTACCATGGAATGCCATAGTCTAAATGTTTATGTCTCCCCAAAATATGTATGTTGAAGACCTAATCCCCAAGGTGATAATCCTGAGAGGTGGGGCATTTGGGAAGTGATTATATCATTACATTGGAGTCCTCATAAATGGGATTACTGACATTACAAAAGAGATCTTAAAAGTCTGGCTCCTCACCCTTCCCACCACATTAGGATACCAATGAGAAGCATTTGACCCAGAAGAGGGCCTTCATCCAACTATTCTGGCACCCTCATCTTGGACTATGAGAAATAAATTTCTGTTGCTTATAAACAAAGTGGTATATGGTATTTTGTTGTTGCATCACAAACTAAGACAGGAGACCAGCTAATATAACAAATAAGATCCCAAGTCTTATCATGTCAAAAAAAAAAAAAGTCCAGGTTTTAATATAATTTTTTTTGTTATATAAAGAACCAGATAGATCTCAATTAAAAAACAATAGGTACCAAAAGAAGGTGACAGATGAGATATTATAATTTAACAAATATTTTAAATAACCACTATAAAAATTTTATCACACAATTACAAACCTGCTTGAAGCAAAGGGAAAAATAGACATTAACAGCTGAGAAAGAGAAATACTTAGGAGACAAACAGAAAAAAATAAGAAGAATCAAATGGAAATTTTAGAATTGAAAATATTCAGTAATAAAATAAAAACACTCAATGATCATAACAGCAGAATGGAGTAAACAGAAGAAGGCATAAGTAAACTGGAAGATAAAGCAATTGAAGTCACACAATCTGAAGAGTTAAAAAATAGAGTAAAGAAAAGAAAAAAAAAAAAGACTAGAGCCTTAGGGTCATGTGAGATTATTTAAAAAAATCTAAGAACAACATCATGTGAATATTTGAAAAAGGGGAAAAAGTTGGTGCTAACAATAGTAAAAGTAATAATTACTACCTTACACCAGTCAGAACAGCTAAAATTAACAAGTTAGGAAATGACAGATGTTGGTGAGGATGCAGAAAAAGAGGAACCCTCCTACGATATTGGTGGGAATGCAAGCTGGTGCAACAACTCTGGAAAACAATATGGAGGGTTCTCGAAAAGTTGAAAATAGAGCTACCCTACAACCCAGCAATTGCACTGGGTATTTACCCCCAAGATACAAATGATGTATCTTTTACCCTCCTACACTCTTTGTGGGAATACAAGCTGGTGCAGGCACTCTGGAAAATAGTATGGAGGTTCCTAAAAAAGTTGAAAAGAGATCTATCCTATGCACAGGAATTGCACTACTGGGTATTTACCATAAAGACACAAACGTAGTGATCTGAAGGGGCACATACATCCCAGTGTTTATAGCAGCAATGTCAACATTAGCCAAACTATGCAAAGAGCCTAGATGTCCAACAACAGATGAATGAATATAGAAGATGTGATACACACACACACACACACACACACACACAGAGGAATATTATGTAGCCATTAAAAAGTATAGAAACTTCCCATTTGCAACAGTGATTAGAACTAGAGGTATTAGGCTAAGCGAAATAAGTTAACCAGAGAAAAACAATTATCATATGATCTCAACTGGTATATGGAATTTGAGATCAAGGGGAAGAGAGGAAAAATATGAAACAAGATGAAACCAGAGAGGGAGACAAACCATAAGAAACTTAGTCTCAGGAAACAAACTCAGGGTTACTGGAGTGGAATGGGTATGAAGGAAAGATGGACATTGTGTGATGGACATTGGGGAGGGTACGTGTTTTGGTGAGTGCTGTGTGTTGTGTAAGAATGATGAATCACAGACCTATACTCCTGAAACAAATAATACATTATATGTTACTTTAAAAAAATGCAGTGATCTAAAGGGGCACCTGCACCACAATGTTTATAGCAGCAATGTCTACATTAGCCGAACTATGGAAAGAGCCCAGATGTCCACTGACAGATGAATGGAGAAAGAAGATGTGGCGTATGTTTACAATGGAATATTATGCAGCCATCAAAAAGAATGAGATCTTGCCATTTGCACCACATGGATGGAACTTGAGGGTATTAGGCTAACCAAAATAAGTCATCAGAGAAATACAAATATCATATGATCTCACTGATATGTGGAATTTAGGAAACAAGGAAGAGGATCATAGGGGAAGAGAGCAAAAACTAGAGAGGGAGACAAACCATAAGAGACTCTTAACCATAGGAAACAAAGTGAGGATTGCTGGAGTGGAGGAGGAAGGAGAGATGGGGTAACTGGGTGATAGACATTGGGCAGGGTATGTATTGTAATGAGCACTGGTGTTAAATAAGACTGATGGCTCATAGACCTGTACCCCTGAAACAAATAATACATTATATGTTAATTAATTGAATTTAAATTAAAAAAAGAGAAAAAAAGATTTTTAAAAGTCTATGAAATATAAAAAAAAGAAAGAAAGAAGGGCTGAAAACTTACCAAACTTGGCAAGAAACATTAATATGTAGATTCAAGAAGCTAAATAAATTAAGAGGAAAAAAAATCCAAAGAAATCCACATAAAAACACATCAGAGTCAAACCTCTGAAAATTACAGATAAAGGAGAAAGTCTTAATCAGAGATAACACTTTACCAAGAGGTGGAAAATAAATAGAATGACAGAAACTTTCTCATTAGAAATTGTGAAGACCAGAAGAGTTGCACACTTTTGACTTGACAGAAGTAAAAAAAAAAAAAAAGTCAGGACAAAATCCCATATCCATAAAAATATGCTTCAAGAAAGAGAAATCAAGAAATTCTCAGATGAAGGAAAACTAAGAGAATTTGTAAACAACAGATCTCCACTAAAAATCATAATTGTAGTTGGAGATTTGTACACTCTTCTCTCTACAACGAATAGATCAACTAGACAGAAAATTAGTAAGAAATACAGAAAATACATAAAGAACTCTAAGAACTTGATAGTAAAACCAAACACGTTTAAAAAAGGGCAAAAGATGTGAAGAGATTTTTCACTGAAGAATACATACAGATGACAAATACTTGAAATAACTTACATTGAAGAGTACTGAAGTCCTGGTTCAGGGTTTTTTCCGCAGACCCACTACCTTCTTTTTGGTAGCAATATGTTTTCTCCAAGGATTTGCCCTTTCAACATTCTGGTTAGTTCTAGTTGGACTGATGACCACAGTGTTCCTATCTCTGCTCCACGAATGAACTTAATTAAGGAATATAGGCATTCCAATTTTGTCTAATCAAATTATCTTAGGAACTTGATTTTGATTAAAGATGCACAGACTTAAAGGCACTGGATATGAATCAAAGTGTCATTCACAAAATATCTTGTGTCTCACATTCCCAGAGATAGCCTGGCTCTTTCCAAGACTCCTCCCTTAATGTGTCTGTCATCTAAAATCCTTCAAATATGTATTTTTTACATGAATTATCCAGTCTATTTTTAAATTTTAAGTGCTTCTGTTTTTTTTTTTTTAAGATTTTATTTGTTTATTTGACAGACAGAGATCACAAGTAGGCAGAGAGGTAGGCAGAGAGAGAGGAGGAAGCAGACTCTCTGCTGAGCAGGGAGCCGGGTGCAGGGCTCAGTCTCAGGTCCCTGTATTTCAAAATCATTGTAGCTGTTGTTAAAATTTGTTGTACAAATTTTAAAATATTTTTGTCTCTGTCTACATGTAAAAATCAATACTTGGGGCACCTAGGTGCTCAGTGGGTTAAGCCTCTGCCTTCGGCTCAGGTTGTGGTCTCAGGGTCCTGGGATCAAGTTCGCATCGGGCTCTCTGCTCGGCGGGGAGCCTGCTTCCCCCTCTCTCTCTGCCTGCCTCTCTGCCTTCTTGTGATCTCTCTCTCTCTCTCTCTCCCAAATAAGTAAATAAAATCTTAAAAAAAAATCAATACTTAACAAATATTATTTGAGGTCTCTATGTACAAGGCTCTGATTTAAATGCTAGAACCAGGATAACAATCAATAAAGCTGACCAAGTAATCTTAGTATCTACATTCTAATAGGAGAGAGGGAAAATAAATAAATGAAAGGATATTATTATTATGAAAAATATGATAAAACCTGTGAAAAATTAAATGAAATATTTGGAAAAAAATATGAGATAATGCTGGGCATTGTTTTATATAGGGTGGTCTGAGAAGGCTTATCTAATGAGGTGATATTTAAGAGAGACCTGATGAGTGTTGGGAAGTGAGCAGTCATGGTCTGGGGAAAGGTTTTCCAGGCAGATGGAACACCAAGTATCTAGGTACTGAAGTGAGAGTATGTTAATAGGGCGGAAGAATCTCAAAACAGTTTGACCTGGGTGGAGTTGGTGAAGGTGACCTGGTAGGAGATAGACCAGAGACATAACAGGACCATGTAGAAACTTGAGGGTCATTGTAATGACTTTGGCCTTAACCAGGTAAGCAATTAGAGAGTTTGAGATCTTGTGGCCTTATAAAATTTATTGTAAAAAAGTAGTCCTGGACATCTTTATGATAATTTCAACAGGGTCTTTTCAACACCTGCACAAGTACCAATCAAAAATACTGCATCTTATTGTTACAAGGAACTAGGAAATCACATGGTACTATTTTAAACAGAACTGTTTGCTTTCCTTGAAATTCTCACAACTTTAATTTTTAATAAAAACTATTTATTTATTTATTTAATAAATAAAGATTTTATTTATTTATTTAATAAATAAAGATTTTATTTATTTATTTGACAGAAAGAGAGAGTGACCACAAGCACGGAGACTGGAAGGCAGAGGGAGAATCGGGCTCCCTGCCGATGCAAGCCTCAATCCTAGGACCCTGGGATCAGGACCGGAGCCAAAGGCAGATGCTTAACTGACTGAGCCACCCAGGTGCCCCTGAATTCCCACAACTTTCGTCATTAATGCTACTATGGCATCTTTCACTGTTTGTCATGTACTCTAATTTTTGAAGACATATTTCCTCCTAAAATATAAACTGATGAGAGCAAACATAGAATCTAATTCATCTTAGTATCCAACCCAGAGGTATAATGGTATTTCTGCACACAGTTGCTTAATACATCCTGTTGAAATGGATGAGTGAAGTCAAAAATATTTTATTTTTTTCCAGTTTTCCTCTGACTAGAATATAAATTCCAGGAAATCAGATATTTAGCTTGTCGGGTTCACTTTAGATCTTCAGTTTTTAGAACAGTGCAAATCTTTAAAAATGTGTTAAATATGTTAAATGAACAAACGAATACCTAATTTTACTGGTGATAAAACTGAGTCCAAGAAATTTAAGGGGACTGCCCTTGGTCAAGCAGGTACAGTTAGCCTAGCAGAATTCAGGTATATCAGATTTGTAACATGCTGCCTTTCCATTTCAATAATTTATTTATTCTTTCAACCAGCATTTGTTAAGCACAAATTAAGCAATCAATACCATAGCCTCATGGACAAATATTATATGGAGACATGCTACTATTGTTTCTTAGTGAAAGAATCTGAGAAATCACATAAAATGTAAAGATATCAAGATATTCATACTTTGGCTCATTTGAAGTAAATTATGTACTACATAAATCAAAATATACTAGCAAAAAAAAAAAGGCCAAAAGCAATAGAGTGAGAATTAATTATATATTTTCACAGTCAAGTACTCAGGAATATAAAAATGAGTATACACAGTATTTATCAGCTTCAATACAACTACTTGGTGCTTTGGGGATAGGAGGTAACATAGTAGAAAGAGGAGGCCCTGTTGAAATGTAATGTGAATTGTGCCCTCCAGAAACTTGTATCTCAGTATCCCTGAAGAAGTAAGAAGTGTATCAGAGATACAGTACATATACTCTAACTGATCAACAAGTCATCTGATGCGCTCTGCCACTCAATATATCAGAACATTTTAGGAAGGTTTACCTGGTACACAATATTGAAAGAATTAATGTCAAGATTGGGACCAAATTTGAATATTTTCTAAATTTCATTCATTTTATGCATTTATATATTTTATTCAACATTTGGAAGGAGGCAAAAAATACAGATTAGCAAAGGGGAAGAGTGAGCCCCTTGTAGGAAAGGTGTGCAACTCAGAATGAGTATATCAGGGTTGGCAAAATAACAGCAACAAACAAGTCAGGAAATGACAGATGCTGGTGAGGATGTGGAGAAAGGGGAACCCTCCTACACTGTTGGTGGAAATGCAAGCTGGTGCAACCACTCTGGAAAACAGCATGGAGGTTCCTCAAAATGTTGAAAATAGAACTACCCTATGACCCAGCAATTGCACTACTGGGTATTTACCCTAAAGATACAAACGTAGTGATCTGAGGGGGCACGTGCACCCGAATATTTATAGCAGCAATGTCTACAATAGCCAAACTATGGAAAGAACCTAGATGTCCATCAACAGATGAATAGATAAAGAAGATGTGGTATATATACACCATGGAATACTATGCAGCCATCAAAAGAAATGAAATCTTGCCATTTGCGACGATGTGGATGGAACTAGAGGGTATCATGCTTAGCGAAATAAGTCAATCAGAGAAAGACAACTATCATATGATCTCCCTGATATGAGGAAGTGGAGATGCAACATGGGGGGTTAAGGGGGTAGGAGAAGAATAAATGAAACAAGATGGGATTGGGAGGGAGACAAACCATAGGTGTCTTAATCTTAATCTTAATTAAGATTAACTCTTAATCTCAAAAACTCTTAATCTCACAAAACAAACTGAGGGTTGCTAGGGGGAGGGGGGTTGGGAGAAGGGGGGTGGGGTTATGGACATTGGGGAGGGTTTGTGCTATGGTGAGTGCTGTGAAGTGTGTAAACCTGGCGATTCACAGACCTGTACCCCTGGGGATAAAAATATATGTTTATAAAAAATGAAAAATAAATAAATAAATTTTTTAAAAAGTAAATAAAAAAAAAATAACAGCAACAAAATAATTGTACCTAGGAAAGAAGATCTGGACATCTAAGAAATGGTACAGCAAGCTGGTTGCTGTTGTTTATTTATACCATGTACATCTATAGAAACATTTATTGGGTTTTGGTAATAGAAAAAGCTTTGAATTACAAAGCATTAGTTCAGATTTTGCAAAAAGCTATTAAAATATGTCTGTAAGTCTTCAGAAGTACTGAATTATAAGGAATTAAAAAGTGTTCCCTGCTTGATGGTAAAAAGAAATTCATGTGTAATAAAAACCAGTCAGGGTCAGAATCACTGTGAATTTAATTGATAACTAAATTGGGCTTACTGTACTTAAAAGATGATATGCATAATTGAACACTTGCACTGTGTACTACTGGAGTGTTTAATTATATTATAGAGCAGAAATACAACATTAAACATTATATATCTTACGGCCACGGAAGCCTGATACTTAATTGTGACTACTTCAGTATGATTAAAATGACTCCCTAAAATAAATAAATAAGCTAAAGGTAGCTTATGTTAGCATTTTTTCTTATACAGAAATAAAAGGGAGATGATTTGAAGAGAAGCTTTTTGATTATAAACTGTTTCTCAAGTTAGTATTCATTTGTTGAGCTTTGTAAGATGTGATAAAGAAAAATAATATAGACCCTCCACTGAAAAACTGTATGTGCATAAAATTCTCCATGGTTCATTCTTCCATCTTACTGTAAATTTAAACTTAACAGCTTGTAGGGACACCTGGGTGTTTCAGTCCAATTAGTGTCTCCCTTCGGATCAGGTCATGATCCCAAGGTCCTGGGATCGAGTCCCACATCAGGCTCCTTGCTCAGTGAGAAGCCTGCTTCTCCCTCTACCTGCTGCTCCCCATTTGTGCCCTCTCTCTCTACCTCTCTCTGACAAATAAATAAAATCTTAAAAAAAAAAAAAGTGACAGTTGGCTCATCTTTCTTCTTAAAACATACTCTTATTTTTATGCTATCACACACTGCTGGTCTTTCTCTTATATTTCTGATAGGTTTTCCTATTACTCATTTGTTGGATCTCTCCACTATTTTAGGTCTTAGATATTCCAGTTCCTCTGTAGGTTTCCCAGTTAGGTGTCTTAAAGTTTTCTCAAAATTAAAATCTCACGATTAAAAACTAATCTTTCCTGATTCAAATATGCTTCTCTTTCATCATTCTTCATGTAAGTGCATGGTGAGTTTTCCCCAACTCTATTTTCTTGCTTGATAAACTCTTCATTACTCATCCACATGTCCGTTAATAAAAGTTATCTAATTTCTTTTTATTCTTTTCCCAAGTACGTCTCAGTTCTGTCACACCATTATCTCTCTTCTCTAAAAACTCTTGCCCAAGGCACAAACACCTCTTCCTGGACCATTAAAATAGCCTCCTTTCAGCCCTTCCTCCCATATATTCTTGGTCACTAGAAACTTCTCTGATAATGGAGGTTTGATTCTTTCCTATTTAGCAGTTTCCTACTGCTCATGGTAGAAAATTAATAACCTTCAAAATGACTTGCAATGTCCTGTGCAGCACAGTTTCATTTCTAAATTGTTTTACTTCCATATCTTCCACTCTACATTCTGTCATTTACTATTTTCCAAATACACCAGATTTTTTTTTTTTTTGTAGGTCCTCAAAACTACCAAATTCATCCTTGACCATGTTGTTCCATTGGCTTAAAAGCTCTTTTTACCACCCTTCTTATCCTCCTCACAGTCTTTTGCTGTTAGATTTACTTATTCTTCACATTTCAGCCTGAATGTCATTCCCTTGGGTTGTTTATGCATCCAGTTAAAACTCTATGCATCAAAGTAATATCCTCACAGAACACTGTATCATTTCCTCGTAGGTCTTATAACAATTGTATCTCCTGAGTAATTATTTTAAATATTTTATTTATTTACTTGAGAGAAAGAGAACAAGCATGAGTAGGGGTTGGAGGGAGAGGGAGAAGCAGGCTCCCTGCTGAGCAGAGAGCCCAATGAGGAGCTGGATCCCAGGACCCTGGGATCATGACCTGAGCTGAAGGTAGATGCTTCACTGACTGGGCCATCCAGGGGCCCCTGGATAATTATTTTAATTGCATGTCTTATCTGATTCTTCATAGGCCACTAAGCTCTAAAGACGCATGGAATGTGTTTCATTCACAACTATTTTTCTAGTACCTAATACAGAAAAAATACTCAATAAATAGTGGCTTAGTAAATGAATGAATAATGAATAAACGTCAACCCAGCATTGTCCCATTTGTCTAGAAGTACTGTCAGAAGTATACATTTTTCACAGTTTGTAAAACAAACCAACAAACATAATTCTGTTGTTTCCTTCATATACCAAATGCTGGCATATTTTTTAAAATAATTAAAGTTAAGTCAATATTACATTCTCATATGATGCATTAGCATTTAGTTTAAGTATAGTTCTCTAAAGATTTATGTAAGTATGATTAGTGGCTACATGTATGTAATATTTAAATAAATCATGCCTCATGATGCATGGCACAAATCTGAAATATGTGTATTTTATGGAATCAAAATCTTCTGAAGAGCAGTTTAACATTTCAGAGTTTGCATTTTTAAAAGATTTTATTTATTTATTTATTTGAGAGTGAGAGAGAGCAAGCAAGCAGGGGGAGAAGCAGAGGGAGAGGGACAAGCAACTCTGCACTAAGCCCAGAGTCCAGTGGGGGTCTTAAGCCCACAACCCTGAGATCATGACCTGAGACGAAATGGTGTTCAATGTTTAACCATCCGAGCCACCCAGGTGCCCCAACATTTCAGAGTTTAATTTAATGATGAAACTTATGAAAGAGAAGTCAAATTTTATACTAACTTTGATCTCTTAAAAAGGACATAGTGTATTTTCATTTTTATTATACCCAATATCTGGAACCATGGAAAATGCTTACGACCATTCCAGATTTTCTGGCTATCATTTGCTCCCTCACTATTGTAACGGCCAAATTTGTCATAAGGAACATGTGGTCTCTATCGTCATCTTTCAGGTTTCATTGTCTGCCTCACTGTTTCTTTGCTAAATGTTAATACAACTCTGTTTGCAATCAGTTATTTCTCATTCTAAAATCATACTGCTTATAGGAAAACCCAGAATCATGGTTCAAGAAAGTGTCGATCAAATTCAAATCCTTCATTTAAAGCTAACAAGCATTTATTTTAGCTTCCTTGAAATATATGCAATTCCTCACATTTCCAAAACCTCAAAATATATTTTCCCAGAGATATGATTTAAGCGTTTTACAAAGTCATATTGTACATCATCAACCTGGCTCATGTCTTCTAAGTATACTAACATCTCTATACTATCATGGTATAATCCTAGATGACTCTTTTAGCTAAGGAATGAAAATGGTATAGCTTCCTAGGATCTAGTTTAACCATTTATGAGGGAGGAAATTCCTTTAGAAATAATGTGAGCTTTCGCATATGTTATCCCTCAAAGGCTCCTGGTGTCTCCAAGGTGTAACAGCTGTGGGACCATCTGTGAGCCAAATCACGTTCCCATAACAAATGCTGTCAATACAGAATTTAAACCAAAAAGTTAGGATTGGTTCAGAACTCATTAGTAAAACACTGCTACCTTCCCAAAAAAAAAAAAAAAAAAAAAAAAAAAAGTCAATCTTCATTTAATACTCTGAAAATCACTGTATGAGGATAAAATTTTTGAGCAACAAAAATTTCATCAGAGTAGTTATGCAGTTACCTAGGTATAGTTAAGTTTCTTTCATTCATTCATCTAGAAAGTACTTAGTGATGGCAGCACCATGATAGGCCTCACGCTATGACAACAATAACAAATAGAAACATTTGTCATCCTTTTAGAATATTCTACAGGGTTTGTACACTTCCTGTATAATCCCATCTCCTTGAGTGTAGTAGGTAGAGCCTGTGAATATGATACAATCACTTCTGTGACTGTTTTGCATTCTATGGCAAAAGCATTTTGTGGATGTAATTACAGCTCCTAGTAGTTGATTCTGAACCTATCAAAAAGGAGAGCTTCTTTGGTGTACCTGATCTAATCATTTGCGCTCTTAGAGAGATGAACAGCATAAAAGCAGCAGATGCTCTCCTATTGACCATGAAAAAGCAAACTGCCACGTTGAAGAGAGTGCCACATGGCAGAAAATTGCAGGCAGCCTCTAGGATTTGAGAATCTCAGTCCTAACCTACAAGGAACTAAATTCCGACAACGACAAATGAGCACGGAAAAAGAAACTGCAGCCCTGACAGCAATTATTTCAATCTGATGTGACCCTGAGCAGAGGATCCGATGAATCTATGCCCAGATTCCTGACCCACAGAAACTGGGAGATTAAACTTTGTTATTGTTTCATGATATTAGTTTGTGGTATCTTGTTATGCAGCAACAGGAAATGAACAGGGGAAGGAGCAAGTTGTGCACTTTTCACCTCTTTAACTGTTGGGAGATGCATACTTAGTCCCTCTTGATCACTATGGACTTCAGATATGTACCATATATTAATGACTTCCATGTTAGAAGAGATCAGGCCATAAAAAAGTAAAGAAGGGTTGGGAAAAATTAAGAACTGGCATTTTTCTACCAGTTCTAGATCTACATTCATGACAACAACCCTAGCTTCCTGAATTAATATAAATTATGTGATGAGCAAAATTTATAGCAAAATTCAATAGAAAAAAAAATGAGGGGAAATATAGGATGTTGTGAAAACATAACTTAATGATATTTAGTACCTAAAAAAAAAAAATCCCTTTTGAAAGACCAGTTAACTTCCCATTAGTCAATAAATAAATGGGTTATTATTTAAGTTAAAATGTTAGGAATCGTATACTAAAATAAATCGGGTTTCAACTTTGAAAAATATATAATAGATATAGGTGAAAAACTTATCACAGCAGGCTCAAAATTTATCATATGCTCTGTACATCACTGGCATAATACCACAATCATCTCTCCACTTTAGGTAAGTTCAAAGTTTAAAATCCTAATGCCCAGTGATGGGTAAGAAACAGCAAAAGATCCGTAACAAAACACCCCTTACATAAGTTTTAAAGGCATTTAAATACCATATAATGCTCTATATTTTATAAAGACACAAAAATAAAAGCTGTAACATACACATCTGAGCAGTCCCTTATGTGAGGAGATTCATGGGAATATGGAATGAGGATAAAAGAGGATTCAAAATGCATATATTCATACAAAAATACCTGCATCTTGACAAGAAAGGGGTCTGCAGCCTTGCAGTGAATTCTAATAACTGTTCCAGGATTTAAAAACGTGATTAACTCAATCCTCTGTACCTAAGCTACAAATGATAATAATACCAACAGTGACAATATAAAATTAGGGAATGGAACTAGTCTTTAAAATCTTTTCTTGTTTATTTTGTAATTTTTTCACTCTACTACATGTTTTCATCTAGTTAGAAAAGTTGACTTTGCTTCACTCACAACCTTTGGAGCTTGAGACATGTCATTTGGCTGAGTTTTACCTACTAAGTGAGAAATTAATAAATACAAAAGAATATGCCAAGACTCATGATTATTACAAGAGGAAAAATTAAGAGAACAGACAACTATCATTCTGGAGAAGGAAAGACTTGGTAATGGCCACTGAGACTATGATAAATGTTTCCTAATATTTGAAAGCCCTTCATCTGTCATATGCAAAAGAAAAAAAAAGGTGACACTTATTTTGTTTGGCACCAAATGGAATAACATGAATCACTAGATGGAAGTTATGGGTATTTCAGTTCAACATAACAGAAGGTTTCTATTTAGAGTTGTCCAAACAAGGAAAGACCTGCCATTGAAAATTGTGAGTTTACAGTCATTAGACTGTTCAAAAGTGGGGGATGCAATAGAAATTAGTCGTAAGTCAGTATTGCTCAAATAATGGTTGTCACTCAGATTGAGTGATCATAGCTGTACACTTTTTACTTCCTCCACCATCCTTTTATTGGGTCCATGATGGGAAATGTATGTCATTTTGTTTTCAAGATTGCGTAGGTTTATAAATAACAAATAGATGATTTATAAAGATTCTGTTAAGCTTGTTATGCTATGAGAAGAAAAGAACCTATCCATTGCATGAGTCTATTATTATTCATTCTACCTTAAAATATGCATCAATTTCAATATAAGATAAACTGCATTCCAATGAAGGTAAATTGAGTGCACAAATGTTAAATATACCCCTCTGTGCAAACTTCTGTTCTGTTCTTTTTAATTTTGATCTGAGTTTTAATGTAATTATTTTAAGTTCCAAATGGAATGAATTTTATGTATAAAGAAGGGGTGATTTAATGCTTCTAGGAGGAAAATTATCTATGGAACTGAATAATTAGAAATCAAAGCAGTTTTATAGTGGTGATTATTGACAGGACATCTGAGTGTGACTAAGAGGAAACTTTGAGAATACCATGAAAGTTTTGGTCAGTGAAATTTATTAAAGCCAAGTAAACAACATCAAAATTTGGATTGGGAAAGTGTGAAATGAATAGAAGACCTAGGTCCACAGCTAAGCACCGTCCCTAACAAGTATGTCCTTCTTTGCAAAACCGTTTCTTAATCTCTGAAACTCATTTTAACTCAATAAATATTTATTGAGTGACAACTATGGGATAAATCCTGAACCCAGAGAACACAATCATGGGGAGCTTAAGATCTTACAGTGGGCCTGCCTATGTAAATACATATGTGAATTCAGTGCAATATCAATGAATAACAGACGTAAATCCATTGTTCACTTGCTGCAAAATGAAGAAGTTAATGGTATAGAGAGTGGATACAGGAAAGAAATGCTGAATATATCAATACATTATAAAACTTTGGTTTAAGAATGAAAAGAGATAAAGCATGATGGAATAGGATCTGCTATCTGTTCTTCTCACTTGATAGAGGAATTTTTGAATATGCAATATTTGTCACACCCTTCTTTTTTATTCCCACTGTTACCACACCTGGTGAAGCTCCTAATCACTGTACATGTAAACTTAAATATAAATATGTCTCTCTTGTGCCTTAATGATGAGGGTATTTTCTTCAGAAAGCTTGAGTTAAATTGAATATTTCCTTTGAGCAAATAAATTAGTTTGGTGCCTGAGGATGCAGAGAATAATGGAAAATGGAGTATGATTAACTACCTTCTAAGATTCTGCCCAAGACTGAGAAAGACTACCGTTAAACAAAGAAAACAAATCTAATAACTACTGGTAGAGCAATAAGTACAAATGAAAGAAATTACTTGAGTGGGGAAAGAGTGCTCCTTTAAAATAAGGTGACCAAAAATATTATAACTTAAGTACCTTGTAAAAATTGCCAAACCGACTACTCTGTCAGAACTTGATTAAGGAAGCATTCCATAATTTCTCCATTTTAAATGAGGTTGGTAATTCCTACCTCAGAGAGTGACTATAGGCTTTCAGCTGATGAGCCTTATCAAGTACAGTGCAGAACACATGAGCAGAAGCTCGTTAAATGTTTGTTCATTCTCTTTGCCTCTATTCCCAGTTTTTGTACATTAATTGTTAACACATTCATGACACTTCTATCTAGGAAGTAAAGGAAGAATGACATTGTAAATTTAAACAGTATAAACTCTGATGTAGAAAGTTCAAAACATCTGGAGACCTAAATATATCCTTGGGGCAAAACCTGAGAGTTGAGTATTTAAGGAAAAGCTCATAGGAATAAAAGGGAACTGAGGTAGAAGTACAATTGGGGGAAAAAATTCTGTATATTGTGAATATTTATCTGTTTGAAAGTGATTCTAAATGGACAAACCTGAGAATATTAGAAATTTGAAAAGAAAACAAGCAGTTTAATTATTTTAAAAAAAAGCCTAACTAAAACCCTGTTGAGTCTGTGTCATTAGCTTGGCCCTATCACAATAGTACAAAGCTTAGTACAAATATATTCAGTATGTAGTTACATCAGCAACATTCAGTCCTCTCAGTTTTTCAATGATAGAAGAGATGTAGACAATATAAGAATTGTTAGAAGGTGGGTACATGAAACCTCCCAGACTCCGTGGTTTTCTGTAATCAGTTCTGAAAGATTCCTTTCTTTCCTGGAATCAAGGGTTGGAGAATCACAGTTATGGATGGTCACTCATTTACTTGATTTTTTTTTTCCTTATGTTTCCCATCTTTAAGTACTTTATGACTGGCAGCGAGCCAACAGCAAACATTTTGAACTTTGCAGCCCAAATGGGGTTTAGATTAGATTAGAAAGGAAATTGCTAGGAAAGAAAATTATTAACCTTATAAATAATCTAAGCATATTGATTATCTCTATATTCAGGTTCCCATCCCAGAGTGCCAAATGAAAATAGATTGTTAGTGAAAGTGGATATAAATGCAGTATCTCTTCATAAGCTATAGTCATATGAAGCAATTTAAAGTTTTCCTGCCAAACAACAGATATGTTTTAATGATATTATACCTTTCTTATAGACCTCTCTTTTTTAGAGTACCCATCAAAATTTGTAATTATATTATTTTTTCTGTGATTATTTGCAAATACCCATCCTCTTCACTAGGCCATTCTTTTCATGATGGGAGGAACTATGCCTGTTGTCTGTTCTGTAGTTGCTCCTCCAGTGTCTAGCATGCCAGAAAAGTGAATACACTGCCATTCCTGTGCATACTTTCTCTGCTTACTATTGTGCTTTCATAATATCTGATCTTAAAAAAAGATTAGCATATTCTAAAAGATACTAGACAAAGAATAATGGTTTGACTATATTTTGGTCTTTTAAAAAAAAATAAGAATAAGGGTCCACCTCATGCTCATTAGGATGGCTACTACAAAAAAAAAACAAAAAAACAAAAAAACGAGTGTTGGAGATGACAGAGAAATTGGGAGTCCATGTGCATACTTGGTGGGAATGGAAGATGGGTGTATCCACTGTGGTAAGTGCTATGGTGCTTCCTAAGAATTTTAAACATAGAATAGCCATGTGATCCATCAGTTCACTACTGATACACACCCAAAAGAATGGAAAACAGGCTCAGAAATATATTTGTATATCCTGTTCATAGTAATATTATTCATAGTAGCTAAAAAATGGGATCAACCTAAGTGTTCATCTATACATAAATGGGTAGGCAAAAGGTGTTAGAGGCAATGGAATATTATTCAGCCTTAAGAAGGAAGGAAACAATGACATATGTTAGCATATGGATGAATCTTGAGCACATTATGTTAAGTGAAATAAGCCAGTCACAAAAAGAAAAATCCTTATGATTCCACTCCTATGAAGAAAGTAGATCAGTCAAAATCAAAGAGACAGAAAGTGTGACAGTGCTTGCCAGTAGCTGTAGTGGGAGGAAGCAACAGGGGGTTACTATTTAATGGGTACAGCGTTTCACCTTTGCAAGCTGAAAAGGATTCTGGAATTGGATGATGGTGATGACTTTACAACAAAGTGAATACAATTAAACCACTGAACTGTATTATTAAAATGGTTAAGTTGAAAAATTTTATATTATGTGTATTTTGCTGCAGTAAAAAAAAATAAGGTTAAGAAAAAATAGATTTTATGTGATTATAAATCAAGGAAGATTACTAAGATTGTTCATCTCTGTCATGGCTACGGCCTACCTTTTAAATAATTTGGAACTGAAAGGCATATGCTTAACTCCCAAGAATGCAGACTTTGTAGGCTACTATTAGGGGCTTTGAGGAAATACAAAACTGTATTACTGAAGCAAAAGAATGCTTAGAAGTCCTAGAGTACATATAAATGGCTTAGTCAAGAACTTACATACTTTTGTGGGATTATGGTTGTGTGACACTTATATTTTACTGACTAAAAGTACTGGAAACATTTGACAACCATCTAAATAAGTTGGGTTTTATCATATTTCTTAATATTCCTAATATGAATTATGATCTACAATATATCTTAAAAATATTTTAAAAGTATTTTAAGACTTTTTGCATTTTTTATCTTAATAAGCTTGTTAAATATGACAAGTAATAGATAAGAATTATACAACATAGTATACAATATGAGGATATCTGTAATTACAATATTTGGACAAACACCAAAATGTCAAGATTCAATACTTAAAAAAAAAAAAAAGATAGATCTTGGGAAGAATGTACTTGGATCTTAGCACAAATACACTTTTTGGAAAGAATCTAACTGCATCTATTAGATGTATTCTGAAACAAAAACAAGCAATAGAGTTAACTTGTATTTGTTAGATTATATGGCATGTCTGAAATTTTGTATCAACTTTTTTTAAAAAAAAGATTTATTTATTATTTTAGAGAGAGAGAGAGAGAATGTGAGCAGGGGGAGAGGTACAAGGAGAGGGAGACAGAGAATCTTACGTAGAGTCTGCACTGAGTGTAGTGCCTACCCTGGGCTCTATTTCACCATCCAGAGATCACTACCTGGGAATCAAATGCTTAACTGACTAAGCCATCCAGGTGCCCTTTGTACCAGCTTTTAAAGGGCCACAACTAACGTCAAGTAAGTGAGACACTAATCTTAGGTGTCAGTAATTAAGATAATTTATAATTCAATATTCAATAATTAAGATAAATTATAATTCAATATTAAAATATAAAAATTAATGTAAAAAATCTATGTTGAGCAAGATATCAAATTTGAAATAAAAATAAGGTCAATATTCTTTCTCCCCTCCTTTTATCTTTGACTCCAACATGGTTAAGCTCAACAGTAATTTTTTATTTCAGATTATCTTTATAAGGATGTTTGTATAAGAAAGAGCACTGGAAGATAAAGACGTGTCCCCCTGTAGCAGAGAGGAGATTTCCTGACAAGGATAATAAAACTAATGTGTCTCTTAGGGACAAATGTTGAGCAGGTTTGCTAGAGGTCTGCATTTAAAATATTGGGGTTTCCTAAGTTTAATTTTCTCAACAGTGACACACAAATGGCATATCCAGTATCTGCCTGTAGTGTTTCACAATGCACTGTGGTACTCTCAAGACAGCTCATGCAAGGAAAACCGATTTAACTATGAAGTTTATGGTGTTTACTGTGCTTTGATTAATAAAGTCCTTTGTCTCTGACCAAAGAAACTCTTGTCATTTGTCAGTGTATGTGACACTGGCAGGATAACTTGTTAGTTTTCGGAAAGGCAAAATCTTAAAACCTTAATAATTATGACATTTTCTTAATCTTTTCAATTCTTTCAAAAGTAAGTAAAAATCTGGGATATTTATCTGTGCTACAATATCAGCTTTTGTCTAATACAGTTTACTTATGCCAAAATAATTAAATTTTTAAACAGCTTTATGTATTGTTAATACTTAAAGATCCTTAGATGTATTTTCTTCAAAAACTTTATGCTAAATACATTAGAAATTGATGGAGTTGAAGAAAACATCGGTGCATTTCAAATGTTTTCTAAGCTTGCATTCAGCATTTCACAAATAGATGCTCAAAATGCAGAGGTAGTTAAAATTTCAGAGGATGAGATATGTATTATAAGCATAGCTCTCTGAATACATAACCTCCCTATGCTGAATTTAAATCTAATTTTGTGACAGCTGTAAAAATGGCTACCTCGTAGAGAAACGCAAAGAAATCAAATTTATGCTATTCTCTGAAAAGTTACAATGCTAAATTTTAAACGATAACATTTCTAAATTTTAAACCATAACATTTCTGCCTCTAGTGAGGTTCCTGGGAAAATGCAATTCTTTAGAATATATTTATAAATCACCTTTCATGATGAAGACTTTTCAAATCATTTCCAAACATAAGTAGTAGGGAAAGGAGGGGGTGGAACTTCACATGCAAAAAAAGTATTTGTTCATAAACATGTAGGGCAGAAAGAATATATTGCTATTGCCACTAAGTATGCTAAAAATTGTGATTGATTAAGTCAGGTCTGTACTAAACTTACATGATGCCAACATTTCCAGACCAAAAAAGGGGGGGGCAGTTAAAAACAATCAGCAGATGTCACCTGAAAGAAGGCTGACATTACTGATTCGACAATGAGCTGAGGGGCATGAACAAGAGACAGAAATATTTGTGAACCACATGTGTGATAAGAAAGGTTGTTCCTCTATATATCAAATGATGAAAGAGATGAAATGATGAAAGAGAACATAAAGTAGAATTCCATCACTTGAGTTGACTCTGAGTTCACAGTTTTCAAAAGTCAAAGAGCCTATCCCTCGCTTAAGGGTCCTTATAACAATCCACTTTGGACACAGCATATATTATTATGATTAGAAAACATTTTATTTATAAACATATGCATATATAGAGTAGATGTATATGTATTGGAGTGCCTGGGTGGTTTAGTTGGTTAAGCCTCTGACTCGTGATGTAGTTCAAATCACAATCTAATGGGTTGTGGGATTCAGCCCCCCTTTGGGCTCTGTGCTCAGCATTGAGTCTGCTAAGATTCTCTCTCTCCCTCTCTCTCTGCCCCTCCCCTCATGTTGTCTCTCTCTAAAATAAATAACTATAACTTTAAAAATATATATGTATATGTATAAAATTTTTCATGTCATGTTAGGTAAAAAATAACAGGTAAAATATTTCTGATATTTGGAGTAATAATCTTTTTCTCACTATATTTAGAAAAGAAAAAAGTAATGGAGGAAAATAAGATGGTACCAGATGACCTTTTAAAATGTGCAACATATTCAAAATAGTTTTCTATTATTTGTCCTTGAGATCTCTTAGCCTATTCACCAATATCAGTGGTTCTTCTTAGCTAAGAGAAGGGTTCACCCTACTTAGGAACTCCAAATATAATGCCTGTTCCTTAAAACCATACAGTGTGTAGGGGGGATCAAGATGACAGAGGAGTAGAGGACCAAATATCATCAGGTCCCAGGAGTTCAGCTACATAGTTATAAAACCATTCTGAACACATACAAATTCAACAGGAGATAGAAGAGAGGAAGAGTAGCAATTCTAGGAACAGAAAATTGACCACTTTCCGGAAGGTAGGACATGTGGAGAAGTAAATCCAAAAGCAATGGGAAGACAAACTGCAGGGGAAGGGGCTGGCTCAGGCCAAGTGGTAGAGCAATAGAGCACAAAATTGGAATTTTTAGAAGTCTGCTCCACTGTGGGATGTTGCTCCAGAGGCTAAGCGGGAGTGGGGCCCTTGCGGGGACAGTGTGGTCTCAGGACCCACAGGGTCAAAGAAAGACCAGGGTTGTCTGAGTGTGGCAGAGCTCCCAGGTGTCAGAGCAGGGAAGCTGGCTACTGAGTCAGAGCCGAGGAGTGAGTTCTCAGCTCAGGGTTACCTTAAACCACAATCCAAGGCACAGTCAGACCACTGCTCTTCAAGCAGGGATCCCAAAAGTGGCAGATCCAGAGAGAACCCCTCCTCCCTCCTCCAGGAAGAGTGGCACAGGAGCACTTGGAAGGAATCTGCTGAGTTTGGCGACTCCAAACTGGGCTTTGTGCCAGGGACAGAAATGCTCGGTCACAGGCCAAGTAAGCACAGAGTGCAGCCAGAGACCTGGGAGACAGAAGTGGTTGACTACTTTTCTGTGAGGTCTCACTGAGGAGTGGGGCCCAGATCTCTTGGCTCCTCCAGGCCTGAGATTGGGAGGCCACCATTGTCATTCCCATCCTCCAAAGCTCTATGGAAAGCATTCAGGGAACAAAAGCTACTGAGAGTGAATGCAAGCAGATTACTTAGCCTGACCCCTAGCAAGGGCTGTGCAATTCCACCTCTGGGCATAGACATTTGAGAATCATGGCAACAGGACCCACCCCCAGAAGAACAGCAAGAACATCCAGCCAAGAATGAGTTTACAATTCAACGAGAACTACAGAACTCCAGAGCTAGGGGAAAGCAACACATAGAATTTAGGGCTTTTTTCCCCAAGATATTTAGTCTTGCAAAGTTAAATTTTTCTAATTTTATTTTTTTCTTATTCTATTTTTTTAATCTTTTCCTCTTTCCTCCTCTAATGTTTTTTACTATTTTCTCTGATAAATACTTTTTAAAAAATCTTTTTAAACTTTCATTGTTATAGTCATATTTTATCCCTTCATTGTTAACCTTATTTTTTGTATACATATAGGTTTTTATTCTTTAAAATTTTGGGATACAATTTCTTCTAATAGATCAAAATATACCCTATATCTAGCTCCAGCCTGATCACATTCATTCCTCTTTTTTTTTTCCAGCCAACTTATCAATTCATTTTTTAGAATCTTTTTCAATTTTCATCTTTACAGCCATATTCCATCCCTACATTGTGGTTACCCTTACTTTTGTATACTATAACTGTTTCTTTCTTTAAAATTTTGGGAGGTACTTTCTTCTAAGAGGCTAGAATACACCCAAAATCAAGTGGGTGGCTATGTTCTATTCACCAGTCAAATATATATATTTTTTTAATTTTTTATTTTTTTAATTTTTCCCCTTTCTTCTCCACCTGGTTTTGGGTCTCTCTTGATTTGGTTAGCATATATTTTTTCTGGGGTCTTTGCCACCCTTTTAGTATTTTACTCCCTCATTCATAAATTATTATCTGGATAAAATTACAAAGCAGAAAAACTCACCACAAAAAAAAAAAAAAAAAGAACAAGAGGCAATACCATTGGCAAGGGAACTAATCAACACAGACATTGGTAATATATCAGAATTATAGGGGCATCTGGGTGGCTCAGTGGGTTAAAGCCTCTGCCTTCGGCTCAGGTCATGATCTCAGGGTCCTGGGATCGAGCCCCGCATCAGGCTTTCTGCTCAGCGGGGAGCCTGCTTCCTCCTCTCTCTCTCTGCCTGCCTGTGATCTCTGACTGTTAAATAAATATATTTTAAAAAAAAAGAATTATAGTGCAGAATGATGGTTATCAAGGTGCTAGCTGGGCTCAAAAAAGCATGGAATATATTAGATAACACCTTTCTGGAGAAATAAAATCCCTTTCTGGAGAAATAAAAGAACTAAAATCTAAACAAGTCGAAATCAAAAAAGCTATTAATGAGGTGCAATAAAAAAATGAAGGCTCTTACTGCTAGGATAAATAAGGCAGAAAAGAGAATTAGTGATATAGAAGATCAAAGGATGGAGAAGAAAGAAGCTGAGCAAATGAGAGACAAACAACTACTGGACCAAGAGGGGAGAATTTGAGAGAGAAGTCATATCATAAAATGAAGCAATACTAGAATAATTGGGATTCCAGAAGAAGAAGAAAGAGAGAGGGGGGCAGAAGATATATTGGAGTGAATTATAGTACAGAATTTCCCTAATATGGCAAAGGGAACAAGCATCAGAATCCAGGAGACACAGAGAACCTCCATCAAAATCAATAAAAATAGGTCCACACCCCATACTCCTATAGTAAAATGTACAAGTTTCAGTGACAAAGAGAAAATCCTGAAAGCAGCTCTGAACAAGAGGTCTGTAACACACAAAGATAGAATATCAGATTGACAGCAGACTTATCCACAGAGACCTGGAAGGCCAGAAAGGACTGACATGATATATTCAGAGCATGAAATGCAGCCAAGAATACTATATTCAACTAGGCTGTCATTGAAAATAGAAGGAAAAATAAAAAGCTTCTAGGACAAACAAAAATTAAAAGAATTTGCAAACACTAAATCAGCCCTCCAGAAAATATTGAAAAGGGTCCTCTCAGCCATAAGAACCTAAAAGTAACAGACCACAAAGGAACAGACAATATACAGTAACAGTCACCTTAGAAGCAACACAATGGCACTAAATTCATATCTTTCAATAGCTACCCTGGGGGCACCTGGGTGGCTCAGTTGTTAAGCATCTGCCTTCAGCTCAGGTCATGATCCCAGGATCCTGGGATCAAGCCCCACATTAGGCTTCCTGCTCAACGAGAAGCCTGCTACTCCCTCTCCCACTCTCCCTGCTTGCATTCCCTCTCTTGCTGTGTCTCTCTGTCAAATAAATAAAATCTTCAAAAAAAAAAAAAAAACTTAACCTGAAAGTAAATGGTCTAAGTACCCTAATCAAAAGACACAGGATATCAGAATGGATAAAAAAACAAGACCCATCGATATGCTGTCTGCAAGAAACTTACTTTAGACCCAAAGACACCTCCAGATTTAAATTGAGGGAGTGGAAAACAATTTACCATTCTAATGGACATTAAAAAAAAAAAAAAAAAAGCTGGGGTGGCAATCCTATAGCAGATAAATTAGTTTTTAAGCCAAAGACTATAATAAGAGATGAGGAAAGACAGTATATCATAGTTAAAGGGACTGTCTAACAAGAAAATCTAACAATTTTAAATATCTATGCCCCTAACATGGGAACAGCCAATTATATAAACCAATTAATAACAAAATCAAAGAAACACATGGGCAATAATACAATAATAGTAGGGGACATTGACAGCACCTCAATGAAATGGACAGATCATCTAAGCAAAAGATCAACAAGGAAATAAAGGATTTAAATAACCCACTGGACCAGATGGACATCACAAATATATTTAGAACATTCTATCCCAAAACAACAGAATATACATTCTTCTCTAGTGCACATGGAAGATTCTCCAAAAGAGATCACATCCTGGGTCACAAATCAGGTCTCAGCAATACCAAAAGATTGGGATCACTCCCTGCATATTTTCAGACTACAGTGCTCTGAAGCTAGAACTCAATCACAAGAGGAAAGTTGGAAAGAACTCAAATACATGGAGGCTAAAGTGCATCCTACTAAAGAATGAATGGGTCAACCAGAAAATTAAAGAAGAATTGAAAAAATTCATGGAAACAAATGAAAACACAACTGTTCAAAATCTTTGGAATACAGCAAAGCCTGTCCTGAGAGGAAAGTATATAGCAATACAAGTCTTTCTCAAGAAGCAAGAAAGGTCTCAAGTACACAACCTAACCCTACAACTAAAGGAGCTGCAGAAAGAACAGCAAAGAAAGCCTAAACCCAGCAGGAGAAGAGAAATCATAAAGATCAGAGCAGAAATCAATGAAATAGGAAAACAAAAACAAAACAGTAGAACAAATCAACAAAACTAGGAGCTGGTTTTTCAAAAGAATTAACAAGATTGATAAAGCCCTAGCCAGACTTATCAAAAAGAAAAGAAAGGATCCAAATTAATAAAATCATGAATGAAAGAGGAGAGATCATAACCAAAACCAAAGAAATATGATAAAGAAAGGGGAACCCTTTTACACTGTTGATGGGAATGCAAGTTGGTTGTAGCTGCTTTGGAAAACAGTGTGGAAATTCCTTACAAAATAAAAAATAGAGCTCTGAATGGCCCTGCAATTGCACTACTGGGTATTTACTCCAAAGATACTGATGTAGTGAAAAGAAGGGTCATCTGTACCCCAATGTTCATAGCAGCAATGGCCACAGTTGTCAAACTGTGGAAAGAACCAAGATGGCCTTCAATGGACGAATGGACAAAGAAGATATAGTCCATATATACAATGGAGTATTATGCCTCCATCAGAAAGGATAAATACCCAACTTTTGTATCAACATGGACAGGACTGGAAGAGATTATGCTGAGTGAAATATGTCAAGAAGAGAGAGTCACGTATTGTATGGTTTCACTTACTTGTGGAGCATAAGAAATAACATGGAGGATATTGGGAGATGGAGAGGAGAAGTGAGTTGGGGAAAATTGGAGGGATAGACAAACCATGAGAGACTGTGGACTCTGAGGAAAAAAAATGAGGGTTTTGGAGGGAGGGAGTGGGCGGTTGGGTGAGCCTGGTGATGGGTATTATGGAGGGCACGTATTACATGGAGCACTAGGTGTGGTGCATAAACAATGAATGCTGGAACACTGAAAAGAAATAGAATAAAATAAAATAAAATGGGGGAAAAAAAGAAATACAAACAAGTATAAGGACAAATTATGAGCAACTATAAGCCAGCCAATTTGACAATCTGGAAGAAATGGATGCATTCCTAGAGACAGATAAACTACCAAAAAAGAACCAGAAACAAATAGAAAATCTGAACAGACCCATAATCAGTAAGGAGATTGAAGCAAAGTCATCAAAAATCTCCCAACAAACCAGAGCCCAGGGTCAGATGGTTTCCCAGGAAATTCTACCAAACATTTAAAGAAGAATTAATACCTATTCTCCTGAAACAGTTCCAAAAAATAGAAATGGAAGGAAAACTTCCACACTCATTTTATAAGGCCAGCATTACCTTGATCCCAAAACCAGACAAAGACCCCACCAAAAATGAGAATTACAGAGCAGTATCCTTGATGGACACAGATGTGAAAATTCTCACCAAAATACTAGCCAATAGGATCCAACAGTACATTAAAAGGATTATTCACCACGACCAAGTGTGATTTATTCCAGGGCTGCAAGGTTGGTTCAACATCCACAAATCAATCAATGTGATATAATACATTAATAAAAGAAAGAATATGAACCATATGATATTCTCAGTAGATGCTGAAAAAGCACCTGACAAAGTACAGCATTCTTTCTTGATCAAAACTCTTCAAAGTGTAGGCAGAGAGGATACATACCTCAATACCATCAAAGCCATCTATGAAAAATCCACAACAAATATCATTCTCAATGGGGAAAAACTGAGAGCTTTTCCCTTAAGGTCAGCAACATGGCAGTGCTGTCCACTATCACCACTGCTATTCAACATAGAAGTTGCTATTCAACTAGAAGCCCTATACTCGGGAATCAGACAACAAAAAGAAATTAAAGGCATCCAAATCATCAAAGAAGAAGTCAAACTATCACTCTTTGCAGATGATAGGATAGTTTATGTGGGAAATCCAAAAGACTCCATTCCAAAACTGCTAGAACTCTTACAGGAATTCAGTAAAGTGTCAGGATATAAAATCAATGCACAGAAATCAGTTCCATTTCCCCACACCAGAAGCAAGACAGAAGAAAGAGAAATTAAGGAGTTGATCCCATCAACAATTGCGCCCAAAACCGTAAGATACCTAGGAATAAACCTAACCAAAGAGACAAAGAATTTTTACTCAGAAAACTATAAAGCCCTCATGAAAGACTTGAGGAAGACACGAAGAAATGGAAAAGTATTCCATGCTCATGGATTGGGAGAAAAAATAGTGTGAAAATGTCTGTGCTACCTAAAGTAATCGACATATTTAATGCATCCCCTATCAAAATAGCATCAATTTTTTTTTCAAAGAAATGGAACAAATAATCCTAAGATTTATATGGAACCAGAAAATTACACGAATAGCTAGAGGAAAGTTGAAAAAGAAAACCAAAGTCTGTGGCATCACAATTCCAGACTTCAAGCTCTATTACAAAGCTGTAATCATCATGACAGTATGGTACTAGAACAAAAATAGACACATAGATCAATGGAACAGACTGGAGAGCCCAGAAATGGATCCTCAACTCCATGGTCAACTAATCTTCAACAAAGCAGAAGAGAATGTCCAATGGAAAAATGACAGTCTCTTCAACAAATGGTGGTGGTAAAATTGGACAGCCACATGCAGAAGAATGAAACTGGGCCATCTTCTTACACCACACACAAAAATAGACTCAATATAGAGGAAAGACCTCAATGTGAAAGACCTCAAAATCCTTGAGAACACAGGCAGCAACCTGTTCGACCTCAGCTGCAGCAATTTCTTCCTAGAAACATTGCCAAATGCAAGGGAAATAAGGGCAAAAATGAACTACTGGGACTTCATCAAGATCAAAACTTTTGCACAGCAAAGGAAACAGTCAACAAAACCAAAAGACAACTGACAGAATGGGAGAAGATATTTGCAAGTGACATATCAGATAAAGGGCTAGTATCCAAAATCTAGAAAGAACTTAATCAAACTCAACACTTGAAGAACAAATAATGCAATCAAGAAATGGACAGAAGACATGAACAGACATTTCTGCAAAGAATACATTTAGATGGCCAACAGACACATGAAAAAGTGCTCCACATCACTCAGCATCAGGGAAATATAAATCAAAGCCACAATGAGATACTACCTCACACCAGTCAGAATGGCTAACATTAACAAGTCAGGAAACAACAGATGTTGGCGAGGATGCAGAGAAAAGGGAACCCTCCTACACTGTTGGTGGGAATGCAAGCTAGTGCAGCCACTCTGGAAAACAGTATGGAGGTTTCTCAAAAAGTTGAATATAGAGCTAACCTAATACCCAGCTATCTCTGTACTGGGTATTTACCCTAAAAATACAAATGATCTGAAGGGGCATGCAAAGATACAGTGATCCAAAGGGGTACGTGCACCCGATTGTTTATAGCAGCTATCTCCACAATAGCCAAATTTTGGAAAGAACCTAGATGTACATCAAGAGATGAATGGATAAAGAAGATATGGTATATATATATATATATATACAATGGAATACGATGCAGCCATCAAATGAAATGAAATATTGCCA
The DNA here is from genome assembly GCF_002288905.1 of Enhydra lutris kenyoni. NCBI lineage: Eukaryota > Metazoa > Chordata > Mammalia > Carnivora > Mustelidae > Enhydra > Enhydra lutris. The sequence continues at coordinate 26,171,276 of NW_019154098.1, read as the reverse complement.
TTTGCAAGAGTGCAGATGAAACTAGAGGGTATTATGCTAAGTGAACTAAGTCAATCAGAGAAAGACAATTACCATATGATCTCTCTGATATGAGGAATTTCAGAGGCAGGGCAGGAGTGGTGGGGAATAGGGAGGGAATAAAATGAAACAAGATGGGATTGGGAGGGAGACAAACCATAAAAGATTCTTAATTTCAGGAAACAAACTGAGAGTTGCTGGGCAAAGAGGAGGAGGGGTAGTGTGGCTGGGTTATGGACATTGGGGAGGGTATGTGCTATAGTGAGTACTGTGAAATCTGTAAGCCTGATGATTCACAGACCTGTACCTCTAGGGCAAATAATATATTATATGTTAATTTAAAAATATGTATGGTATGTATTATGAATGTTTACAAATATTCTATTTCTTCTGGCCTTTGGTGGGTTTGTACTTCTCTACCACTTTCAGAATATTTATAGTCATGGTACATATTTGGGCCAATGGAATAAAAAATGGATGTACCCTATGACATCTCCTGACCAAAATGTCAAGACATAGTACCTTACTGCACTTTTTTTTCTTGCCATAGCAATTATGGAAAAAATTCCTACGATATGGCCTCTGTAACTCTAAATTAGCTAATGACTATGGCAAGCGGAGCTCACACATCACTTGCATTGGATAGGTAGGCTGAGAAAAAATTCAACCTTCATTTTGTGAAGATACTGTTAAGTGTAGAATTATTGGTTATTGCCATATGACCTAGCCTTTCTAACTGATGCAAGCCCTATTAGTCAAATTTTATATACTAAATAAGATGAAAAACTGTCATGACTTCTTAATAATTCTCAAGGCTTTACTCTTTTTTCCTAACCTACAGTCAGTTGATCTGAAACATCTCCAAAGAAGTCTATTATAATATCTCTATTCAGCTGAGTTATCCATGAGGGTAAAAGGAGTTAAACTAAATTTAATTAAGAAAAGTCAATGTCACAGACTGAGGTTCTCATTAAATGATTAAACTACTTCTCCTAATAATTTGATCCTACAAAATAATAGAAAGTCCATTTAAAGTTCACATAATTAATGCTATGGGATATAAACTGATTACATTATTGTTCAAATGATGGAAAACAATGCCCTCTTCCCACCATTCCTGCTAGCTGCTACGTCAAAATATTGTAAAATGAAAACTTCACCTCCTATCAGCTAATCAAAACACACTAGTGTTCAGCAGAGGCAACACCAAAGAAACCACATATTAGAGACTGGAGAAATGATGGTCATTAACGCTTTATAAATAATTGTTAGTGAAGTGTTATCTTGATTTCTCTGAAAACACAAATTGATAGAATAAATATTCTTTAAGAGTCAAATATTTTCAATTGTTCATTCATGTTATTTGATAACAAGTTTTATTGGGAAATAATTGGGGGAATAGTAATTTATAACAACATGAGAAATAATCTTACTCAATTTTTTCCTATGATTATCCAGAAGAGATTCAGCAAGGTTGTTTAACATATCCTCAATAATAAATTGTTCACTGATGCATTTTAGATCATTTCTATTGATTCAGCTGGAAGAGTGCAAGTGATGGCGATATACTTTTTAATGTTATTTTTAATACAATAAACATGAAAGGCTAACATATACAAAGTTTTCAGTCATTTAGCAATATTTGAAATATTTTTACATTTTCTCTTTCCTATTTTTCTTTATTCCTTTTCTATCTTTAATGGCACTTTAAACACCTGCCCCATACATGGATTACATGAGCAATCTAGAAAGAATTCTAAATTTTGATAGTTGATAGAAGAATGCCATTCCATTGGGTGAAACTAACTTTCCCTGGACCTTGCATATCAATAGCATATGAAAATGAACTATAACTTGTAATATCCACTTTATTAATATAACATTAAATTTAGTTAAACTTTAGAAGGATTCAGGAAAACAAATTATTCCCATATAAATGAACACTCCCTTTGAATTTGTGGGTGACTGCTAAGGAAGGAAATCAAATAAATGTCCCCATGAAATAATCTATCCCCGCATGCCACATAATATCCTTTAGTCTCTGACCTAGAAATCCTCTATCTTAAAAAAAAAATCTGCAATTTGATTTAAAAATAATATACTCTGTTCAGAGCATAGATGTAGAATTAAAACAGATCATATACAGAAGTTAAAACTTGTGGGAAAGAAATGATAGTATTCACAAAAATTTACAGATGGCCTTTCTGATAAAATGCCCCAAGGCTAACTGTAGCATATTCCTAACTAAATGTTTACTAGTTACTAAGCTAGATACCAAGAGCGACTCAATTTTTTTGTTATTGCTAATAGAAATTTTAGCCTATCCTCTGAGCAATTACAGATGCCCAGGGGATGAATCCTGATTTGTCTAAGTCAGCTGATGGTAGATTCACTCACCATTCACAAGTGATCAGGATAGTCCTCCCTTTAATAACAGAGTATTGTGCGCAGAAAAACTTAACCATCATTGGAAAGTTACACAGTTTCTAAAATCTTAGAAAGATGCGACAGAAAATGGTTCTAGTTTACTAGGTTTTAATCACTATACCAGTGTGAACTTTGGCAAGTTTTTTTAACCTCCACTTGCCTCAGTGGATTCTTAAAATGAGATGTTCATGACTAACTGGTATGTTTTTATAAGATAAAATGAAATAATTCATATACTCTAATGCTTAGATATATCCTCAGGACATGATGAGGACTTAATAAATATTAGCTGTATTAGATGGTGGCATAGACTGAATGTATAGGTCTTCCAAAAAGTCATATGTGGACATTTACCAGTGCCTTAATCTTAGACTTCCCAGTAGCTACCAGACCATGAGAAATAAATTTATATTGTTTATAATCCACCCAGTCTATGGTATTTTGTTGCAGCATCCTACACAAGACAGATGTCAGATAGAAACTTTTCTCAACTATCTTCCACTTCTGTGCAAATGTTTTAGTGTGTGAAAAATGGAGGACACAAACCTTGTGCCCATTGCTGATGGTCTCTCACTTATGATGGATTTTACATGAGCAGCAGTTGCTATCTTGTCAAAAAAAAAAAAAAATGCTTGATATCACACTTTCAAATATACTTAATGGCTTACACCTGTCTAGAGGATAAGATAAATGCTCTTTAGTCTAGACTTCAAAATGCTCCAAAAGATGATTTCAACCAATGTTCTCAGTTGAAATTTTAATCTCTCCTCTCTACATCTGTCTCCAATAGTCAAAGTCAAGTCATTTTTCATCTCCGCAAATGATGTGTTACATCACCACAGCTACAAACATACTCATGACTATGCACATTATATATGACTAAATACATTTGCTCCCTAGCCCTGAAAAGTTCTTTCTCTATTTCTACCATTGAAATAGCTTAAAAACATAAAAAAGTGGTAAAGAACAAAGAAACAAGGAAAGGCTATTATTAATAAATGTTTAATTGAAATGAGTAGAGGAATAAGGCAGTAAGCTCAGCACAGTAGATTGTTATAAAATTAAGACATTTGTGTGGTTGGTTAGACTTAATTAAATGAAAGTGTTAAGCAACTGCATAGGTAAAACTTAAGAAAAAGTGGAAGGAAAAAAATTTATAATCAAGACAGTGGGGAAGAGTATAATAAAGAGGTTAAGAAAATGGTATTGGAGTCAAATTGCTTGAATTCAAATTTAGCTCTGCCTTTTGCTAGCTATGCAATCTTGAGAAATTTTCTTAACCACATTGTGCTTTCATTTCCCTATCTATATAATGGAGATCCAGATAGTAATCATTCTGTAAAGCTTAAGTGTGAATATTAAATTTGTTATTACACATAGATTTCAAAACTATCTCTGGCCCAAAGAAAGTTTTCATTAAGTGTTATGAGATAAAAAGGAAATACAATATATTATCAGTTATTTTTCAAGTCTTCATCAATATTAATTTTTCACCAAAACAAATCCTCAACTGCCTCTACATATTATTTGTACCTATTATTTAAACCTTTCTTGAGAGATGCAGTAGAAGGAGCTATCTATACTATACTATGTAGTTATTTACATGTACATTCTAGACATTGTAAGATCTCTAAAATCAGCAACTGTTGTACATTTTTCCATCATTGCCAACTAATAGGTATTTGTTAAGTAAATATAATAAGTACAAAGATGTTATCTCACCTTTAATATGAAAATAGGTTGCTATAATTTTCACATCTTATTATTAACATTGCAACCATCAAATTATGTGTTTTGAGAGAGACTTAGGGGTATAACAATAACATGACAAATATTTTAATTGAGGTGTGATATTTTGTAATATGATAATATTCCAAATTTATCATTAAATTAACAATGACCTCATTACCATTGTTTAGAATCAGCGTTTTAAATTATAGATACAAAAATTCAGCATCAAGAACCATTTTTTTAAGATATTTATTTATTTATTTGACAGACATAGATCACAAGTAGGCAGAGAGAGAGTGGGGAAAGCAGGGTCCCTGCTGAGCAGACAGCCCAATGCAGGGCTTGATCACAGGACCCTGAGATCATGACCTGAGCTGAAGGCAGAGGCTTTATTTAACCCACTGAGCCACCCAGGTGCCCCAAGAGCCATTTTAGAAAAGGTTATGAGATTGCAATCATACAACACTTTCAGAAATTTTGGGATAGCTGATACAGTATAAATAAGTACTTACAAATTATTGCTAAGCATGAAGTCTTTAAAAATTATATCATGCTGAATTTTCTGTGTAAAAGGTGTAAATATAAAAACTAAATTATTTTGGAAATTAAGCACCTATTCAATGACAAAATTTAAAGAAAATTAAGGTCATATTAATGCAGAAACATTGTGCTTTTGGCTCTGTTCTCAATGGCCAAATTCCAAATGTATAAAAAAACAAAGATTCAGGTTTTGAAAATAAGAGATAAAAATTGTGACAACTAAATCTAGAAAGAGTTATAGATCACTCATTTTGGGCAGTGATATAAGGCATGATGTTTTGATTCTAGGAATACAGTCCTTGATCTTTTCAATAGCAAACCCTCATTTTATATAAGAAAAAAATGTGATGTAACCCCTGAAAGTTCTTTTTCTGAGTTCAAATTTATAGATATCATAAAGACCATGGATCATTAAATTGTACTATACTTTCCTTATGATGTACTGCTTAAATTTCTCACTCTACTTTGAAAGCTGGTTTTTCCAAAACAAATTATTTGCTTTTACTTTGTGAGACTATGAAGTAATCATGCTTTTCCAATCTGTTTATGTTCCCAGAGAGATTAAAATCAAACAATGCTGATTCTAACAAATACGTAAAAATATAGAACATGATTTTTGTATGTTAACCTTGCTCTTAGTTTCATCTCACTCCTCTGTTATTTTCTCTTAACATAGCTATCCTTGTTTACATTTATTTTGTTTGCTATGTGTATGTTTTTAAGCTGCATTAATTGTTTTTTAATTAGTTAAAAATTAAGTACAAGTATAAGTAAATGACCTTTATATTTTAACTTAGTTTGAATCCTATGGTAACCTCAAACATAAGGATCAGTAAATAAAATTATATTGATCAGGATACAAGGAATTAGTGACATAAATATAAGAACAAAAATAATAGAAAATATTCATTTTTTTCAAGACTCCCTCAAAATTTAAGATATTCAATACCAGTTTTACATACTTAAGACTTATGTAGTAAAAATAAAATTATTTCTCTTCTGTTGAGTCAGATTGATATTTGGGAAAAGCCTAAGGAAAATGACTACAGAAAAATTTCAGATTTCAAGCACATTAAAGCAATAGACCAAAAATGTAGAGTTTTTGAAGGCATTCAAATTTCAGCATTTCATTTTGTTATCCATTCTTAACTATATGCAAAATCTGTCATCATTGAATGGCTCAACCATACATACCCTTAACATAACTTACTAAGACAATGAGTGACTGATAAACTATAACAGAGGAGACATAGCTTAAGACCAAAAATGTGTGAAGCGTCCTTCCAGAAGGACTATAAAAATTCTTATTACTGGGCTTTCTTAGCTCAAAAAACAGGGAATTTTCATATAAAGCTAGTCTACTAACATGTGTCTTATGTCATTATCCAATGTCTTTGGTGGGATTCTATTCACTTTCTTCCTTTATCCAAAATTATTTTGCCTTAACTTTTGAGTTAAGGTAGCTTTACAAAGAGCTAAATACCAAATCACCATCACTGAGGTACACTGAGCTTAAATCCTAGTATGACATTATAGGATTGCTTTTCAAGGTTCTTATGCATGAAACCAGCTATTTGACTAAGCACACTCCATCATTTTTTCTTTAAGTTGTGATCCCACATAATCATGTGAATACTTTGCACACACCAAGATAATATAATTTTCTATTTTTCTACATGTTTTGAAATGTAGATAAGTGTTGGAAAATGAGTACTGCTTAATGTTTTAAAATTCTGTTTTTAGGGGCTCCTGGGTGGCTCAGTGGTTAAAACCTCTGCCTTCGGCTCAGGTCATGATCTCAGGGTCCTGGGATCAAGCCCCAAATTGGACTCTCTACTCAGCAGGGAGCCCGCTTCCCCCTCTTTTTCTGCCTTCCTCTTTGCCTACTTGTGATCTCTCTGTCAAATAAATAAATAAAATCTTTTTAAAAAATTCTGTTTTTATTTGGGGAGCAATATTATGAAACTATTTGATGTAGCTTCTTCAAAAATATACACTTTCCTCAAATAATTTAGATCTTTCACTTAGAATATTTTAAATTGTTTTTTGTCAAAACAAGTAGACAAGGGGCGCCTGGGTGGCTCAGTTGGTTAAGTGACTGCCTTCAGCTCAGGTTATGATCCTGGAGTCCAAGGATCAAGTCTTGCATGGGGTTCCCACCTTCACAGGGAGTCTCCTTCTCCCTCTGACCTTCTCCTCTCTCATGCTCTCTCAATCTCTCTCTCAAATAAATAAATAAAATCTTAAAAAAAAAAAAAAAAAAACAAGTAGACAAAACTCCAGGTAAACAAAACTTCTATGGAAGTGTATGGCTCAAAATTCTACCTAACAGGCATAAACATCTGAAGACCCAGTCATATGAAAAGGAAACTAACTTTTTTCTTTAATTTTCAAAATACACATTGTTGGTATTTTTCTAAGAATCACACAGAAAGAGAAAGAAATGGAAATCATTCCATTAAAGAAAAAGAACCAAACTCCTACAAATTAACAATATATTATTATAACGTATAACACCCAAAAAATACAGTTCTAATGACTGTATCTTTGTTGTCAAAGAACATGAACTAGTTTATAATAAGAATGGCAGATGAAGAATCAAAACACTTGGACAACTGAGTAAAGCTACAAAAATATTTGAGTTATTTGATACAGGAGAGAAAGGGGGGTGGGGAATAGTTTCCTGAATGGAGAAAGATACAGCATAATAAAGCCATATGGGGAAAATAATATGTGAGCTGAATGTTAAAGTCATGGCTTACTGTTAGTTGCAGCATCAGGGAACAGGACAATTATATGGTAAGAATACAAGATCCTGATTTTCTTCTCTAAATATCAGAAACACATAGAAGTCCAGCACTATTGGTTACATAAGAATGCTATTCTATCTTTTCTAGGTCACCAAATAAGAGATCCTATGTTCAAAAGATTATGAGTTTCACGAGGCCTGAGTTGTTTTATCTATCATTATATGTAGTATTGTGCCCTGCAAATAATGATTTCTTAATATGTATCAGTTTAGTTATTGAATATACATCAAATATAAGAACTTCCAACAATGAATGCCTCAGAATTGCTGTTGCCCTTGAGAAACACGTTTTCACCACTAATGTATATTACTTGCTGATCCCGGTCTAATTTTCTAGGTTAATGTGGGGCTTGAAATTCCCCCTAACCACTGCAACTCTGAAAAAATTTAATTCCACTGCCTATATGGTCCTAGATATGTTCATTCTCTGGTGTTATCAGTTTTCAAATACCTGTTTTGATGATGATGATAGAAATAAGGAAATTGCTACTTGTTATTGTAGATTAGGTATGTTATATACATTCCCTGATATGATTCTCATCATAATGTTATAAAGTAGTGAGGACTTCCCCTATTAAACATATGAGAAAACTAAGATCTGAAAACTAAATATCTGGTTTTAAAGTTTCTATACCTTCTCAGTGACAGAGATGTAAAGCAAACCAAGGCTTTTATTAGTCCAGAGCACACTCTTTACAGAGATTTTTACTGTTACTTAAAAAGTATTCTCCAATATATCAGAGCTGTAGGCACACGTTTAATTGTCAACAGATAGTTTTAAATATATTGAACACATATATAACACAAGCGATAGCTATTATGTCTACATTATTTTTTTAAATTACTTTTTTAAATGTATTTGAAACCAACTTGAAATTTTTAGTAACTTCTATGTGCTAGGCATTGCACAAATATTTTTTAAATATCACCTCGTTTAAGCTAATCTCCTTAACATTCACCGGTTCCTAAGATAGGTAAAAATATTTTCAGTTTCTGACATAAGAAACAACACACCCAGGCAATGCATAGCAGGAAAGCAAATCAGCTCACAGATCTTATGCCCTCAAAGACAAATCGCGTGTCCTTTGTTCCATCATGCTAGATACTTTATCAGGACATTTTCAGCATTTTATCACACAAACAACTATTCATAACAAGATTAGGGTACATGAGAGGGCAACTGAGTGTTGGCCTGATCACTGATAGAACAGCCTACATTTTCCAGGGAGAGAGAAAGTAGCATGGACACTTGCAAATCATTCCTTGGCTTGACATTCTTCGTGGTGCTAGTATAACTCTATCACCATGTAATACTTGCTTAACTTCCTTGTTAATTAAAAGGCATACTAAAAATGTTTTCCTCATGACTGTCAAATATAGGAGTTCACACAAAGGGACCAGAACCCTATAGGAGTATAAATGGTAGGGCTAATAAAAGCAAGATTTGGTGCCCAAATAATGCTGCTTGGATAATAATGCAAAGTGTGGTGGAGAAACTAGGTCTGCTAAAATATTTCCTGAGATAATATTTTAAAGTAACATCTTTGGAGAGGCAGCTGGGTGGCTCAGTCACTTAAACAACTGACTCTTTGATTTTGGCTTAGGTCAGGATCTCAGGGTCATGAGGTGGAGCCCTACTCAGGCTGTGCACTGGGCATGGAGCCTGCTTAAGATTCTCTCCTTCTTCCTCTACCCTGCACCCCCACTGCTCATAAGTGTGTGCTCTCTAAACCAATCAATCAATAATGAAATACAACACAATAACTTCTTTGGAAATCAGCTAAATTAAACAATAATAGCCCCAGTTTTCAAAAAGAATACTTAATGCATGGTGTAGCCCATGACATTTTGATATTCAACAATGAATTTAATTTCCATTTTTTTTTTTTGCCTAGGACAATTTATCACTAACACCATTCTTTCTATAATTCAGGGAGTTACAATAAAACATTCTCTCCTTTGGTAATGAATTTAAGAAAAAAGAAGGCAATTTACTAGGTTTTCAAATCTTAAAAAGGGGGACTAAAGATTTTAGCTTCAAAAGAATAAAAATGTTAAAAAGTAACGTTACAGGGAATTATTTAAAAAAAAAAAAAACCAACACTGGACTCTGTTTTGATCTAGCATAGAAAAAATCTCATATTAGAAAATATTTTCATTTTTCAATTTGCAGCTCAGTATTATGTTTAAGCACTATATGGAAATGAATAGAAGCATGACACTGGGTTATTTATGTGTTTTGTTCTCAAGTCAATAAAATATTTTCCAGTTTTCATACTTAATTATTTTGTACTTAGGTTTTATCAATAATCAGGCCTATTATTAATGTAGCATCATGTTTCTGAATATCATGTTTCAGTATTACACATGCATAAGTGCACAATCAGGGCAAATACACAGAATAAATGGCATTTTCTGTTTTTTAATGCCTTTTTGAGAAGTTTTCCAGAGTACTGAGCAGGGGTGAATGAATATCCTTCCAATAACCTCACAATATATCCTTTACAAGCATTACTTCTTTTCAACATTACTAGTTGTTGTTTTGGGGTTTTGTTTTTTGTTTGTTTCTTTGTTTTTGGCTGTTTGGTTTACTTCTAACCTTGTCTGAAATCACTATTTCTTTGGAACGCTTTGGTATAATTTGCATATAGAAGCATTGCACTAAACCTTCCTTCCTTTATCCCCTTCTCCAGCTATTACCTCTAATTGCTCTTTCCAATTCCATGTTTTAGTAACACATTTTTACCAAGGTTTAAAGTAGGCGTTTCAGTTATTCTCTGACAAAACAAGCTGCTGCTCTTCTTTCCATCAACTGTTTTCTTTACCACATTGTTATGGAAGGCACTCTTATTGCCAAGAATAAAACTTGGAAGATCCTTCTCATTCCTCATTGCTAATGTAGCTAATGGCAATTTCTTTTGCTTTGTCAGAAGTGACAGTTCCCTCATTAGCCCTTTTGCTTATCTGTCCTGTCAAATATTTGGTTCACATCACATGGCACCAATTGACTCTATGACATCTACATCACTAACACAGAAGCCTTCCCCCAAATGAATCTCTCCTGTCAGATCAAAATAAACTCTGTCAACATTTGACAACATCATATCCCTTCATTGATCATTGCTTTCCCTGAAACCTCTATGGATTCTAAGATCTTTACTTTGGGCTATAAATAAACTCAAACCTTCAGGAAAATATAATACTGTTTTTTTTTTTTTTAAATATAACACTGTTTTAAAATTTTCTTTAATTAATCTAGAATTCATCCTAGAACAACCTTAAATATTTTATGATTAATGACTTAAATCTTAGTAGGTTAATTCTTCCATCAAATGATCTGACTTTTTGACCAAGGTTTCCATTCATTTAAAACACTGTAATTGGGGTGCCTCGGTGGCTCAGTTAAGCAGCTGCCTTCTGCTCAGGCCATGATCCCAGGATCCTGGGATTGAGCCCCCCATCAAGCTTCCTGCTCAGCAGAGAGCCTGCTTCTCCCTCTCCCTCTGCCTGCTGCTCTGCTTACTTGTGCTCTCTATCTCTCTAATAAATAAATAAAATCTTTTTTAAAATTTAAAAAATAAAATACTATAATTTATGTGCAAATTTTACAAATAGTTTTATTAGTTTGCCCTGGGGTATGTATATCAAAATGCCACTCTGAATATAGAATATCATTACGAATTTTAGAACGTTTAAATTTAGGAATAGCATATCCATTCACCTTGTCTGTCAACTGCTCTTAATTAGTAAGGAATATTGGGAGCACTGAGTTGAGAAGGACTCTGGGGCCACATCACAACTCACTGGGAATAAATATCATAGAAATGTTTATCAAAGGAGGGAGTGCAGAAAAGGCACATGTCCCAGGCATTTCCAACCCAAGACTTACAGCATAGGAATTCACTTTCACTTTTTATAGAATATCGTGTAGTTCAGCACCAGGCAGTTAGTTGTCTTTTTCAAATACTAGCAGATGGTGTTGATAAAATTCATCCTGCTTGTGAACAAACACAAAAACCCTTGCACCATACCCTCTAGGTTGATATGGCACTCGTTTTTCTTAATTAAACTATCATTGTTAGGAAGCATCAGAAGAATTCTCTAAAAGCCAGGGTTTCATCAAGGAGAGACACTATGTAAACTCCAGGGAAAGCAATAAACAGATCATTACAGGGTTATCAGCCCCCTGCAAAGTTATAAATTAAAGAATCAGTATGCTATCAAGTGGCAAAGAGCAGAGGAGGGAGGCTACAGTCTAAATAGTCTATCTTTTCTTTTGACAACCACACAAAATCCAAATACTCTATTCCCCTATTCTTTAAGTTTAAAAAAAAAATGCTTAATGGGAGATAAATTGTTCCTTAGAAAATTAGAGCATGTGCTCTATGAAGGCTGACTTCATACACTCTACCTTTAGCCAGTGAATATTAGTAACACACCAGAATTACTTCTAAGGCTAGAAAGGAAAATTATCAACTCATTGAAAATATTCCTGCTCTATGTAGTTTTTATTTTTAGCCAGTCTTTTGTGAAATACTCTCTTAAAGCGTTGTCCCTACTTGAACTTTCTTCCACTCAACTGAGAGAAATTAAGCTCATCCTTATCAAGGTGCCTAACACACACAGATACTGATATTAAAGCAATTATCACACATTATTGTAATTATCTGATTACATAATGATCAGACGCACTAGAACTGCCTTCTTAAAGGCAAGATGTGTTTCTTAATTATCTTTTGATTTTCAGTACACAAAATAATGCTTTACACAGGATATGGCCTTAATAAATAGATGAGTGAATGAGTAAATTTATTCACTGGTATCTTTCTTAAAGAGAAGAAAAGGCAAGTTTAGCAGTTTGAAGTTGAACAGGCAGAATTTCCAAAAATAGTGGGTATCATTTTTTTTTAATAGAAAAAAAACATAGAGGTTAAAAATGGAAGTCAAAGGAAATAAGCCCAAAGAAATTTGGGGGTGAGAAGTAGAGTACACACTCTGGGAAAACAAACAAAACTGCAATGACAAGGTAGAAGTATTGGTTTTAGGGTTAGATTTGGACACAAGATCATGGATATTATCCACCCACTTTTTGTTGACTGTAATTCTTTCCTTTAGGGAGAAGATGGTAAGACATGCTAAGGAAAAGTGGATAGACAGAGCTAGCATAAATAATAACTTAGTATGCATCTGGTACTTTACATATGCTATCATATTAAACTCTAACAGTACTGTGATGTTCGTATTTCTATCTCTTCATCCTATTAGAGCTAAAAAATAATTTCCAAAATTAATGTACTTTTTTGCTCAAAAGCCCTAGTCAATAAGGGGCAAACCTAGTATTTAGACTCAGATCTTTCTGGTTCCACATGTTCTTATTGGAACTAAGATGAATACAGAGCCCCAAAACAGGAAGTAACATTTAGGCAGTATTGGTAGTGCTCCACGGAAATCTCTTAAAGATGCTTCTTGGTTTTATGAATCTTAATAAATTCTTTTGATTTTGGAAGTTTTGTGCTTTGAAAGAGATGGTAGTCTTTTGATTGCTTCAAATGTAAAACTCCATTTCTTTTCTTATAATAAAATACTTCTGAACAGAGATGCAAATTATTTTGGTGAAGTGTCAAAAGGGTAACAACTTAGGCTTTGTAACTAAACAGAATGAGTTCAAATCTAGCATCCCCACCACACCCCAAATTGAGAGAAATTTCTCCATGGACCCTAACATTTCTTCACATCTTGTAAGCAGAGATTCCAACTGTCCTTCTGCTCTTTGTACTAAACTATCTTTACAAAGATGTTGGTACAACAAACAGCCTCAGGGGACAGTGTCTTCCACCAGAGTAAAGGGCAAGTTTGCCTATAACTTTGCAAGGAGAGAAAAAGGGGTGCCCTCCAGAGCAAAGGGCAGACATCCTAATTTACAAAGCATTCCATTTTCCCTAAGCTCATGGTTTTTCATGTGCAGGTACCTCATACTCTTCATATCATTCTATAAGAATTAGGGCTTAGAGAACTGGCACAAATGTTAATATTCTGGCTGGTGACAGTTTTGTGAATAATAAACTCTCCTCTGTTTACGACCCAAAAAACTGGGGTCCTCTACCATCACCCAAGAAACTGTGGCAGAAAAATTTATTAACTCACAAGTCGAGTAAAATCTAACTCTTTATAGTCCTCAACATTTACTGAGGAAACTTGAGCAATTATTCCAAAATTTTTGCACTTCAGTTTTATATTGTTATGAAATTTAAAAGTGACTATACTTAGAAATTTCTTAGTACACTATCACACCCAAATGGTGTTCTAAGTGTTCCAATAAATGGTAGCTAATAGTAGTCAGAAATAGCATCAGTCAAAACAGCAGAGTAGAAACTGCAAGAGAAGCAAAGGTAGCACTGACACTAAGAATGCCAATGCACAGCAGATATTTTATTAAGTGGCAGCTATTGGTTTTCTTCTTTAATCTTCACAACAAATGGAAAAGATGTTGTTGTTTTCTCTCTCATTGGTTAAGTGAAATAAATGAATCTCAGAGTTGGTATGATTTGCCCAAAGTCACTCCCATACTCATTGTCAAAGCCGAGATAAGAAGCCAGCTGTGTCTGATTTTCAAGAGTCTTCCCTCTTGTACTTGGCAGCCACATGTTGGAAAGGAAGCTACAAAGTAACTGAGACCAGGACGTGGACATTCCTACCTCCCATTCATACAGGAAGCAAATGCCAAAAGATAAAAGAGATACAACTCATTTATCTTTCTCTTTGTTCAAAAAGTAAGCTCACGGAAAATGATAAAGTTCTCTAAAATTTCTGTGGGCAAGATTCAGCCATGAATTCAGCTTCCGTTGAACATGTATCTTGCAGGCACTGTACTTTGAAACTTTGTCCACATTAGAGTATTATTGTTTTCCCCATAATACAAATAATCTTTATCAGTATCAATTAAATAAACTATACAGCATTCTTATTTCACAAATTCCCAAAGTCTTCTACCAGATATCTTTAAAAGATTCACAGATTCAATCAATACTTCAAAATGAAAACAAAATTATGACTTTGACAGACTAAATTAAATTTCTGAACATCATAAACTTCGTGTTTTTCTACCATAAATACAAAGACACATTTATATACAATGCATAAATATGTATATAAACATATATTTTACTGTTCCATTTCACAAGTAATATTGTCTTATTTTTTGACAAGCGTTTTTTCTAAACTTGGCATGTAGTATATGTATACACAAACATATAGATTTCTTTTAATCTTCAAATTTTATAAAAGGAATAAGCACCAAATGCCAAACATATTTTGTAATTACACTGTCAGATTACAACTCTAACTTTTAAAATGTTTTTATCATGTCAAACAAATATTCAATCAGCATAAAAATAAATATTTTTTCTTTACCTCTGCAGATAGGAACAGGAAAATCCCATGAGGCCGTATTCACTGAATTGGCTATACAGGTGAGTTGAGGGTGGCCATCAAGAATATATCCAGTAACACAGCTGTAGCGGATCTTGTCCCCAACGTCGAACCGCGCACCATATAACACACCTTTGGGTGGAACTCCCGGGTTTCCACAAGAGCTACTCTGCAATTCTATAAAAGGGGGAGAGAAGGAGAATTTACAGTTATCTTAATACCTATTTTAATGTTTTAGATTTTAAGAAGTATATGCAGATACAGATGTCTCTTTTCCTTTCAGAAAGTGTCACAATAAAAGGAAATATCTTCCCTCTCAACACATGTAACACAGAAATATGGGAAAGGAACCAAATTTTACCAAAAGATATTGGGTTTCATTCTTTGTATTAGAAAAATTTAAAATTTTTATATAATTTAATTTTTCGAGCAACTTTAAAAATTAACATTACTCATATTTTACAGACATTAAAGCTAAGAATAATACCATTTATATGACTTTTTCAAAGTTATATTCTACTTATAAGAATAAACAAATTAAGTTTCATTAATATGCTCTCATTATTTTGATGCATCTGTTTAACTCTAAACCAGAAGCATTTCTCTGACAACATATGTGTAAATTTTTGGTGGAAAATTTTTTTTTCCACTTAAATAAGAAAAATATAGTGCAGTAATGAAATGGAAATAGTTTTGAAGTTGGAGAGACTGGCTAGAATTCCCAATTTGTTTAACCTGAAAATATAATAATAATTGCATACGGTTGTCAAGTTTTAAATAGATGAATATGTTAGGATATTGTATCTGGTGTCTTATTTTATTAGTTAATACTAAAAGTATACAAGTATACAAATGTAAGAGATTTTTTTAAATATATATTTTTTAAATTTATTTGAAAAACAGAGATCACAAATAGGCAGAGAGGCAGGAAGAGAGACAGAAGGGAACAGGCAGCAAGCCTGATGCGGGGCTTGATCCCAGGACCCTGAGATCATGACCTGAGCTGAAGGCAGAGGCTTTAACCCACTGAGCCATCCACGCACCCCCAATGTAAGAGATTTTTAAAAACGATATTCATTTCAGAGAATAATCCAATTTCACTGTAAATGAAAAGAAATGGCAAGAAAATATATAGAAATAGCAAAACTTACAGAACTTAATGAGGTTAAGAATTATTTTTCCCAATATTATTTTCTAAATTTTCTATTACCTTTATATTATTTCATACTCTGAATAATTGTTAATACAAATACAAACTAATGAATTACTGAGCTAAAAGATATTCAAGTTTGAGAATGGTATTATACAAATGTTAATATCCTATTTGTGACAATTATGCTATGGTTACATAGCTAATATTATGGGAAGCTGGATAAAAGTATAGGGGAATTCTGTACTAGTTTCACAATTTAACTGAAAGTCGAAATTATTGCAAAATAAAAATCTAAAAAACCACTGCAACACAAAAATGAAGTATGTTTCCATTTTGCATTGATACTCACCCCAGTTATATAGTTAGTAAGATCCATGAAGTTATTTAATATTAAGCCAAATACCTGTAAGCCACTATAATATGGAAAATATCAATGACAGTAAGTAAAAATACCAAAATAATATATAGATCTAATTTTACAAAAGCAATGGTCATTTATAAGTAAGAGGTGTATACAGAGCTGAAATTTAATATTTTTACCCATAATAGGTATATGGTACTTTTGGGAGTGTTTCCTAAGTGAACATGATTTTTTTTGTATAAATTTTTCCATGATAGTGAAAGAAAAAAATCAGTGATAAATTTCAAATGAAGTCAGTTTAATCAGTGAAAAATGTATTGACGGTATATAGAACTTGAGTTACATATATAGAAATAAAGTATTTACTTTTAGCTTAGGACAATTATTTTAGAGTATGAAACCTAAAACAGAAAAAAAAACAAACTTGACTAATATTAATTACATATCAATGGTTTCTATAAATAACAAGCAATTTCCTTAAGCTTCCTCTGCATTTAAAGATACACCATAAACTGATATCTGTAAAATACTGTAAATATCAGCAGATAAGATTAATGATCTCAAATATTTCAGTTTTCTATTTTTCCAAGGGATTTATGTTCATTTTCAGCAAAATTTAAACACATTATTCTGTGAATTTTGAGTAATCTTTAAAAATACTTTTGAAATATACAGTTTATTTTGAAATAGGTGGGGGTTTTTTTGAAAATTCATTTCATTGAAAGATGAGATGTTTGCTGCAAGAGACGGTGAGGTTAATAAGTTTTGATAAAATGAATGAGCATTTGATCCCTTGAATATAGTAATAACAAAGGAAATTCTTTTAGTGAAACTACCACTTGTGGCCTTAGAATCAATCCACTGCTTTACCTCTCACATCCTAAAAAATAATTAAGGTCAGGACTTCAATTATCCTAAAATTATATATCTAGAAGGAAAAGCAGTTTTCAAATTATTTCACAGGAAGCAGTTAACTAGAGGAATAAAGGGAAATATAGAAGAAAACTCTAAATAGTTCTTATACTCAGATTTGACTTTGATTTAAATGAACAAATAAACATTACCCAGAACAAAGTATCTAAATCAAAAATTGAAAACATAGGAAGTGAGTCAATAAATGAATAGCAGCACTGGTTGGATTCTTAATACATGACCTAATCTAGTGCCTTCCTTGTGGCTGATTTATTTCTATTTCTAATTTCTAAGACAGATAAGAAGTCAGACTGTTTCAAAATAAAACTCAAAAAATAAAGTTCTAAAACAAAGCTGGTTCTCACCTTCAGGAAATTCCCACTTTGGATTTCCCTTGTTTTTTGACTTTCATAAATAAAAACTACCCATCATTCTCTATAGACTGAATAGCCCATGAAGACAGGTATGAAGATGTTTCACATGTTTAAGAGATCCCAATTCTATAGCCACTGTGCATAGATTCCATTTTTTGTCCTCTCTCAACCCTTTAACTTGGGGCTTGTCCCTAAGCTATGTCCATTTTAAGACAAAGAGCCAAGGATGTGTTATTAACTGAAAGGATTATATAACCCACCACAAAAAAAAAAAAAAAAAAAAAAAAAAAATGCTATATTCTGATTCACATTTTAGTTTTGATTTTTAAGAAAACAAACAGTGCTTTATATTTGAACTTTTAAAATTAATTTGTTATTTAATATGACAGTCTAGAACTAGCTAAGTTAGACTAATTTTTAGGCACTGTTTCTACCAGCTATCAGGAGTTTGAATTGCAGGGGAAAATGAAGACACTCTCTACCATGTTTAGTAAAGCAAATTATAAACTAATCATTAATATACATGGTATTTACAATAAGTGGTGATTTTGTTTATCATTCTTAAGGATATCATTCTTAAGGAAAATAGAAATAGAAATTTAAGCAATAAAGATTTTTTTATAGTAATTCACCAAATGGATCTACAAGGTAACAACATTCTGCTTATCATTTCACTGTGTTCCTGAAGCAAATAATTACATCTAAAGGGCAGAATTCCCAGACTCAGTTATCTTCTTTCACCAACAGATGACACTAATATATGGACTGAAAAGTTTATGTGATTAAAATAAAACAATTGTAGAACCTGACATATTCTTATCTGATATTCCATAAAACAAAGATTAAAATGGGATTGGAGTGTTCTGAGAGTACTTTAAAGTTATTGTCATAATACTATTATTCGAGTACTGATCAATCTTGTAATGCAAAAATTGTACCACAGCCTTATTTGAATTTATTCTTGGAATCTGTGCCATGAGATTGTGTGTGTAGATAAAACAGAAAGAGTCAAGTGTTCCCCTGAGTGGCATAGCCAGTTAAGAATGTGCCTTTGGCTCAGGTCATAATCCTGGGGTCCTGGGATCCAGCCCCAGAGCAGGCTCCCTGCTCAGCGGGGAGCCTGCTTCTCCCTCTACCTCTGCCCCCTGCCCCCAATTGTGCTCTCTCTCTAGCTTGCTCTCTATTTCAAATAAATAAATAAAATCTTAAAAAAAAAAAAAACAACACCGCACACACAGAAATAGTCAAGTGATTAGTTTAGTGAATTGAGAAAATTCCTGGAAAACAAGTCTGAAGACTTTACACTCAAAAAATGTTTCTGAAAATGCCAAATACCCTTTATATAAGTTTACTGCTCTGTCCAAATGATTGAGTCAATTTAAACTTCATCTGTTTTTGCTAGAAATATCTGTATTTTATTTATCCTCTCTTCTCATATTGAAATTATCAGCAAATAGTATGAAGGCATTTTGGCAATATAAACCATGCTAAAGAGTATGGGATTATTGATAAAGCAAAAAATTACTTGAGGAAGATCCAAGATAAATAAAACTTCAAATGGAGGTTGGAATTTATTGACACTCCTCTGTATTAGTTGAAAGGAAATATAACTATAAATTACTTAGTAACTAATTTATTCATCAGATGTTCTTGAGGGTTATGGTTAACTTTGGTGCTCTGTGATGTGTATCATTTAAAGCAACACCACCTCCTTTGCCTTCTAAGAATTTACAGTTTGAAAAAGTTAATAGCTTTAATTGAGATCAGCAGTGAGTCATCCTCTTTTCCAGGCACTTAGGCATTCATAGTCCTACTTATATCTCACAAATTACCCAGTGTCATATATGGTTTTCCCTGTTGTTCAGAAAGAGAAACTGAGACTCAGATTAAGTAACTTTCCCAAGGTCACCCAACTAAGAAGTAGATTTGTAGTTCATGCCTAGATGTCTCTAACTTGGAAAAAAGAAAAGAAAAGCCTTAGGTTATTTCACAATTGCATGTTGTTGTCCATGAAATACAGATATTCATTTCACAAGTGTTTATTAAGTGGCTAACACGGACAGTATTCTGGGGATATAGTTTTGCAAATGACATACATGGCCCTGCGAATTTATCAAGTTGGTATTGACCAAGTCAATAAGCAAGTAATTACACAGCATTAGTTATAATATCACAAGTGGGATAATGGAAACATACAAGCTATAATAAAAGTATATAATTGAGAAAACTTAGTCTTGATTAAGAGGAGGTCTGAAAAGAAATTCCTGATTAAGACAGATTTAGGGGGCGCCTGGATGGCTCAGTGGGTTAAAGCCTCTGCCTTCAGCTCAGGTCATGATCCCAGGGTCCTGGCATCAAGCCCCACATCAGGCTCTCTGCTCAGCAGGGAGTCTGCTTCCTCCTCTCTCTCTGCCTGCCTCTCTGCCTACTTGTGATCTCTGTCAAATAAATGAATAAAATCTTAAAAAAAAAAAAGAGATTTAAACTGAGTTCTGAAATAGGATAAGCAGTGAGCTGGATTTGAAAAAAAAATAGTTAAGTGGGCTCAAAATTTGGAAATGGGAGAATCAAAATACTGTAATAGTTATTAGATTTGGCAAGGTTTTATGGGTATGGTAGGGTATACACTGGACTGGAAAAAGTATTTCAAAAGTGTTGGCCAAAGACATGTTCATGTAGTGAATACATAAACTATGCATAGGTTCTTAATTAGAAAAAGGAACCATTTCTGTCACTAAATATTTTTTGAAGGAGATACTCTAAAGCTCTAGAGAATGATTCAGAGTGAATAATTGAAATCTATTTTAAATGCACATATGAGCAGAGATTTTCATAAGTATGTATGGTATGTACTTTGTGAGTTTACTAGTTGAATAGTAATTCAATCTTGAAAAAAAGTGGTAAACAGGACCATGCAAATTAATTATTAAAAAGATGAGAGGCAAGAATACTATATGCATACTATTTGTACCTAAGAATATCAACTTTATAAAGCTGTTAATGTGGCTATATAAAATAATGCGGAAGTTATTTACATGCTGAACAACAATGCAGTCAATACATGACAGGTATTTTTATTAGCTCAACAAACAGCAAGTTTATTTTTATTATAGTCAATTTTGCATTTGAGACATCTAAATTAGGTGTGATTAAGTTATGATCTATTAGAGGTAGGACCATGTCTTCAATAAATGCTGATTAACTATATTAGATCACTCCTGATGTCTTAAAAATTAGTCAAAAAAACAGTAATTTAGTCAAAGGTAAAATTCAGTTACTCCTCTCTAGATCATAAGGAAAATCCAAGTTGTAATTCAACTCTTGGTAAGATATTTATACAACCAAATTTGCAAAGAGTTCCTTGTGGGTATCATTAATTCATCAATTATTTTATCTCTTAGTTGGTATCACATATGAAGCACTATGCCAGGCACAGTGATTATAAAAAGATACCTGGTCTACTGCATCCTAACAAACTCCAGATAAGTTAAAAAAAAAAAAAAAGTTTCAAATACTTTTGAAAAAAACTTAAATCCTGAAAGAGAGTGTCTATCAAGGACTATAAGAGAGGTTTTATCACATTTTCCTTGGAGAAAGTCAATAAAACTCTACTAAGCAATTTAGAAAAAGAGGAGTGGTTTATACTAATAAACACTTTACAATAACCTTGGCTTTTAAAAAATCCCCAATTTGTTAGGAGCACATGGATAATTGTGAAAGGCAAGATATTTAGCAAAATATCAAGAAGAAAACTTGACCTTGAAAATTAGGAACGAAAATCTAATGAAAGGATAACGGATACCATGACTACAGAATTGCATAATTATTCAGTCAAATAGATGAAGCATGATCCTGCTGAGATCAATTAACAATGCTTTAAAACACTGTAAAATTATGTCTACAAAGGGAAGTAAAATCAGGTTGTTTATACCTCTTACAGAAAATTAATCTCAAGTTTTTTTATTTCCCAGATGATTAAAAATAATTTAGGGGAACATAACATCAAGTTGAACCACCTAGTACCTCTCATCCTGAGACTTCAAAGCACTTAACCAACTAATACATTTTCCAACTTTTCTCGTGGTACAAATGTTCTTTTATTGAAGATACTAAACCATTCCATTTATATAGGGTATAAATGGTGTCATTTGAGAATTCACTTGCAGACTAGATGAGCAAATATTTTGTGAATATTTTGAATCAGCTATTGCATCTATCCTGTTCCCATGGATTTTTACTTCAGTATATATGACTGAATGATTTTTTTTAAATTTGCTTCCTCACTAGACTGTGAGCATCTTGAGAATAAGGGCTCTAATTCATCTTTATGTATTAAGAACTTAACACATTCTGTGGTATGCTGTTGACAAGCAAAAAAGGATTGCTCAGTTAATTGAGTTATTTCCTCTAATAGAAAAACATAAAAGATGATCATCACACAGAGTTTGTAGGAGTAAATATTTAGAGACAAAATAGAGTGGAACCAGTAGACTAGAAAAGAGCTGTAGGCACATCATGAACTAAACTTGTGTCATAATAAACACTGGGACACACTGCCTGCATGTGATTTTATAGATCAAATTATATAATTGTGCCATTTAAATCTGTTGTTTTTTTTTTCAAAATGGAAAATTCATTAACTTTTATAAATCAGTTCTTAAGCATGAAAGTTCCTAAGTTGCTGGTCAGATCACAGTCCTTGCTGGGACGTTGGAAATGAAGCAAACATTAGGCCACATTTGCCATTGTAAAAGTTATCTTGAAGCTTCATAGAGGTTTAGATTTGGCAATCAAAAGGACAAATACTCATTTTTTATTGCTATTATTTTAACTTAACGAAAATAATTCAAACAAAGTATTGGCTGCTGGAGAAGATGGAGTAACGCTGCATCTGTATGAGGGTAAACCGACACTTTTCAGTTCATCTGTTTAAGAAGAAAATAGATTACTACATTGATTTGGCTGGGATGAGGGGGCAACGCATACAGATTACAATGCATTTTAAATAGCAACAGAAGAAAAATCTACTGTCACCATTTTTTTTTTTAATTGAAGTAAATCCTTGGGTGGGCTGGTTATAATGCCAAGGGAAGGAAGGGTGAAGCAGTAAAACAGTTGGTGTAAAAACCAAACACATAAAAAGTTATGCTGTCTAGGTAACACTATTCTGTTTTGATACTGGTATATAGGGCCCGAAGGTGACATAGGTAAAAGTTTTTAGAGGCAGATCAAGAACAACTGTCAGATACAATGGAGAAAATCCATTGTACAATATCCAAGACTAGCAGTTGCTGGTTATATGCTTTGGATCTGTGAATAAGAGGCAATTAATGTTCATATGTTCTTTCAATTTCAAATATCTGTGTTTTTTTTCTTACAAAATAAATTTTATCACCTAAACTGAACAGATGAAAAACAATACTGTATTTTTATTTTGTAAACTACCAATGTATTAAAATAGATGGGTAGAAAGTTTATATTAAAAAATATGATTATTTAAACCTAGCTATGGCCTGTGTAGCTACCAGAATTTTAACAAAGCAGAATAAAAATACAGAATGGAAACATATTAGCAGCCATCCTCACTTTAAAAGTTTCTATAAATGAAAAACGCTGCATCTGTATGAGTTGCATTTGAGAACTTGATTCAGAATAATAGAAAAATATGAATAGACTCCCCTCTCCTATGACAGAATTGGGACAAGTATCTGTATTAAGACTTTCAGATAATTTAATTCTTTAAAAAGATGTGTTAAGCTGATTATGGATAATTTACTGGGTTACTTATTCATCCAATATGAGTGAGAGATGCCACTGTGTTTCAGCAATTAATCAATCACCAAATAATTACTGAAGCTTGAAGTATAAATGTCAAAGGGATATAAAAAAATAGGACACTGTATTTGTTCTTTTGGAACTTATAACTCAATGGGAAACATAAAACATGTATAATATGACCTTCTGGCAATTAAATAATAAAATGGACTCCATAGTTGAATTTTTAAAAGTTACCTATTATATATTTATACAAAAGGAAGAATACTGTATAAAATAAAGGAGGAGGATTTTAGTTAGAGAGGAGTCAAGAGAAGAGTCAAATAAGTCATATGAATAAAGGCAAGAAAGAGAAATGCACAAGATATGATCAAGGGTCATGTGCAAAATAAATGGCCTAAATAGAATATTATACATAAGAGGAAAAATAGAATGAAATGTAAGAAATGAATCTTAGGGCCACACTTTGGAGAGCCTTTAAGTTAGTTGTCTTGGCATCAGTGATATGCTAATGAAGTCCTAAAGGCCCCATAAGGAAATGGCTAAAGCAGACAACAGTTATTCCTCTATGTGACTCTCTGACTCGTCGAAGCTGGGAGAGATCAGACTCTGCCTTCAGGTCATCAGGGACTCAAGATTTCTTCCACCTTGCTTCTCTGTCATCCCCTTGGGCCTTACATTTGTAAACTGGGTAGAATTGGATTTCCAGAAATGTTGAATTCCAGGCTACCTTGAATTCAGAGGATAGTGGGAGAAAGAAATTCTCCCTCCCTTTCCTTTGCTCCTGACAAAGCCCCTTCTTTTTACAAAATCCTATTCAAATTCCAAAGTTTCTGGGAAATTCACAGTCTTTCCCCACATATGACCCCCCCCCCATTAAGGCCAATTCTAGTTTCTCGTGGATCAGTACCTGTTAGAGCAGAAAAGGATGGTCAAAATAAATATCCCTGTGTGGATAAGAGAAGAAAAGGAAATATTCCACAGACAATTGTCAAGAAAATAGAACATATTAGATAGGCATTATGATCTTCCTATCCTAGAAGACCCTGGTACTGTTCTTGAGAAGATAATCCCTTATCCTGTGTCTCCCGCTATCCCCTGGCATTTCCTGTTGACTAGTTCTTACTTGTCCACATTCTCTGTGGCAAAATCTGAAGTGGGTATGGGAGAGCAGAGTCTCCTTGGGAGTACATAGGGCTGATACCTTGCATCTGCAGGTTTGGTACTTGAAAACTGCCTTAAGAACTGAACAATCAAAGGGATTTGAAGAGGACTTCTAGGATTTATTGGCTAAAACTCCCTCCAAAACTTAGTAGGAACTGGTTTGTTTCCAGTTATTTTCATGTGCCAGTGACCACTCTCCACCCACCCACAACCATCTTTCCATGTCTCTCATCATCTTTTTAATTGGGACTACCTTGGAGTAATCTGAAGCAAGACACCTGAGCAGGAATGCAACATGTTTTATTTCATCTTTGCCCTGGGGCTGCTATCCATCCTTTGACTAAGCTTAATAAGAGACTCTGCTAAGCCTTCTTATCCCCTGCTGTACAGAAGCCGTTGGTTTTTCCAACCCAAAAGTCACCAAAATTTTAGACTCTATTTCCTTCCATCTCTCTTTAAAACTGTCCAACATATGCCTCAGCTGTTGGCTGTGTCGTAAAACGTTGTCAAAGGCAACCAGGAACAGGCACAGGCCTTAACAACGTTACTTTCAGTCTTTTGGACTAGACCCTCAGTGCTCTGCCTTCTACGTTGTCACCAAATTTGCCATCACACAGAACAGTCACCAGCTGTGCAGTTCATAATGCTTCCTCACTGCTCTTCCTGACCACAAAACAGTAACATGTGTTATTTTTTTTAACACACCACTTCCAGAACAAATATTTCATCAATGTCAGACACAAAAAACATTGTTTAAAGCATAAAGGGAGTTAACATAGTTTCTAGGAACAGGCTGTAGACTGGACCGCTTGATTCATACAGAATTAGCCCAATAAGAAGACTGCTCCCTTGAAGATGCCCCAGGAATTAAGTTTACCTGGAGTCACTGCCACCTCACCACCAACCTCTTAACAGCAGAAAGAAACAAGTTTTCTTACCCATAGGAAGCTGGACAATGTTGGAGAGTGATTTAAAATTGCAACATGGATAACAAAACCCACAGTGAGATTCTGTAATAAAGCTGCCTCTGCCTAAATTCCATGTTTCATTCTCTCATAAACAGTGCATATCCTTGGAGGATCTTAATTCACATTCACTATAACAAAGTCTCAGAAATGTGGTTTTTACCCCTGACATTGTCTTTTTTTTTTTTTTTTAAGATTTTATTTATTTATCTAGAGAAAGAGAAAGAGCACAAGCCAGGGGAGGAGCAGAGGGAGAGGGACAACATACTCTGCAATGGGCTCAGAGCCAGAGGCAGGGCTCAATCTCATGACCCTGAGATCCTGACCTAAGCCAAATCCAAGAGTTCTATGCTCAACAGATTGAACCACCAGGCACCCCTTTTTCCTGACATTTTCAGTTAGAGAGTGAAGTAGAGACTGACAGAATTTATCTGACATTCTGCCTCATTTTTAGGTATCTCCCCGTTGGAGAGTTTATAGGTTAATGCTTTCAACATACCTCCATATTAGCCTTCCAACTTGGCTTACAGAAGAAAGTCCCATTTCCTACTTCATGGTCAACATCCTCCACAATCAGCCCATTTACATTTCTCCAATATCTCCCTATGCTCAACTACTCTATTTCAGTCAAATATTACCTGCTTCCCCAATATAACAATGTATTCTTGTTTCACAGGTTTGTACATTTAAAATAGCTCCTATTTCTTCTCTGTCTACAAATATTTCTATCCTTAGAGACCTAAACCAATTCCTACCACCTCAGTAAATATTTCTAAACTCTCCAGTCTATGTTGATCACCTTGGCTCTTGAATCAAAAACTTTTTCTATTATATTCATTGATCACTTATTCTAATGTCTTAAGATATCTTGATTTACCTTTTATTATTTTCCTTTTAAATTCCATAATGTTCTCTATCTTCTAATGTGTAAACATTTTGTAGTCGATTGATTGGTGACCATAATCAAGGCAGATATTGTCTTTTTAAAGGGCATCTTTAAAATCACAAAGTCTTTAATTCAGATATACTGGGCTCTTGATATTTATTTGGTTAAAGAACTAGCTTATTTCAAAAAAATGGAAAGTTAGGAAAATAGGATATGTCCAAATTATTTCAAATTCCTGTGGAAATTCAATTCCCTTTGAGAAAAAAAGTTCTGAGTCCCATATTGAAAAAAATTTTTTGAGAAAACAATCTTTGTAGGGACAGGATTGATGGGGAATTGGAAACCAGGGCCTTGACAGTTTCTAGGATGACAAGGAATACAAAGAATCCTAACTATTTTATTCTTTCAGAGTAATGCTCACATTTCCTCCCTGGAGGAACAGCTCTGAAGGTGTGCAGAACAACTACAAGCAAAT